>NW_027186304.1:92079882-92155973 GCF_028583685.1 Petaurus breviceps papuanus
CTATATTGGGAGGGGAGTGAGGCAACTGGGGTTAAGCAACTTGCTCAGAGTCACACAACTACTGTCAGGTGTCTGAGTTCAAATTTGAACTCAGGTCCCCCTGACTCCAAGGCCGGTGCTCTATCCACTGTACCACTTGGCTGCCCCTCTGTATTGTTTTGGTATCCCCAGTGCTTAGACCAGTGTCTGCCACAGAGTAGGTGTTTAAGAAAATGTTTCTTGACCAACAATAATACACTACTAAGCCTATAATCCAAGAAAAATAAACACAAAAGAAAATGACTCTTATAAAGGGACACTACTGGAGAATAGCTAAACAAATTATGGCATGTGAATATAATGGGATATTATTGCATCATGGAAGGTGGCAAATTGTATGATTTCAAATAAATCTAGAATGTTTTATATGAATTGATATTGATTAAAGTGAGTAGAACCGGGGAAAATTATTCAATAGCATTACAAAGAAAAAAAACTTGGAAAGACTTAAGACCTCTCATGTACAGTGTGTCTGAATATGATTCTAGAGGACTGATAATGAAGTATGCTAGCTAGCTACATCTTGACAGTGGTGATAAACACAAGAAATAGAGAAGACATTCATCTTCAAACATAGTCAATGTGGGTATTGGTTTTGTTTGACTATAGTTTTTTGTTACAAGTGTTGAGCTTTCTTTTTTTTCCCTCCCCAGTGGGAATTGTAGAAGTAACAAGGGAATAGAAATAGGGTAGCAACTTTCATCATTTCTATGCCTCTTCGGGAAAATATATTTTTCCCCTTTCTACATGTGAATACATCCAACTGCAATTCTCAAATAAAATAACACAGAGAAGAAGCTTTTCAATATGGTCCTCCTACATCATCACCTTACAATACTTCCCACTTCGAGCAAAAACATATCAAAGGTCAATAGTCACAATTCAACAGTACATTTCTTTTTTTTACCCCACAAAACTGTGAAGCTTTTGTCTCTCAGTTTTAAACTAGCAATATTAAGAGATTGTCCAAAGAGGTAGGGGAAATGGGAGTGTGGGCCATGAGAGGATCCAAAATATACAGTAGAACAATTAACATTTAGATAATCCACAGTTTTGCTCTGAAAGGCTGACTCAATGGTAATTTTAGAGGTTGTAAAAGGCCTCCTCTTCCTTGAAACATCTTCTAACCTCCCAGCAAGTTTGAAATTGTTATCATTTGCATCAAGACTATTAATTGAGGCACTGAATCCTCAGAAGAGAATGTGAATTATATTTTTATAAAAGTTACAAGAGGAATAACATAGCTGAAATTTATATATAACACTTGAGTGTTTACAATCTACTTTGAATACATTTTCTCACTTATATCCCCATCCCTATGAGGCGGCTATTTTTATTCCTATTTTACAGATGAGAAACCTGAGGCTGAAAGAGGTTAAGAGATCTACTCATGATTCTTCATCTAATAAATGAGGGAGACAGGATTTACTCAGATGTCCCCTAACTCAGAGTGGTCTGCTTCCCACTACAATCAAATGCCTATCAAAAATGTAAAGCCACCGGTGCCCCCTAACATCAGAGATAACTTTATCATTTATTTTACCAGATAACCTAGCAGTGAATAACATGCTGAGGCACAGGGAAGTAAGACAGGTGTATTTCAAAGGGGGAAAGTAGATGCCAGTGGGCAGCACTAAACAACTGGTAGAGAACATAGGGAATGAGAAAGGCATAGATCAAAGGAATGCCAGAAATAGAGTACCAAGATGTTAGGAAAGCATTTGAAAGAGGTTTTCGTGTCATTTTATGGAAAAATGTAGAAAGATATGGATTAGATGAGAGTAAAATTAGATAGACTCAATCAATTTAATGACCACGTCAAGTAAATAAGCACTTATTAAGTACTTACTAAGCTCTGTGCTAAGTACTAGGGAGAGGGAGAAGAGGCAAATGCATATTTCTTACCTTCATGGAGTTCACATTCTAGTGGAAGAGACAACATGGAAACAGTTATGTAAGTAACAAGATATATTCACCGTAAATGGTAGGTAATCTCACCAAAAAAAAAAAAAAACCAGTCATAAAAGATTTGTTCTCAACTTGGAAGAAATGAAAGGTAAGGTGATGACAATCATGGCTCAACCTAAGCAAAGCTGAGGTTACTACTTCAGAGTAGACAAAGTTTATTTTTAGCTTTTTCTCACCATTATCTACCTTTCCTGATGCCAGTGATGCTGTTCATTCTTTCTTCTCCTTCCCCCAGTTTCCCACATAAGAATATCCCTGGTCTGTACTTTGTTACTTGTCAAACAAATGCTAGTAGAATTCCTCTCTAGAGATAGAATAATGAGCATCATTATAATTGGGGAGATTGTTTGGGCAGAGAAGCTTGCCCTACATTCCACCAATGTCAATAAACTGTCAGTGCACTATTCTACCAAAAGCTTATAACCTATGGGAAGACATTGGAAAAAAAGAGATTTGCTCTCTTCAATGCAAATTGCTAGGAACTCTATATGTAAAGTGGAAAAAAAAACATTAGATTGGTTAAAGGACATGAATTTAAATGCTGTGTCTGACATGAACTGCAGGGCCACAGGTAAGCAAGTTACTTAACCTAATTAAGCCTCAGTTTCTTCATTTGAAAAATAAGAGCAATATTTTGTACTACCTAGCAACCTCACAAGGTTACTACGAAGAACAGCCTTCATAAGCTTTCTAGTGCTATGTAAATGTGATTTGTCATTGTCATTACTTTTATGTAACTTAACAGATATGTTAGTGCTCATATATTTTTGAGCATACTTTGCACTATGGTTCTTTTGTTCACTTTTTGGAGGGGGCAAGGCAGGGCAATTTGGGTTAAGTGACTTGCCCAAGATCACACAGCAAGTAAGTGTTAAGTGTCTGAGGTCAGATTTGAACTCAGGTCCTCCTGACTCCAGGGCATGTGCTCTATTCGCTCTATTCACTATCTAGCCACCCTGACTACAGTTGTTAACAGTTCTTCACATGGAATCTTTTTGCAGTATGATGAATCTTATCAACTCCTTCTCAAAATGATGTATTTAAATGCTTAAAATAAACTGCACAAAAATACAAAAGAAACCAATTATGTTAAAATCTAGTTATCAAAATAGTTTTTTTTAAAGCAATCGGGGTTAAGTAACTTGCTCAAGGTTACACAGCCAGGTGTTTCTGGGTGAGTGCTAAGTGTCTGAGCCCAGATTCGATCCCCAGGTCATCCCAACACTGGAGCTGGTGCTCTTACTCGCTGTGCTACCTGGCCACCCCAAAATACTTTTTAAAAAAGACATAAGCTTCCAGGAGCCAAGATGGCAGAGTAAGAAGTAAGTCTCACTCTCCTTCTCTTACTGACCTCTGAAGGCCCAGAAAATATTGCCCCAAGAAAAACCCTGGAATAATTGAGCCATCAGAAAGATGTTGTGCAGCAGTCTTATAGCCCAGGAAGCTTGGGGGATTAACAGGAAATACCCCTCTCTCTGGAGGAAGGGGTACAGAATAGGATGGGAGGCATCCCAGCAAGCCCCACCTTAGCAAACCAGGGGGAGATCTTGAGCCCCAGAGTAGTAGAGCAGGCAGACACCAACACCGCAGAACCCAAGCACCTCAGCACAGGCAGAGGAACTGGTAGACACCAGCTCAGAAAACCACTAAGTCTGCCAGTGTTCTCCAGCAGCCAAATCTCCCAGTGCTTCAGGACAACTCCAAGAAGCACAACTCCAGGGGGCACAGCTCCAGGTCAGCAGACATCCTCCAGTAGCCAAACATTCTAGTGCAAGGCCCAAGTGAGCAGTCATCTTCCAGGGGGCCAGACCCACCCCCCCCATCCCGACCTGAAGAGCTCCAATGTTACCGATCCCAGCTCAGCACCAGGTAAATTATCAGACCTCTACAGCCTCCAACTGCCAGCACCTGAAGCCCCAGCACACAAAGCCAGTTACCAGGTCCCAGGGCTTGTAGCACAAGAACTTTGGGTCAGTGTCTCCTATGCTCCAGAAGGAGAGTTCAGCTCTAAAACTCAGGAATTAGGCAAACACCATGAGCAAAAAGCAGAAACAGACAATGACTATAGATTACTATTATGAAGGCAGAGAAGACCAAGGCACAAATTCAGAAGAGGACAACATTGTCAATATACACACATCCAAAACTTCAAAAGGGAATATGAACTGGCCTCAGATCAAAAAGCCTTCTTAGAAGAGTTCAAGAAAGATTTTAAAAATCAAATAAAAGAAGAAAAGTTGGGAAAAGAAATGAGAGGTATGCAAGAAAGACAATAGTTTGGAAAAGAAGGGACAAAAATTGACTGTAGAAAACGAGTCCTTAAAAAGTAGAATTGGCCAAATGGAAAAGGAGGCACAAAAACTCACTGAACAGAAGAACTTATAAAGTAAAATAGGTCAAATGGAAAAGAAGGTACAAAATGTAATAGAAGAAAACAATTTGTTAAAAATTAGAATTGGGCAAGTGGAAGCTAATGACTCTATGAGAAATCAAGCATCAGTTAAACAGAAACAAAAGAATGAAAAAATAGAAGAATATGCAAAATACCTCATTGGTCAAACAACTGACCTGGAAAATAGAACCAGGAGAGACAATTTTAAAATTACTGGTTTACCTGAAAACCATGGTGAAAAAAAAAGAGAATGAACAGCATCTTTCAGGAAATCATCAAGGAAAACTGTGAAATAGTCATTAAAAGTATCCACCATCAACTCCTGAAGGAGATTCCAAATGGAAATTTAAAAAAAAAAATATTAGCAAAGATATTATAGCAACATATCTCAAAGATAATACACTATGACCAAGTAGGATTTTTACCAGGAATGCAAGGTTGGTTCAATATTAGGAAAACTATCAGCATTATTGAACATATCAAGAACAAAATTAACAGAAACAATATGATTATCTCAACAAATGCAGAAAAAGCATTTGATAAAATACAATAGCTATTCCTATTAAAAAACACTAGAGAGCATAGGAATAAATGGAGTGTTCCTTTAAAAGTTAGGTAGCATCTATGTAAAACCATTAGCAAGCATTATATTTAAGGGGGATAAGTAGAAGAAATTCCAATAAAATTGAGGGTGAAACAAGGATGTCCATTATCATTACTGTTATTCAATATAGTGATAGCAATGTTAGCTTTAGCAATAAGAAAAGAAAAAGAAATTAAAGGAATTACATCAAAGAAGAAACAAAGCTATCTATCTTTGCAGATGATATGATGGAATACTTAGAGAATCCTAGAGAACAAAATAAAAAATTACTCAAAATAATAAACAACTTTAGCAAAGTTGCAGGATATAAAATAAATCCACATAAATCATTGGCATTTCTATATATAACTAACAAAGCCCAACAGCAAGAGATAGAAAGAAAAATTCCATTTAAAGTTACTTGTCAACATTTTAAAATATTTGGGAATCCACCTGCCAAAACAAACCCAATAACTATATGAATACAATTACAAAACACTTTTCACAAAAATAATGTCAGATCAAAATAATTGGAAAAATATCAGTTATCATGGGTAAGCAGAGATAAAATAATAAAAAGACAATTCTACCTAAATTAAATTATTCAGTGCCATACCAATCACACTACCAAAAAATTATTTTATAGTTAGAAAGAACAAAAATAAAATTCATCTGGAAGAACAAAAGGTCCAGAATATCAAGGAAATTAATGAAAAGAAATGCAATAGAAGGTGGCCTAACTGTACCAGATCTGAAATTGTATTATAAAGCAGCAATCATCAAAACTACTTGGTACTGGCTTAAAAAAAGAGTGATGGATCAGTGAAATAGGTTAGGTATGTAAGACACAACATATAGTCATCTACTATTTGTTAAATCCAAAGACTCTAGCTTCTAGGATAAGAATTCATTATTTAACAAAAACTTCTGGGAAATTGGAAAAAAAATATGGCAGAAACTAGGCATTGACCAACATCTTATACCCTATACCAGGATAAAATCAAAATGGATACATGATTTAGATATAAAGACTGATAGTGTAAACAAACTAGGAGAGCAAGGAATAGTTTACCTGTTGGATCTATGGAGAAGGGAAGAATCTGTGACCAAAAAAGACAGAGAATATTATGAAATGCAAAATGGACAATTTTGATTAAATTGAAAAGTTTTTGCACAAACAAAGCCAATACAACCAAGATTAGAAGGGAAGCAGAAAGCTGGGAAACAATTTTATAACCAGTATCTCTGATAAAGACATCATTTCTAAAATATATAGAGAACTGAGTTGAATTCATAAGAATACAAGTCATTCCCCAATTGATAAATAAATCAAAGAATATGAATAGGCAGTTTTAATAGGAAGAAATTAAAGCTATCTATACTCACATGAAAAAATGCTCTAAATAACTATTGATTAGAAAAATGCAAATCAAAACAACTCTGAAGTACCACATCATACCTACCAGATTGGCTATCATGACAAAACAGGAAAATCATAAATGCTGGAGAAGATGTGGGAAAACTGGAAAACTAATACATTGTTGATGGAATTGTGAACTCATCCAACTGTTCCGAAGAGCAATTTGGAACTATGCCCAAAGGGCTACAAAATTGTGCATACCCTTTGATCCACATACCACTTCAAGGTCTGTATCCCAAAGAGATCATAAAAATGGGAACAGAGCTCACATGTACAAAAATATTTATAGCAGGTTTTTGTGGTGGCAGAGATAGAAATTGAGGGAATGCCCATCAATTGGAGAATGGCTGAACAAGTTGTGGTATATGAATATAATGGAATACTATTGAGCTATAAGAAATAGTGAGCAGACAGACTTCAGAAAAGCAAACATGAACTGATGCTAAGTGAAATGAATAGAACCAACAGAATATTGTACATAGTAAGAGTCACATTGTTCAGTGACTGACCTTGATAGACCTAGGTTTTTTCAGCAATGCAAGGATCTAAGACAACTCCAAGAGATTCATGATGGAAAATGCTATCCACATCCAGAGAAAGGATTTGGGAGTCTGAATGCAGATGGAAACACACTATTTGCTCTCCTTTTCTTTTGCTTCTTCTTTCTTGTGGTTCCTCCTGTTGGTTCTAATTCTTGTTTACAACATGGCTGATGTGAAAATATGTTTAATGTGAAGTAGAAGTAGAACCTATAGCAGATTTCATGATGTCTTGGGAGGGCGAAGGAGAGAATGGGGGAGAAAAGTCAAAACTCAAAATCTTACGAAAGTGTTGAAAACTTAAAAATAATTAATTATATATTTTTTAAAAGTGAATAGCAGAATTACTATGTTTCTCTTATAATTCATTTGAAGTTAGAATACAAGTTTCATAGCTAGAAGAGATCTTAAGACACTGTCTTGTTCAACTCTTTTGTTTTTTTTTTCCTCCAGGGCTTAGCACAGTGCCTAACACATAATAGGTAATTAATAAAGTTCCAATTAAAAAAAATAAAGTAAAACAATAAAAAACACAGGGTTCTGTTCAAAAATATTATACCCAAGAAGACTAAGCATAATATTAAATGAAAAAAATGGATATTTAATGGATTGTCAGACTTTCAGGACTTTATGTTAAAAAAATAAACCTGAACTTAATAGAAGACTTGACATACAAGAGCCAAGAGAAAAATAATGTACATACCAAAGATTAATTGCAAGGGGCTCAATAAGGACATACTGTTTATCTTTTATGTATATAAAATATAAAACATATGTCTAAGTTTGTTATTAGTAATTAGGTAGTTCATAAGAAAGATTGGGGTAGACCTGAGTATATGATTTTATAAAGTAAAACTACTTAGAACAATTAAAAAGAGTAATAATTATCTTTCAAAGATGAATTGTGGGAGTGTAAAGCCAAACACAAACAGATTTCCAGAGGACTGCTGCTGTGAACAGCTTTAACGTTCTGATCAGAGAGTTTAGTAAACTCTCTATTTAATCAGCAGTAAACTAAAGCAAAGCATTCACAGAAACCAAAGTATACCATTCACATTATAATATAACAACTTATCACTAAAGTTTTCCAAATAGTTTTCATCAAAGTGGCCACATATTTTTAAGCAAAAGGTATCATTCAGTAAGTCCTTAACTCAGCCATCCTTAAGGAGGCTTGCTCCTTAAGGGACACAAAGTACAAAACTCAAAGTTCTCCACCCCTAGGTCACATTGTTTTAATCTCTCAGTCAAAAAGTCTTTTTTCTTCTTGATTGGAGATTAGTTTCCAGTCATATTAACTCAATCTTCCTTAAGAGGTACAAGGTGGGGTGGCTAGGTGGCACAGTGAATAAAGTGAGCCAGGAGGACCTGAGTTCAAATCCAGCCCCAGACATAACACAAAAACTAGCCTGTGACCTTGGGCAAGCCACTTAACCCCAATTGCCCTCCAAAAAGCCAAAAAAAAAAAAAGAGGTACAAGGTACGGAGTACAAAGTTTTCCCACCCCTAGGCCACAGCAAATCATGATCTTCTCAGTCAGCATTAAGTACCCAAGGAGAGGTCTTTTCATCTTGACTCAAGGCTGGTTCTCAGATTCCATTCCATGGTCCCAGCTTTTGCTTGAACCTACCCAACTACCACCTGGATTCGAAGGTAGGCAGCTCTCAGTTCCTCATCCAGCTCCTCGTCCAGTTCCATACTAAAGCTCACAGTGTCCAGTCCACCTCAAGTCCGCAGTCTCTGTTCCTGGGAAGACAAAGCTTAAAAGAGCCAAAACAACATTCAGACACAATGCCAGCACCATCATCAATTCAATATCTGCCTGTGAAATCAACACAGACTCACAAAGTCTAAGAATTCAACACAAGTTATCAGTATAGTCGCAGGACCTCTGAAACCCTCTTCCAGGACTTCTGTACACAGACAAGAAAATCCTCTTTCAGGGCTTCCTACAGTAAGGTCCCAGGGCTTCTATACAAAGTATTACAAACACAAATCAACACAGACAGAACAGACAGAGTGCCAGGATTGCACAAGTTTTTTTCTTTCTCAACTCTGCCACAAGTACTCTCTTCTCAGTTCTGCTCTTTCCCAGATTAGGCTTCTCCTTATATATGGTCTTTAGCTACTCCCTGTTCTGCCCCTTCCTGTTGCATCAGCAAGTTCCTACCACTGTGGGTTCACAAATTCTGTTTCTTAACAAAGACTTGATATAATCATGGGCAAGGCTCAAAAGAAACTTGAACTGCAACAAGGCGGTAAATAATTAAATAGCTGAAACAAGGCACTAAGTACTTCTTTGCTTGCCATTACAGGGAGCAAGAACCGACACAGAGGAATTAGATGGGGGAGGAGGGCTGGTAGTTCTGGAAACCTCCTTTCATTGGGAATGGGCTCAAGAGGGAACAATACATATATATTTAGAAGAGTATAAAAGTATCCTAAATTCAGAAAAAAATAAAATGCTAAGGGGTTCGAGGGAGGAGAAGAAAAGGAAGGGATCGGTGAGGGAATAGGGTAAAGGGGAATATAGAAGTGTGCTTAGATTAATGGGAAGAAGAGAATAAGGGAGCTATCCTCAGAGTGGAGTAAATTAAGTTATAGGAGAGTAAGGTAGCAGGTAGAAGTAAAATAGAGGAGTCAGGAGTGATTAGAAATGAGAGATACACACAAACATAAAATAAAGATCAGGAGTAGAATTTTTAGGGAAAAAGGAGCAGGGGTGGTAATCATGGTCTCAGACAAAGTTAAGGCTAAAATAGATGTAATCAAAAGAGAAAAATTGGGAAATGTTATTATGTTTCAGTCATATTTATGAACATTGTTTTGGATTATTAAAAACAACTAGACAGTATATGGTAGGAATATTGCTGTGGTATAGGAAATGACAAATTGGTAGACTTTAAAAAATATGGAAAGAGTTGAACATGTGAAGGAAGAGGTTATCCACCCTCAGAGAAATAGAGGATAAATAATATAGTATGGTCTTACATAGATGCATAGGAATATATATGTCAATACATGACTATGATTATTGAAAACATGTATGTGTGAGTATATGTATGTGCAGGTGTATATATGTAGATCTTTGTGTGTATGTCTATATGTATATATGTTTGTGCATGTGTGTATATACATACATATACATGCATGTATGTATCCATGCTTACTTGTATTCTTTGGGAAAGTGAAGAAAGAGGGAAAAAAGAACAAAGTAAAAAGTGCACAGCAGACAACAGAAGAAAACTTGCAAGTAAGCAAAGAAAGATGGACATTTCTCAATAAAATGGGTAGTATTTATTATATAAGCTTTCTTGAAATGGAAATTTATTTCTGTATATTTTGAATCATCTCTACTGTGCACATGACAATGTTGGTTTTTTCTTTTCTTATTTAGTATTATTTTAGTTTTAGTATTTAGGTTTTGTTCCTTTTTTCTTTTCTTATTTTGTATTTAAGTTCAAATTTTTTAAAAAATTTACAAATAAAAAAATAAACACAGATCCTAGGTCAACAACCCCTGAATCTTGCTAGATAAAAGGATTCCACAGTGAACTATTTTGTAAAGTAAAGAAAGTTCTGGAAATTCAAATAATTACTATTATATAATACACATTTATTATTTTCTAAACCTTTATTTTGTCATGGTAGATTTATTTAAAGTGGGAACTCACCTGCAATCTGTGTTTTTATAGAGCAAAGAGGAATTTGGTTTTTAATTTCAAGAGATGAGCCTACATACTTAAAAGCAAACACATCAAATGAATCTCTTCAAGAACGCTGAAAAAATATTTAATCAGCGTTTGAAATCATTTATTGGGTCATTAAAGCAGTTGGGGAAATGTGAACAATTCTCATCAACCACAGTTCATTTAATTTGTAATTGGACACTTGAGCACCTTATTTTCTGATGATCTAAATCACCTGGAGTTACCTGAATGAGATCTAAGATTGGATGTACTAAAAATGTGCAGTATCCCTGGTTTTCCAGTAGAGGGCAGGAATGATTTCAAAAACTTGAAACAACACGACCGAGTTATCAGTTTAAATCAGATGGAAAATTTCACTCCATTCTTCTGCTAAAAAAAATGTTATTACTAATAACTTAATGGATTATACCTACATGGATTCTGAGAAGTCAGCAACACACTTCACTAGACAATTTCTGTGACAAGGGCAAGAATATTTGAAGGTACATACACTGTTTAAAATTCCACCCCCACAGAAACTACACTCTGGCAAAATAGTAGGAATAATAGTTTTTTCGTGATTCAATGGATAGGCAGCCATTATCAGCAATGGAATTTCTCTTTCTAGGATGCTTAAATGCACAAGGAAAGTGCATGTCTGGGAGAATGGATAAATGTTGAATGACACTGGAAAATAAAAAAAAAAAATTCCAAATGTAATAACTGAACTCTAGATAGAAATTTTCAGTGAATTTCACTGGGATTTTCATTATATTTGCCATATACACATATATGTGTGCATATATACATAAACACACATCTGTACATATATTCACAGAGATATAATATGCATGTTTACATATTGTGTGTTTACATGTATTTATACATAATAACAAATTACTGGCTGGGAAGGGGGAAAAGGAATAAAGGAGATAAGGGATGCGAGATTGGGGAAGGAAGAAAGGAAAGGAGAACAAGAAGGGAAGGAAACAGATATTAAAGGAAAGAAATTCAATCCGTATCATATTTCAAATTTATGTTGGCAGTATGTGAAAGAGTATGTATGGATTAATAAATCTAGGGTGTAGAATTAAAGGACCACAATGGCATTTTCATAACTATTGATTTAAAGGTAGGAACATTCAAAGAGAAATTAGGATAGAGGGGATGAATGAATGGATAAAAAGCCTGGTGGCATAGGACAAAATTTAGTTTTCTGGACTATTGCTTAGAATCCAAGAATGATCAGCTCTCTTGTTTAGAGATAGGAAAACTAAAAAGAATGCATTGATTAGGAAACCTGCTGATCAGATCAAGAGGAAACTAAATAGCAGGTGAATGCAATGTCTTCTCCCCTTATTAGACTGCACCTGGAGTATTGCATTCAGTTCTGGGGACCAACTTTTAGGAAGGAAGCAAAATGCTGTGATGACTCTGGAGAAAGTTGACAAGGATGGGAAGGAGATTCAGTATAGTGTGATACCATGATGGGTTAAAGGAATTAGGTATATTTAAACCTGAGAATTAGAAGCTTCAGAGGGGACATGATAACAATTTTCAAGGTCTGTGAAATAGAAAGATTATAATTTGAGTCACAGGATTTAGAGTTGGATGAGACCTTAGTGGACATCTAATACAAATCCCAAATTTTATGGACAAGGAAACTGAGACCAAGAAAGATTAAGAAAGTTTTCTATCACATAGTCAATAATAAGAAGGGCCAGAAATCAAATGCAATCTTCCTATTCCAGTCTCACTTCTCTTTCTAACTCAAGGGAGGAGGGAGTGGGAGGAAAAGCAAAACTAAGAGCTATGTTAGAAAATTGCAGAAACGACTTTCAGATCTGATATTCCAAGAATTCTGTGAGCTAAACAATGGGCTCATCCCTTCAACTCTGCAATTCACAACCCATTCATGCTTGACCACACTGTGTAGTTGTCATCCATTTTGTGATGAAAGACCCTTTCTAGTGATGTGACCCTGTCTATTGGTTATAGAATTAGCTGCCTTTGTCTAATTCTTGTTGACCTTTTAAAATCAATATTAATCAATGGATAAGTGTTAATTAAGCACCTACTTTGTGCCAGGTTCTGTGCTAGGCATACAAACATGAATAAAGAAGCAAACTCTACTTTCAATGAGCTTAATTCTAACTAACAAGTCAAGTACATGCATAATTATGAATAGAATAAGTACAAGGAAATTAAATTCAAGGTAGATAGAGAAGGAACTAGAAATTTGTGGGACCAGGAAAGGTTTCATATAGAAAATAGAGTTCAATAAGAGGGGAAAATACATACATACATGCATACATACATACATATGTATATATAAGAGTGTATGCATATATGGAATATAGTGTTCATTTCTGGGCACCATAATTTTAAGTAGAGCTTTTATAAGGTGGAAAGTATTCTCTATTCCACTTTGCATCTGCTGCTCTGCCTAGTTTGAATGTTAGATAAGTCGCTCTCAGGTTAAGCTCATCATTTCTCAACTTATCACCATGCTACCAACTCAAACCTGGATTGATACCACCTTTCTCTACATTCTCTCCCCTATGATTGGAGAGCTAGAAAGAGTAGCAAACTCCTCCCAATGCCTTCCTTTATAGAGGGCAGAAAGCATACTTTCAGCTCATTCCACTTTGTATCTGCTGTTACCGCTTGCTTTCAACTCCATGGAATAAGATCCCCCTGTGTGAGGTACTGCCTGTTGGCCTATTCCTCCCTGATCCCCTTGCTGTCCTGCTTCCTTTTTTAATGCTGTCTCTCTCTTTAGATTGTAAACTTCTTGTCAGCAGGAACTGTCTTTCTTTTAATTATTGTAATTCCTGTACTTAGTTTAATGCCTGGCACATAGTAAATGCTTAATAAATGTTTGTTGGATTAGGTAGGATTGGACTGGAGTAGTCAAAGGAAGGCAATTAGAATGGTGAAGGGCCTTGACATATAAAAAATTAGCTGAAGGAACTGAAGATATTTAGTCCAGAGAAGAGAATACTCAAGAAGAACCTTGTTCAAGAACATACTCAAGAGTCCAAATGGATGGATTAGATTTATTCAGTTGAGCTCAAGAGGGCAACACCAGGGACAATGGGTGGGAAGTTGCAAAGAGACAAATTTAGGCATGATATCAGGAAAATCTTTTTAACAATTGTTGTTGTGCATTCAGTCCAATCATGTCCAACTCTTTGTGACTTCATTTGGGGTTTTCTTGGCAAAGATACCACAGGGGTTGCCATTTCTTTCTCCAACTCACTTTATAGATAAGGAAACTGAGGCAAAAAGGGTTAAGTGACTTGCCCAGAGTCACACAGCCAGTAAGTATCTGAGGTTGCATTTGAATTTAGGAAGATGAGGCTTCCTAAAAAAAATTTAAAAAAAGATTAGTCTTCCTGAATTCAGGGATGCCACTTCATCAATTGTACTACCTAGCTGCCTTATAACAATTAGAATTTCCCAAAAATGGAATGGGCAGTTTCAAGGACTGGAGGGTTTCCCTTCCTTGGAAGTCTTCAAAGCAGAGCCTGAACAACCAGTTGTTGAGTACATTATACTGGGGATTCCTTTCCTGTATGGATTACACTAAATGGCCACTGAGCTCCCTTCCAACTCTAAAATTGTGTGATTCTTGTGATTTCTTTATTTCTTCAGCCTCAATAGTAAAGTTTAATTTTTTAAAAAGCTGAATGTATCTTGAAGCAAGAATCTAGCAATTCAACAAGCATCAAATACCAGCTGTGTGCAGAACAGAATTAAATGTTTGAGTAGATAGAAATTTAGGTAAGACAGACCCTGACCCAGTTGAACTTATAGTCAAATGGAAGATGGGGGAAATATAAAAGCACAGATAACTGTAATACACAATATTCCATAAGGGCATAAGAGATTTGAAAGAAAAAGTGCTACTGGAGGCCCCAGAGAGAAAAGGCCATTACATTACTGAAAGGATGGTTACAGCTAAGGCTTCATGGGGGTAGGGACATTTGAGTTAGGCTTTAATTATTAGGTGAAGAGTAAGAGAGTAGATATTCCAATGTGAACATCTGTCAATGTGAACAAAAACATCCTGGCAAAGCAAAACAATAAGACTGAACACTTTCAATGAACAGAAAGTTGACCAATTTGGCTAAAGTTCGTACATGAGAAAAAATTGAAATAAGATTAGGAAAGCATGTGAAAACAGATTGTAGAGGATTTTGAATGGCAGACTAATAATTGTGAACTTTATTTAAGAAGAAATATGAAAGTATAGAAGACTTTTTAGTAGAGAAATAACATGAGAAGATCTATGCATATGAAAAATTAGCCTAGCACAGTGGTGTCAAACTCTGGTAGAAACATACCTCTGGCCACATATTAACTTAGAAAACCAGAAATTAACATTATCTATGTTGCATTGTGTTTGGGTTTTTTTTTTGTTTTTTGTTTTGCTTTAGACATGTTAACTTCAAAGTTTTGTTGACAACTCTGAAATGATTTGGACATATTACTGAACTAACCCCTAGGTGGTACAGATAAGTTAGTCTGTTCCCCTGCCCAAAATTCCTATAAAAATAAGAACTCAAATTCCTGCCCCACCAAGCACTCATCTGTCCATATCTGGGTCCATCCTGCCAAGTGCTCCCAATTCTAATCTCCATCTTCTTCTTCATACTGCCTCCTTTCCTTCAAGATCCCATCCCCTGCCCCCACACCATCTGCCTATGTACCTCTTTTCACCACTTATTTCTGTGCTTCCTGTACCAATTCCTCCTGCATCCTCCATTTCTTACTAAAGTGTAATTACTATCCTGTTTCCTGCTGTCAGCATGGTTTTTCCCAGCAAAAACCCAAAGAACCTCTGTAAAACCAGCACAAGCAGCTTTCCAGAAGAATGCTGTTGTAAATAGCTTCAAGGTTCTGATTTCATAGTATAGCAAACACTCTATTTATTCAGTAACAAATCAGAACAAAACATTCACAGAACATCAAGGTACAGCATTCACGATGTTACAATTTATCATAGAAAATCAAAATACAGCATTCATCATGTCACAACTTAACAACTTACCACTAAAATGGCCACATAGTTTTCAACACAGTGGGCACAATAGTTTTCAACAAAGTACAATCATTTAGTAACTCAATCATTCAATCATCATTAAGGAGGCTTGCCTCCTTAAGGTTTACAAAATACTAAAGTCAAAGTACTCCACTCCTAGGTAGTACATTCATTTAGTCAATCACAGAGTCCTTAATTCAATCACTGTAATGTAATACCAAGCAAAGGCAACTTCCCAGGTTCGAAATACCAGCATAGGTGCTCTCTATTTTATTCAGTAACAAACCCAGAACAAAGAAGATCAAAACATGACATCATTCAAAATACAGCATTTACTAAGTGTGATTAAATAATCTCCAAGGCCTACCCCACCCCAGGACTTTCCAATCATTCAATCAATTACAAAGTCTCTGTTCCAAATACTTCTCCACCCCTAGGCTATACCTTAATTAAGTCCACCACAAAGCCCCTCTTCTCAAATGGAGATTAGTTTCCAAACATAAGTAAAATACATTCATTTGCTCAACCATAGAACACAAAAAGGTCAAAAGTTCCCCACCCCTGGATCACAATTGAATCTACCCCAGAGTTACATCAAGTTTAAACACAGCACTTAATACCCAAATGGAGGTCTTTTCTTCATCTTGACACGAGGCAAGTTCTCAGCAATCTTAGTTCCTGGGGAGACAAGGCTTAGCAAGGCCATAAGATACATTGCCAGTCCCTTCATGAATTCATCCTCTGTCTGTAGAACAGTCCTAGAACCCCTGAACACATTAGCAAAGCCCTCTCCCAGGATTTCTGAAAACATACAACAAGAAAATCCTTCTTCAGGGCTTCTGAACCAACAGAAAGACTCCCAGACCCCTGCAACAACAGCACTGTCCTTCACCAGTGGACAGTATTCATTCTGTCTGCCGGACAGTCTCCAGACCCCTGCAACAACAGTACTGTCCCTCACCAGTGGACAGTATTCACTCTCAGTACTGTCCCTCACCAGTGGACAGTATTCACTCTCTGTCTGCAGGACAGTCTCAGGCCTTCTTAACCAAATGCCAGGTTCCAGGACTTCTTCAACAGGACAGTCTTTCACCAGTGGACAAATCTGGCAAAATAACATCAAAACAGACAGACAAAGTACCAGCAAAACAGCCATGTCTCCTCAGTCCTTGGCAGCTCAGGGGGCAGGTCTCAAAAGTCCAGGGCAATTCAAAGCGGCCACCAGCAATCTCTTAGTCTCTTTTCTCTCCACGAGGTGCTGCTCCCAAAAAGAACTTCCGCCTCTCTCTTGTCTCTCCAAATCTACGTCACCAGCTCCTCCCAGTCAGGACTTCCTTTTCACATCAAAAAGTCCATCCCACAGGTGGGATTAACAAGCTCTGGGTTTTAATACAATCAATTTGAAAACCAAGCCCAATACAGGGGAATCTCCACATTCCATTACTATCACAATCACAAAGTACAATCAGAAATAAATTGCAATTCCATCTGTTACTACTCAACAGAAAACAAAACAGTTCAGCAGACAGGGCTTCCAGCTGTCTGACCATTACATCCATATCTAGATAGTTACCAAAGAGGGAAGCATCAACATCTGAGTTTTCAAATGGGGGCGGGGGGTACGACTGCCCAGAATCTCCTCTGGCCAAATCACACAACTCTTCCCAAAGTGAGTCCCAAAGCAAAACCTCACATCAGAGTCAGTCACTACTCAGACAATTTCATCAGTTACCACTCAGTATTCACAGAGAGGTCTTTTCATCTTGATTAGAGGCAGGCTTTCAGCTTCCCTGGATCCCTTTCCATGGTCCCAGCTCCTACCTGAATTCACCAAACTGTCACCTGGGTTCAATGGCAGACAGCTCCCAGCTCCTTGTCCAGCTGTCTGTGCAGTTCCTGTTCCACGCTGAAGCCCACAGTGTCCAGTCCACCTTAAATCCTTCACAGTCTCTGTTCCTGGGAAGACAAGGCTTAACAAAGCCACAAAGTACCAACACCACAGTCATGCTTCCTCTGGCAGCTCCTCGGCAGCTCCAGCTGGCCCTCAGAAGTCTTTAGCAGAAGTTTCAGCTGGTCCCAGAATCAAAATCACTTTATCCAGGTTCTCAAAATAAAAACCATTCTCTCCAGCCTGGGCCTCTCCTGCTCAGCCTCCAGAACCTGGCTCCAAGAAGATCTGAAATTCCAGCTAGGGCTTCTCCTTATATACCTATTAGCTCCTCCCTGTTATGACCCTTTCTGTTACATCAGCAACAGGGGGTTCATACCTTCTGTTTATTAACAGAGGCTTGATCTAATTAATTTCAAACTAGGTGCTAAGTACCTGTTAGCTTTGCCAATACAAAGGGATCAAATTACATTACCATTAAAACCTCATGTGCTGTTCTTATTCCACAGCTTCGTAAATTATTTATCAATTCAAGGAGGAAGATGAGGAGAAACAGGTTTAGAGAGAAAAGCAATCACCTTGATTTAAGAAATGTTGAAGGTGCTGGTGTCATACTCAGGGATGAGAAGCTATGGCCAATGATACAGACTGTGTGCATGCATGTGTGTGTGTGTGTGTGTGTGTGTGTGTGTGTGTGTATAGAATGTAACCATAACTAAGTAAAGGAAAAGTTAATACAATTACAAGGAGAAAGAGACATCAAAATAAAAGATTACAAGACCTTAATGTACCCCTTTTCTAATCTACATGATCCTAATAAGAACATAAACAAGAAAGAAGTGAACAACCTGATTGCAATTTTAGAAAGGTAGATATGATAACTATCTGGCAATTGCTGAATGAATAGATAAAAAGATTATGCATATTCCCCAGCTGTGTGAAATCATATTAAAAACCAAGTGGGTATTAGGGCATGAAAATATTAGAATAAATAAAAAATATTGATTTGTATGTGGCTTATTGATTTCAATGCAATTAAAATAATATTCAGTAAATGACATTTGAAGAAAATAGTAAAGTCAATAAAATTCAAGATTGATAATTATTAAATAATTTAATCCTAACATTTTATTGGGTCATATAAAAATTATAAACACAATAAATAATTTCATAAAAGGAAATTGCAACACTAAGATGATATGTCAAAGCTTTAACAAAAGATAGAACAGTAATTACTCTGAAACAAAAACAACAAATTGGAAACTCTGAAAGCTAAAATTAAAAGCAATTAAAGCATGACAATTGAATTTTTTAATGTTTATAAATAAAAATCTAGCTTCTTAATTGTAAAAAAAGTTAATAAACAACTAATATGATTTTTAAAAAGGTATACCAAATTTCAGGTATCAAAAGTGAAAAAGTAAAATTCACAAATGAAACTAAAATAAAAGAAGGCATGAGAAATTATTTTGCCTAATAATATGGAAAAATAACTGATAGCTTAGTAGAAATAGGTGAATCTTTACAAAAATATGGAATGTTCTAATGGGTGGAACGAATAATTTAAAGAATTCAATTTCAGAAAAAATAAATTGAACAAGCCATAATCAACTCTATAAAGGGATGGGGGGGAACCCCAGGAAAAGGGAATTTAAAAGTTAGTTCTATCAAATGTTCAAGAAATATGCACTTCAGTATTACAAAAATTACCTGCAGAAATAGGAAAAAAAGATTCTACCAAACTCCTGTATGATACAAATATGAACTTGATATCTAAATCAGTGATCAAAAAACCAGAGAAAGAAAATTATAGATAAAAATTTCTAATGAATATCAACACAAAAAATGAATAAAATATTAATAGTCTACAACAACTTATTTAAAATATCATATACTATTATCAGATTGAATTTATATCAGGTATGCCAGCTTGATACAAAATAAGGAATGTTATAAACAGAATATACCATTATAATAACAAAAATTAAAATATGATTATATCAATTGCTGCTGAACAAAATTTTGATGATATTCCATGTCATTTGCTGTTTAAAATACTAAGAAGCATATGGAATTCACATAATATGATTTAGTAGTATCTTTCTAAAATCAAAAGCCAAAATTATTATATGATAGATTAGGATTAGAGGCATTTCCAATATGATCAGAAGTAAAAATAAGCATTATATCTTTGTTATTTTTGTACAGATCTAGAAATCTCACCAATAGAATGAGACAAGACAAATACAAAATACAATAACAATAATAGAAACAATACGATTGCTTTTTGCAAATGATTTGGTGCTTCTTAGAGAATTCAGATGATCCAAATAAAAACTGAAAATTTGATAACTGCAGCAAAGAGACACGACATAAAATAGATTCAAATAAGCTATCAATATTTCTAGATATTACCAATAAATCCCAGCAAAAAAATAATTTCCATTAAAATAAGGGTAGATTATAGCAAGTATTTGGAAGTCTACCTATCAAGAAACATATAGCTACTATAAGAATATAGATGTAAAATATTCTTTGTCAAAAAAAATATAAACCTAAAGATTTAGATAAAATAAAAATGTAATTAAAATGAAAACACTAACAAATTTAATTAGTCAAACTACCAAAAATTACTTTATAGAGGTAGAGAGAACAACAAAATTCATCTGGAGGAACAAAAGATTAAAAAAAATGCAAAAGAAAATAATGGGGGAAAAGTGGGAAGGAACAGTGCTTAGCAGTATAGGATTTTAAAGTATACTAGAAAGCACTAATCATCAAAATGTTTACATGGCATTCAAAAAACAGACTCTTGGTCAGTGGGAAAGATTAGCTGTATGAAACCAAGCATTGAGAGTATTTTTTAAATAAATCTCCAAACTTATGACAAGAGTTAGAACATACTATTAGACAAAAACTACTTAGAACACTAGAAAGAATCAGGTAGAAATTAGTTATAGACTAACAACTCACAACATAGATTAAAATAAACTCCAAATGAATATGTGGCTTGAATATAAAAGAGAACATCATTAACAAATAAAAGGGGAAAAGAAAGACAAATGTTCTCCTATGGATGTGCCAAGAATTTATTATTAGAGAATGGTTTGAGTATCACAGAAGATGAAACAATTCTAATTACATAACATTAAAAGGTTTTCACAAATAAAACTATTATAGTAAAAAAGGAAAAAGGAAAAACTAACTGAGAAAGAGCTTTGCACTTTTACCCTGAAATAGCTGTAATATATGTATGTGTATGTATACAAATATTGGTATAGATATACACATATATGCATATATATGTATATGCACACATACATATGGACCTTATACAAATATTAGAATATACAAAAAGGAAAAAAAACTTTCTTCAAAAGAAGAAAGTCAAACTATCTCTAAATGACTATATGCTTCAAATCACTAATAGGGAAATGCAAATTTTTAAAAAAGCTTTGTTCCTATCAAGACCCATCAGATTGGCAAAGATGACCAAAAAGGAAAAATGGTTGTTGGATGTTCTTTGGGAAATAGGAACACTAAAACAGTTTTGCTTTTGTTTTATAATATTATATTTTTGTAGCAAGAAATAAGGCTATAGAACTTCAAGCAGTTGAAATCTACTTATTACTTAAGGAAAGTGGCAGAGTTATTGTTTGTAGTGCTGAGCTTGGGAGGGAGGAGCCATTTTATATTCCTCTCAGTTGGGCTAGAAGGAGAACACAGAAAACCAGGAGTTACACAATCAAGCTGAAATCTCCTTCTGGTCTTCAGTCACTAATCCATTTGTGTGTGTGTGTGTGTGTGTGTGTGTGTGTGTGTGATCCAAGGTGACAAGCCTGAACAATGAAATGCAGAACAATACACACTTCTAAGCATAAATCAGCATGACATAAATCATCAAAAAAATATCATCTGGAGATTGGATAGTAGCCACCCACAGCTTCAAAATTAAGCATCAGAATGCAGGACTGATTCAATATTAGGAAAACTATAAGCATAATTGACCATATCAATAATAAAAACAACAAAAATCATATGATTATTTCTATAGATGCAGAAAAAGCTTTTGACAAAATACAATACTCATTCCTATTTAAAAAAATAAACATTGGAAAGCCTAGGAATAAATGGAGCTTTCTTTAAAATCATAGGTAGTATTTCAGCAAGAACCATCTGTAACAGGGTTAAGCAGAAGCCTTTAGAATAAGATCAGACGTAAAGCATGTGTGCCCATTATCACTGCTATTATTCAATATTGTTCTCAAAATGCTAGCTATAGCAGTAAGAGAAGTTAAATTAATTGTAATAATCAATGAGGAAACAAAACTATTACTCTTTGCAGATGATATAATGATATACTTAGAGAATCCTAGATAATCAACTAAAAAACTAAAATAACAACTTCAGCAAAGTTGAGGGATATAAAAGAAACTACATAAATCATAATCATTTCTATATATTACCAACAAAGTCCAGCAACAAGAGATAGAAAGAGAAATTCCACTTAAAATAACTACAGATAATATAAAACACTTTGGAGTCTACCTGCAGGGGGAAAAAAAACAAACCAGGAACTATATGAACAGAATTACAAAACATTTTTCACAGTAATAAAGTAAGGTTTAAAAAACTGGAGAAAATTTAATTGCCCATAGGTAGGTCAAGCCAACATAATAAAAATGACAATTCTCTTAAATTAATTTACTTATTCAGTGCCATACCAATTAAACTTCCAAAGGATTATTTCAAAGATGTAGAAAAATAATAACAAATTTATCTGGAAGAACAAAAAAATCAAGAAAAGTAAATGAAAAAAAAATAATAAAGAAAAATGACCTACCAGGCCTAGATCTCAAACTGTATTACAAAGCAGTAGTTATCAAAATAGTCTGGTACAGAATAAAGCAGTGGATTAGTAAAATAGATTAGATACACAATACACAGTAAATAAGCATGATAATCTAGTGTTTGATAAATGCAAAGATTTAAGATTTTGAGATAAGAACTCTATTTGACAAATATTTCTGGGAAAACTGGAAATTAGTTGACAGAAACTAGATATAGACCAAAATCTCACACTATATACCAAGATAAGATCAAAATAAGTACATGTATATAAAGAGTGATATAAGCAAATTAGAAAAGAATAGAATATATTAACCATCAGATTTATGGATAAGGGAAACATTTATTACCAACAAGAAACAGAGAAGATCACAGGATATAAAATGCATGTTTTTATTATATTATATTAAAAAGGGTGTGCACAAATAGAACCAATACAGTAAAGATGAGAAGGAAAACAGAAAACTGGAGGGGGTGGGTTTTACAGTAAGTTTTTCTGATGAAGGGCTCATTTTTCAAATATATAGAGAAATGAGTTAAATTTGTAAGAATATGAATTATTCCCCAGTTGATAAATGGTCAAAGGATACAAACAGGCAGTTTTCAGTCAAAGAAAGATATCAATACTCATATAAAATGCTCTAAATCACTATTGATTAGAGAAATGCAAATTAAAAAAACTCTGAACTACCATCTCACACTTATCAAATTAGATAATATGACAAAAAAGGAAAACAACAAATGTTGGAGGGGATGTGAAAAAATCGGGACACTAATTCACTATTGGTAGATCCGTAAACTGATCCAACCATTCTGGAGAGAAATTTGGAACTATGCCCAAAGGGCTATGAAACTATGCATACCCTCTCATCCATCAATACTACTATTAAGGATGTCAAAATTTTTAAAAATAATAATAAAAGAACCTTTACGGACAAAAACATTTACAGCTGCCATTTTTGTGGTGGAAAATAATTGGAAATGGAGAGAATGCCCATCAATTGAGGAATAACTGAACAAATTACAGTATATGATTATGATAGCATACTTATAAGAAATGATTAACAAGATGCTTTCAGAAAAATCTAGAAAGACTTTTATGAACTGATATAAAGTGAAGGGAGTAGAACCAGGAAATCATTGTACAAGTAACAATATTGTACAGTGATCAACTGTGAATTACTTAGTTATTCTCAGCAATGAAATGATCCAAGACAATTCAAAAAAAAGACAATTACTAATGATGAAAAATTATATGTACCTTCAGGGAAAGAATCTATGGCGTCTGAAGGCAGATCAAAGTATATTTTTTTAACTTTATTTTTCTTCTGGGTTTTTTTTTGGTCTGTGTTTTCTCTCCCTACATTGCTAATATGGGAATATGTTTTGCATGACAACAAATATATGATCTATATATAATTGCTTACCTTCTCAAGGAAGGATTATGGAAGGTGGGGAGGGAAGGAATTTGTAACTAAAAATTTTTAAAAATGAATTCTACTTGTAATTGCTTGTAATCACTTGTAATTCCTAAATATATATATATACATGTATATATATATACACATATAACATATTTTAGTGAAATATCAAAGGATTCATCATTGTGAGAAGCACCACTGACAAAGGCACAAATCCTACAGTCATGATTGTAGCATGGTTGATATGTCATGATATCATAACATATGATATGATAAGTGTGGTTGATATCTTGATATCAGTCAACTCAAAAATCAAAGACCTGAGAGTTCTCAGAAACATGTTCAAAGGTGAGTGCCTTCAATATCACAACCACATTTCTCTGGGCAGAATTTATATTAGGGTTTGTTGTGTTTTATTGTAATAGTCTGAATCCTTGGAATCATCTAGGAGAGATGGGTTAATTGTCTTGGTCCATGGCTGATCCAGAGAGAACCACAGGCAGTCACCACAATGCATATAGCCTAGTAATGCTGAATTAACTTCTCGTGGTACAGATACAGGTGATACAGTCAAATGTTTCAGCTCTGATTTGCTCAAAATTCTCTCTATATGGCAGCGGTTAAAGTGGATGGTTTCAACAGTTTTCACCAGTATAACTTGGATCTACTGGGGAAAAATCCTTCCTGACCTTAAATCCCATAGGCCAATAAATAAGGTAGAGGTTCAAGTAATCCAGCTTCAGATCACTGAAAGTTTTCTGTGGGCTTCCTCAATCACATTTTTTTTGTGGTACATGCACCAAAGAAATACTCCCATATTACAACTTTCTCTCCAACCTCTTCCCTGGGCTCACGCACCTCCCTCTCATTCTGGTAGACATGGGCATCGCAAATGTGTCAATATCCAACATCTATTGCAGTCTTCACTGATTCAATCAGTTTGTCTGTAAGGGACTTCTAAATGCCTCAGCCCACAATGAATACCTTTACATTTCTGTTCAGTAGGAGGAATGTGGCATGTTGACAGATATCTGTAGCTATCTGGTTTGACTCAGACCCCAAGAAACTTTGTAGACATAACGACTCCACTGCTGGTAGAACTCTGAATTGGTATAGACATTCTGCAAAGCAATTTGGAACTATGACCCAAAAGTCAGCAAATTCTGATTATCCTTTAACCCAGTAATGACATTTCTAGGCTATACTTCAGAAAAAAGGGGAAAAAGGACTCACATGTACATAAATATTCATAACTATTCCTTTTGTTTTAGGAAAGAGCTGGAAACTATGGGACTATACATCAATTGAGAAACAGCTGATCAAATAATGGTATATGAGTATAATAGAATATTGTTGAACTTTAAGAAATTATGAAAAGGCTGGTCTCAAAGAAACCTGGGAAGACTTGCATAAACACATGCAAAAGGAATTGAGCAGAAACTAGAAAATAGTTATATCATAACAACACTGTAAAAAAAACTTTGAAAGACTTACAACTCTGATCAATGTAATGGCCAATGATAATTGCAATTTCAGAAGAACAATGATGAAGCTTGTTACCCATCTATTAACAGAGAGATGATAGACTCAGGGTATAGGATAAGATCTAAACATTTTGATATGACCAATGTAGAAATTTATTTTCCTCGACTATTCATAGTTATAATAAGGTTTTTTCTTTCTCTTTTTCCTTTCTATTTTTCCATCATTTCTTTTTTTTTTTTTGATTGCAGGAATGGGGAGTTGGAAAATGAAGGAGTGCTAACAATGAGTTTTCCAAAGAAAAAGAAAAAAAGAGAGTTAAAAGTTATTGAAATATGTTCAAATGCACAAAAGAGTACAGAAAGAAAACCAGAAGGAAACAGTTACAGCTTTGAAATTTTTTAAATACATTAAAAACTTCAAAAAGTAAATTTTAAATAATAAAGCCTCATGATTTCATGTAAATCCTCTTTCTTCTTCATATATGAAAATACTCGTTTTTGATGTTTATTAAGTTTAGAATTTTAAAAATTTAAAGAGAGCAACAATTATGCTTTCCATTTATATTTTGAAGCATACAACTGGCTTTACAAACATTACTTTATTTGATCTTTACAACAACTCAAGATAGGTGATAAAAGCATTATTATCTCCATTTTATTGTTAATGAGACTGAGTCAGTATTAAGGAGGTTAAGGAATCTGACATAAATTGGAAATTAGAGAAGACCAATCTGGGGCTCACATACAGGCTTTCTGATGTCATTAATCCTTCTAATACAACACACTGTTGCCAAAGTAGTAGTAACATTTATAATGATGGTGACAATAATAATTGCAGTGAATCTTTATCCCTCAGGTTGATAAGGGAACTCTACTTTCTTAAGAATTTGAATTTTACTTACTATATATCTATATCTATCTATCTATACACACACACACATACACACACACACACACACACACACACACATATATATATAATATTGGCTAAAATGAAGAGGAAAGCAACAAATATTAGAGGGGAGATGGTAAAATCAGGACACTAATTCATTGTGGGTGGAATTGTGAATTGATCAAACCATTTTGGAGAGCAATCTGGAATTATGCCCAAAAAGTTATCAAACTGCCTATACCCTTTGACCACTACTAGGTCTATTTCCAAAAGTAATTAGAGAAAAAGGAAAAGACCCTGTATGTTGTAAAATATTTATAGTAGCTCTCTTTGTGATAGCAAAGAATTGGAAATTTGAGGGGATGTTTGTCAGTTGAGGAATGGCTGAACAAACTGTGGTATTATTGTAATGGAATACTACTCTGTTATATGATGAACTCAATAATTTTAGAAAAACATGGACAGACTTGCATGAAATACTGAAGAACAAAATGAGCAGAACCAAGAGAATGTTGTATAAAATAATGGCAATATTGCTTTAGAATAACTTTGCATCAATAAATTGTTTTGACTACTATAAATACCCAAATTAACTACAAAGGACATATGAAGGAAGATGTCTGCATCCGGAGAAAGAATTGATAAATAGAAGATAAAAAAGAAGATAAATAGAATAATTGTACATACACATATATACACATATATGTGTATGTATGTATATGTATACACACATATACACATTTGTGTCTAATGGTAGCCATCCCTAGGGTGGGGGGGGGGGGAAAAAGCAGGGGGAGAAAAAAAAAAATATACATAACTATATTATATATTTCAAAGGGATAGCAAGTTGTACATAATAGGTTTGCAGTTTCATATACAATCATCTTTTTTAAATTATACTATGTTATAGAAATGTTTGTTTTACTCCATAAATTAAAAAGAAAATAAATTTTAAAAGAAAATATTATATTAAGTGGTTTTAAAATCTGTGATGTATTAAGTGGAATCGGATGTACCTAATTTAATATGTTTGGATGACCTTTAGAACAAGAAAATATAAATAAATCCAATGGAATAAAATTTCATTTTGAAAACTGTATATTTTTAAAGATACTTCTCATAATATGCATACATTAAGACTAAATTTATACTTGTGAGTTGGAAGTAACAATAAGGGCATATTGTTTTATTTAAGAAGAACAAGAATAAAAATGACTTCTAAAAGGTGTCCCCCAAGAGCTATCATTCAGAATTCTGTAGGACATTTGGAGAACGAATAAGATGGAACACAACATCAATTATGTATATTTAAACATGGGTGTTAATTGCTCCCAAATCCTGTTCCTATCATCTTTCAGCATTAAATATTCCCTCACAACTAAACTGAATCTTCGGCTTATATAAGCAAGGTTATTATTCTCTTATAATAAGACAAGGGCACACATTTCTCTAGAATTGATCTTAACAGAGAAATTAAATTAGGAACACACAGCTGTTCTTCTCTGTGTATGCCTCCTGTCCAAGGAATCTGCCTTGAATTGAAAAGTTTCGTCTGAAGAAGAATGAAAATTGCAGGAAGTCATGAGGATAAGACATACCTCATCCTTCCAGGAACTGAATGAAATCAGAGTGAGCATACTAAGAACCACATCATTCAATAGGCTTTTTTATGGTCTCACTTCTATCCTCAAAGGCTACTCATATTCTTTGTAATAGAAGAATGTGAAGTTTGTGTGTGTGTCCTTGTGAGTTTATGGATATGTGAGTTTGTGTGTATATGGGAAGGAATACAGAGTATACATTTAATGGACCAAATGAAAGGTATGCAAACTCAATGAATCTTTAATTCTACTTTTAAAGCTGATGAAAAAACAAAAGATACATGCATTCGTTGATCTTTCAAATTTAAAAGTGTATTTTTATATCACCAATATTGAATTTTATTTTTAGTATATGTACCCATCATAATTGAAATCTTAACTGACTCTTCTGATATCCTTAATTTTAGTTTTTCATTCTAGAGCCTGAATGGAATAAAAAAGTGATGCATGGAGGCGGCTTGGTGGCACAGTGAATAGAGCACTGGCCCTGGAGTGAGGAGGACCTGAGTTCAACCTAACCATGTGACCTAGGGCAAGTCACTTAACCCCAAATACCCTGCCCTTCCCCCTCCAAAAAAAAAAAAGAAAAACTATCCAGAGAAATTTTTAGGGGCGGCTAGGTGGCGCAGTGAGTAAAGCCCAGCCCCAGAATTAGGAGAACCTGAGTTCGGTTCTGGCCTCAGACACTTAACACCCACACACACACACACACACACACACACACACACACACACACAACTAGCCATGTAACCTTGGGCAAGTTACTTAACCCCAATTGGCCTCCAAAAGGCAAAAAAAAAAAAAGTGATGCATGTTCTAAAAACAACAACAACAAAAACCCACCCATGGTAAGGTTTTAATATGAAATGAAGATCCCAATTATACTTGTGGGAAAGTATGGGTTCACTGACTCATTGCCAGGTGATCTAGGAAATTTAATATCTGACCTCACTCCATATTGTGATCAACAAATCTCTTTTCAACCTCACAAGTTCACAAGGCTGAAAACATGAACAGGTTTATTTACAGGTTACAAAGAAGAGAACCCCTGTCAGAACTCCCCAACCTATCAATGAGCAACCCTTTTTGGAGGTCTGTGATAGGTAGTAACTTACAGTGATACTCCAGATAGAGTTTAAGCCAGGAGCATCTGATGGTTGCTTATTCACTCTTTGGTTATCTACATAGTATTGTTTTTCTTACATCTCATACTTTCTCCTGCTCTTAGCAGATGGCAACATTTTACTGCTCCTTATCACAGGCCACAGAAACAACCACCCCTGTCACATTACAAGTGGTTTATAATGACTTATTACAGCTTGATTTCCTCTCTCACTACACAGGTAGTGTCCCTACAGCAAAAAAAAAGACATAAGAAAAACATACTTTCTCCCCAGTTGGCTCTCCATCCACTGTGATTCATCCTCAGGGATTTAAGTGGGATTATTCAAACTAACCACGCTTCTTCCTGAATCATCTAGGGGAAGGTAGGTCGTGTAGACTTGAAGGTGATAGCTAGGAAGCACACATTCCTTCAATTATTTGAGGACCATGGCACAAATGCATATTGCCTAGTTATGGTACAAATGGCAGAAATGTGGATTTCAGTTCATTACCATGAGATCTATCTAAATCATATTACTGAAGAGATCATGTCTACTTTCAACTTGGCTTAGAGAAGCTCAATTCTGCACAGCCAGTCCAAATTTGGTCAAAGACAGGATCTCTTTCTTCTTCTATTTTGTACTGCCATTTCCTGCCTATAAAAGTGGACTGGGGCGCGGCGGGGGGGGGGGGAGACCCAGAGGTTGCCTTTTGCTTTTCCCGATGATATAACCTATTGTTTGAGTCAAAGAAATCCCTCAAACCTCAACCTAGAAAGTCAATCTGGACAAACACCTCAGAATCCAGGATTAGTAGCCATTGTGCTTATCATCATCATTGCTGTTGTCATTATAATTTTCTTTGTTGTTTTGTTTAGTTTTTCGTTTTTACCAAAAGAGTATAACTTTACTTCCGTAACCCAGAAAAGGTGAGCAAACTGAGCAAAATAGTTTGAAGAGAAGTGACTCTGCTTAGCAAAAAAGTAGAGAGACCAAAATGGAATGGCCAGAAGGGAAGCAGCCTCACCTACCAGTGAATTATTGTACATACTCTTCCTAAAGGAGGCAAAAGACATCCAAGTCCATAGTCTGGAGTTATGAGCTGGGTCCCAAGCAAATGTGTCCCCTACATATGTGTTTCCCTGCCACAGTTCTGAAAGTTTGTCTCTTTTCCCCATGAACATTGTGTAAATTGGTGGAAGTATGTCTCCAGTTTGAGTAGAACATTATGTCATTATTATTTTTGCTTTACCCTATGTTTAATAAATATTTCTGATAAAAAATTAATAGAGTTCAGCTGACTGATTTGTTAAATAGGAAGCATATTGCAGAGGGGGCAGGGAATTCGGGAGCTATAGTATATAGTGGTAGGAGTGCATTCTCCCCTTGATATTTGACAGAGAGGGCTTTAGCAAATTGTAGCTGGTCTTTAGGAACCTCCTTAACATACCAAAACATACCAACATGTGAGTGTGAGTTGGGATGAGGGAATTAAACCAGAAGGAGACTTGAAAGCTACACTAGCACTACAGAAGGACAATCTAGATAACAAACAGGTTAGATGATAGCAGGTCGTTTAAAAGATTATTGTACTAATTCAAATGAGAGGTTATAAAGACCTGAGCTAGGATGGCTGTAGTAAATAGAAACAAGAGAACAAATAGGAAAATGTGTTAAAGAAATAGAATTTTAAAAATACACAGCAATCAAATGGATGTTGGGAGTTGGGAAAAGGAAAGTTGCTAAGACTTTTAACCTTTTAAAGGGAGGATGATTTAGCCATCAATAGAAATAGGGAAGCCGGTGGGAGAGGAAACTTGAAGGAAAGATGATTAGTTCAGTTTTGGACATGTTGAGCATCGAGTTTTCAGTAGGACATCAAGGTAGAAATGTCCAAAAAGAAACTAGAGATGCTGAAAATTTAGTTCAGGAGAAAGATTAGAGATGGAACTACAGATTCCTGCATCAACTATAGAAATGAAAAGTGAATTCATGCTAATCTTCTCCACTCCTAACTTACCCCTTACTTCACCCTTTTAAAATTTATTGGGCTTTTGTTCATATATCTAGCTGGATTTGTCCCCTACTCTAGACTTACCCCAGACAGACTGAAGTGAGGTCTTTAATGATTATTATCCCAAAATAGTGATCAGAACCTAGTATTAGCTCTTCAAGTAACCCTGTCACCTAGAGATAAGAAGTCTTTGGCCTTCAATTTTGTGGTCTTCATATGACAACTGAGTTTCTGGAGGTCTCCTAAAGATACTCAACAAGACTGAAACTGTTAATGGATTTATGACCATATTTACTATATGAAGTTAGTTATTAATTATTGAACATTGCTTAGAAGCTGTTCTGATTTATATAAATATATGCTTATTTTTCATTCATTTGCCATTTATGATATGTATGCATATGTCTAAATATATTCATTAGCAAATAAATGGGGCTATAAACTGGTTAGGGGTAGGATTAGAACTCAGTTTTCCCAAGTCCTAGTTAAGTATTTTCTTCTATATCATGCTCTCTTGAGGATATTTTTCTCTTCCCTTACCCTCCTCTTATTAAAAAAAAATAGCAACTGTTTGATCCAGCTCCCTGGGGCAGTGACACTGTGGCTCACTGTCCCCTGTAGCCTTTTCCTCTTTCTTGCATTGACAGGCCTCAGGACTTGACTACTAGAATCCACTGGTGGATTCTCACTGCTACGACTTCTCTCTCAACAAGAGTTCCTTTCATCCGTGGACCAAGGGCCTATAAACTTATAAAAAAGGTCTAAAAAGAAACTTAGAAGTCAAACTAATCAAACCTCATGTTACAGATAAGTAAAAAATGGAGTGATTTTGTAATGGAGGTATGACTGTTACATAGCTAGACAGAGCAGAGTTGAGATTTTAGCCCAGGTTCTTTGACCTGAAATCCAGTGTTCTTTCAACTACACCACAAGAATAGTGCTTAAATGGAGGAAGATCTGGGTTTGAATCCTGCCTCTAATAATTATTAGGTCTGTGACCCTAGGTCAAGTTACTTGTCCTCTATGTGCCTCAAGAAAGTCCTTTGGAATTATCTGTTAAGTTCTATTTTATCATCTGAATTAGAAGAGAAAGCTCCCAACACTAAAGATATCTCATATACTTTACATTCACACTTGTGCAAAGCTTCTAGTTAGATGTCACTTAATGCATATGTTTATGTATGTGTGTAAATGTGTATTTGGTCTACATCTGTGATGTGATAAACGTATGGAATTCTCTGAGTGGAAATCTCTCTCTACTGATGAATACCAACAATGTGTCTGTACCTTTTCGTTTTAAAGAGTTGCCTGGGGATATTAAGAGGTTAAATGGGTTGCACAGTCATTGTGTGTGTCAGAGAGAGGACTTAAATCCATGCCTTACTGACTCTGAGATTCTATTTACTGTAGCACACTGTCTAGATAATATATATGTGTAAGTGTGTGTATGTTTAAAATTCAATTAGCAAACAATATATTTAAAACAGTATAACCCAATAGAGGGCCCAGGTTAGCATTTTGGGGAATTTGTTCATGTAAAACTCGATTCCAACACTTTTCTATTTATGGAAAGTACTTATTAAATATAATTCACTGAACCTTCTGTTCTATAAGTGAAAATTTTTTGTACAACATTAGGTAGTCATGTCACACTATCAGAGATTGTTGGGGCCAAGAATATGCTACCACATACAGTCAAAGATTTGAACAAATTCTTGTTCACCATCTGAAGCTCATATTTCATTTCCCTTTCTGTTCATTTATGATCCATGGGACTAGAGGAAAGAGTCCTAGCCTCTATTCATAAGAGAAGGAAGAAGGAGGCCCTTAAAAAGGGAACCTCGTATACTGATTAGAACAATTCCCCAGCAGTCAGTTTCCACATTTACAAGATGAGAGGATTGGACTGCATAGTCTCTATAGCCCCTTTTAGGTCTGACACACTATGAATTGAATTAATTTGCATTATTGTGTTGTTTTGTGCATAACTCTAGTCTGAGGTGCATAAAATATGTGTGGGTATATATGTATATGTGTGTAAATATACATATGTGTGAATACATGTACAGAATTCTATGATCTAAAAGGATTAACATAAGCCTTAAATACCTAACTTCCTAAACAATTTAGGAATGACCTAAAAATTGGGAGAAAAGACAGTCAGTAGTACTTGAAATTCTGGCTAACTCCCCATCAGCATACTTTTCCAACAAAATAATTTCTTTGATGGAGCTTAACTATACATTTGAAACAAATAAACCAGAAAGGGCAAGAGTATGATTTTAAATTCTAGCAAAGACATAGAATGGTACATTGACAGTCTGCATTTCTCCCTGAATGGTTTTGGGGATAATTTCATATATAATGTATTGTCTAGGAAACCATCTACCCAGATTGGGTCAGTAAACTAAAAAATAGTTTTGTAAAATTCTAGTCATTCATCAGAGGCCACACAAGGCTTTTCCTATGTAAAGGAAAGGTGGCAAAAGGTTTAAATATTTTGATACTGATTAAAGGGAAACTATCAAAGCTTCTCAGACTATAATTGCATATGGTTTATACTTGTTTCAACTCTTCAAATTCTAGACATCTGTGATCTTTAAAGCAATTAGGCAATCACCAAATCTCTTAAAACCTTTGACCCCTTTTGTCAATTGACTACATTAAGAAACATTTTTAATTCTACTTTTTCAATTAAAAAAAGAAACTCTGAATTCATCACCTTTATTCCAAGGGTTTATCTAACAGATAGAAAAGAATCCCTCAAAAAATCAGAAACTCTAAAGTTTCTTAATTTTTTTTTCACTTTTGGCTACTCTTGCTGGTTTCCAAAGGAACAGGATGATCCTCCAAGGATAAGCTTATCACTTCTAAACTCACCACCATGCAACTAACTCAAACCTTGATTGACAACACCTTCCTCAGCCTCTTCTCTCTGATTGGAAGGCTTGAAGACAGAGTACCAAACTCCTCCTAATGCCTTCCTGTACAGAGGCCAAAAACTAAATTTTCAGCTCATCCCAGTTTGCATCTGTTGCTCTGCCCTGTTTCAATTCCATGGAACAAAATGTACCCACACCTGATACCCCTGGTGTCCAGTATCCTTTTGTGTATTGTCTTCTCCTGTTAGATTGTAAGTTCCTTGAGGACAGAGACAGTCTTTTTATTAGTTGTGCCCCTGGTACTAAGCACAGTGTCTGACACATAGTAGGTACTTGATAAATGTTTATTGGATTAGATTATATTCTCCATCTAGTTTTCTCTCATTCACTTACTATATTAACAAAATTTAAAAGTCCCTTGTTTAGAAACTCCCAGACACTGATAGTCAAAGGGTGGTGAAAAAATAGAGATGAAGTTGCAGTGTTATAAAGGTCAAGTAGTTTAAAACAGTCAAATTGTACATAATTTTCAATTAATTTCAAATCAATGAACATTTATTCATTAGCTATTATGTTCTAGACACTGTGCTAAGTAGTGAGGCTACAAATAAGAAAAAGACAGTTCCTGCCCCGAGGAGTTTGCAATCTAATGAGAGAAGCCAACCCACTAAAGGAAGCTAGGGAACAGATGGAGAGGTACTTGAGGAGGAACCCAGCCTATGGCAGGAGACAGCTTGTTCCAGGGAGCTGAAACCAAGCAGAGCTGCAGGTGAAAAGTGGAATGAACTGAAAGTCCAAATTCTGCCTTCCGTAAAGGAAAGCTTTTGGACGAGTTTAATGTTCTGTCAGCTGTCCAAGCAGATATTTTTGCAGTGTGCCCCAATAAACTGTCCATATTCCCAAGCAAGATACAGTTGACACTTCATTGCACAAAATTATAGATGCTCTACAAGTGTCTTTCCTTTCTAATTATCTTGGATTTGGTTTTATCCCTTATAGATTTCTTCTACATATACTCATAATGTCCAACTAGCAATAATAATTGGTAGTTGAAAATTTAGCCTTGATGTAAGGACAAATTTCCTAACAGAATTATCCAAAAGTTAATAGGTCTGTCTCATGAGATGGTCAGACATTTATTAAGGACTGACTATGGGCCAGGCACTATGCACTGGGAACATGCCCAGGCACTGAGAATTCTAAAAGCAGTTGTTGCTGTCAAGGAGCTAACAATCTAATGACTAGATGTTCCTTGAAGTCTCGTTTTTCTCTTTTATTTTTGGCCATAATTATAGTTAGTTTTCTGGTGTGTGAGGCCTTCTGCTTCTGAACACTGATTCTTGGCTATCTCATAGTGGTTGCTCTGTTAATGGATGCTATTGTCTGGAAGGACAGAATTCTTGCTTCTTATCCCTCACATGAAAGGTCCTAACCACCCTAGATCCAACTCCTAAAGAGAACCAGGGAAAACAATACAACTTTAGATACATAAAATCAGGACTATTCTTCTCAATACACTAACTTCAAAATGCATTAGAACAGCAGTTCTTACCTTTTTGTGTTCCATCGCAGATGGCAGTCTAGTCAGACCTATGGACACCTCAGAATAACACTTTTGAACTCACAAAATAAAATGCAGAAATTATTCAAAGGAAATCAGCAATATTGAAATAGTTAGCAAAATATTAATAAAACAAGTTCATAGATTCCAGGTTAAAAAAAACCCCAGCTATCATCTCTTCCTTCTCTAACATTTCTTGCCGCAATTAACAAATGCCAAACCAAAATAATACAGAGAGAGAAGACAGAGAGACACAGAGAGACAGAGAGAGAGAAGGAGCAATGGAATTGATTAGCAAAAGGGATACTCTCTAACATGACTATATCTGAGCTTGTTTTTCCTTTCCTTTCCAGATTTGAATCTAGATAAGGAGCATCTAGACTTTTCCCAGAGCGGACTGCAATTTGTTTTCCCCATATAGAAATCATGGTTAATTTTGCATATTGTTTCCTTTTTTAAGTACTGTCCTACTGATGTTTTTCTCTCTCCTAATATTTAAGGACATTTTGTTCTAAAAGAATAGATAATGTTTCCCTGTAGGGATATTAAACTTAAGCCTACTCATGAAAAGAACAATTCATGACACAACTTTAGATTTAATCTAAAAAATGTTCTTGTGTGTAACAGCAGAGCTCAGTGATTCATGAAATTGCCCAATGTTGCTATATTCCTCCTTATAAAGCTAATGTGTTGAAGTCCAGTAGTTTATGTAGGAAAATGTTTTTTTTCCTTTAAAACTTTAAAGTGAAAAATATATTTCCACTCAGTACATTGAAATTCACATGGAAATAAAAGTTCTTACTCATGGGAACAGTTCACAGGCATGGTCTTTAGAAGCATGGAGATCTCAAGTGTACACAGGGCTGAGCTGTTAAGCTGTCCCTATTCCTACGTGGGTCACATACATGAAAGATTTCCAGCATATTGGGTCTATCACAAAAGATTGCTCTGGTATGCATGCCTCAGAAAAATATAATCACTAGATTGACTAGCACAGCGTTTTGCAAACTAATTTGGTCAGGGAATACTTTGGGACTGTATATATATTGGCAGGACTCATAAGTGAAGGTACATGGAATCTGGAGAAATATATTCATACATAATAAAAGTGGAGAGTTCATAGAATTTTAGGAACTAAATAAAAGAAATTAAGCCTATTTTGTGCTAAAATGTGTTACATATGATAAATGCAACAGAATTTCATGTTGAGTAGTCTAAGGCAAAAAAAATCACTAATTTCCCCATATAAAAAAAAGCTTGAAAATAAAAAAAAACTTCACTTGAACCTGTGATCCCTGAAAGCCATTGCCCTATATTTCTCCTCCCTTTCATAGCCAAACCCCTAGAAAAAAGCTTCCCAAACTCATTGCTTCTAAATCCTTCTCTTTCACTTTTTTCCCTGTAACTTGGCTTCCTACCTCCTCTGCTCCACTGAAAATGCTCTCTCCAAGGTCTCTTAATTGCTATATCCAAGGATCTATTCTTGGTATTCTTGGTCTTCATTTTCCTTGAACTCTTCAAGGTTGACAATGTTGACCATAATCTTCTCTCAACTACTCTTGCCTCCCTGGACTTTCACAGTACTGCTCTGTCCTAGGCTTCTTCTACCTTTCTGAACACTCCTCAGTCTCCTTTGCTGGCCCCACTGTCCATTACCTACACCATATGCATGAGGATACCTCAAGACTCTTTCTCGGACCCCCTCTTCTCTGTATAATCTTTCTCTTGATGATCTCATCAGCTACTATAGATTCAATTATCGTCTTTGTTCAGATGAAGTCAAAATCTACATGTCTAATCCTTATCTCTTTCCTAAATCCTAGTCCCACATCAACAACTACCAATTAGGCATCTCAACCTGGATGCCCCATGGGAATCTCAAACTCAACACATCCAAAATAAAACTCACTATTTATACACCTCTTATTTCTATTGAGAGCCCTACCACCCTTCTAGCTGCCTAAGTATACCACCTCTGCTCCTTGAGAGCAGGAAGTATGTGTATAGGGGAATAGGGGTGTCTTTCTGTCCCCAATGCCAGATAAATCTTCAATTCCTTATTCTCCACCACTCATTATGCCTGATCAATTGCCAGGTTTTATTGATTCTATTGTCACAATATCTCTTACATTCATCTCCATCTCTTTACTTACATAGTCATTACCCTAGGTCACAATTTCATCTTCTTTCACTGGGGCTATGGCAATAGCCTCCTAGTTGATTTCCCTCCCTGAAGTTCTTTCTTCTCTCAATCCATCCTCCACATAGCTGCCAAAATGATATTCCTAAAGCAATTGGTCAACAAATATTTATTAAGTTTCTACTGTATGCCAGACACTGTGCTAGATACCAGGTATATAAAACCAAAAGTAAAATAGTTCATGTCTTCAAAGAGTTTACAAATGTAATTATATGCAAAACAGATACAAGGCAATTTTCAGGGGAAGGTACTAGAATCTGGGGTGGGAATGGAGAAGAATGGAGAAAGACATCATGTAAGGTGGTGTTTGAAGGAAAATAGCAATTCTAAAAGGCAGAGGTAAGGAAGAAATACATTCTAGGCATAAGGGACCTCCAATCCAAAGGCACAGAGATGGGAGATGCATCACCATATATGAGGAATATTAAGGAAGTCAATTGATGACATTATATCATACATGAAGGCCAATGCCACTCACCTTCAAGAAACTTCAGTGGAATTGGAAATCAAAAGGATGCCCATTAATTGAGGAATGGCTGAACAAGTTGTGTTATATGACTAAGATAGATACTATTGTGCTATAACAAGGGGAATGGTTTCAGAAAAGCCTGCAAAGACCAAATGACCTGATATAACATGAAGTGAGCAGAAACAGGAGAACATTTTACACAGTAGCAGTAATCTTTTTTTTTAATTGGGATTTTTCTTTTATTTAACACCTACATGCCAGGCACTAGGCTAGCTTCTAGAAGGAGGAATAGCAATGGGGGGGGGAGCAGTCAGAATTTAGAGGAGACAAAATTCCGACCGGGGGGAAGCCAACAATAAAATCGTGACCTCAGATGGATATATAGAAATGGTGAAAAGATGGGAAATAAGGATAGGATAAAATAGGGATGATCATTCAAGAAAACAAGGTCATTCCTCAAAGCTATCACTAAGACTGACTGTGGGCTATCAGAAGGCTCTTCTAGCCTTTGACTGGGGAGGTGAAACCTGCAAGTGGCTTTCTGACTGAATCCAAATTTTACAGATTTACAAAACTTGGATTCAGTCAAAATGCCACCCTTAAGGATCTAGAAGGTCACAGGTTCCCCACCCCTGCCTTTGACTATGGGTCTAGGGATGGACTGTGGTTTGAGAACTCATGTGGGGAAGCATTGAGACTTACCTCCAGCACCTTGAGAAACCTTCCACTAAGGACCAGAGGGGAAACCCCCATGGATGCCTTACATCTTGGGAAGCAAGATGTCAAATTGGAAGGGAGAAGGGGAACCCCGTTCCATCTATTCCCCTCCTGTTGAGAAAACAGACAGGAAATCACACTATTTTAAAGCATTATCTGAATACAGATAATTAAAGAAGGCGGAATGCACGTCCTCACAGTCAACCAGTGGCTAAGAGCAAAGGAATTGAAAAAGATGTTTATAAGAGAAAAATATATTTGGGAGATTTACACGTGGTCACCCCTCACCCTGCCCGGCACCCCCCTCCCTTGACATTTTCTGAACATTTCTATTCCAGAAAGCTAAAATTTGCCATTCAATTACTTTTTCCTTTGGGCTATGAGGAGGGGAAGAGAACTCTGGGTTTGGGGCCATGAGCTCATACAAAAACCTGAGTTTACTTCAGAAGAATGTAAGCTCCCAGAGGACAGGGACTGGTCTCACTGTTTATGAGCTTAGGGATACAACAACTGTGTAATAGATGCCTGTGGTTTTATTCAGCAAAGATGTATCTTCTTTGTTTTTGCTTTTTGGAAGAGGGGAAGACAGAGCAATTGGGGTTAAGTGACTTGCCCAAGGTCACACAGCTAGTAAGTGGTAAGTATCTGAGGCCAGATTTGAACTCAGGTCCTCCTGACTCCAGGCCTAGTGCTCTATTCACCATGCCTGCTAGCTACCCCAAAGATGTATCTCTTAACCTTAACAGGGTCAACGTCTACTTCTTCCCAATGCTCCCTTTGGAATAGAGAGGTTTAAAGTGGTGAGGCCAAGGAAGGGATACCCTCCATTCTCCCCCAGTAAGAGCCTCCACTTGCAGTAGGAGTGCTGCAGGTCCTGACAGGCTGAAAATGCTCTCTATATTGGGGTCCACTGGTGGACTATGGGCCTGTTGTCACCTTAAGGTTGGCCATAAGATGACCCATTTTTCAGCCCCAAGAGACAGTGTACTAAGAGTGGCTGTTACTGATGTTGATGGAGGGACTACCTGCATGGAGGATAGAACTATGGATTTAGAGCCAGAAAGGTCTTAGAGTCAGTCCATCAAGCCCGCTCCTCTCATTCCACAGATTTGGAAACTGAAGTCATGAGGCCAGCAAGGGCCTCAGTCTTCTCGCCTTTCTACCTACCACTCTATGCTCCCAGGTCAATTAGATCCATCAAGGAATTTCAGGCCCTTTAGGCCCTGCAAATAAGTCTCAAAACAGTTTAAAAACAGGAACTCAAAGAGCTAATCCACAATCTTAACATCCTGGATGGTGGAAATTCCATCTGTTTTCAGCTGAGCTTCTGAGGGCTCACTCCCCACTGGAGTGAAAGTAATACTGTCATGAGGCAGGTTTGACTCTTTAGGAGCAAGAGGAATGAATGAGGAACTAGCCTTCTCTCTCTGGCTGGGTCAGGACGACAGGGAAAAGCCCAGCTAGCAGTAATCTTCTTAAGGATGATCGACTGTGAAAGACTTAGCTATCCTGATCAAGATAATGATGCAAGACAATTCAAAAGGTTCTGTGATGAAAAGTTCTATCCACCTCTAGAGACAGAACTGATGAACTCTGAATGCAGATTGAGACATACTTTTTAACTCCCTTTTTTATTGTTTTATTTCATTGGTGTTTTATTTTGCAACATGGTTAATCTGGAAATATGTCTGGCAGACTTCACATGTATAACCAATATCAAATTGCTTGCCTTCTCAAAGAGAGGAGTAGGGGAGGAAAGAAGAGAATTTGGAACTCAAAATCTTTTTAAATGATGTTTAAAAAATTATATATAATTCAGAGAAAACACTAGAAAGAACAGAGTTTGAATGCAGATTGAAGCAAATTACCTGCTCTCTTTCTTTTTCTTGTTTGGTTTTGTTTCCTCTTTCCCATTGTTCATTCCATCCATTAAAATCCTTCTTTATAACCTGATTAATGTCTAATGTGGAAGTATTTGCAGATCCTATACTTGATTGCATGCCGCCATAGGGGGAGGAGGGGAGGAGAAAGAGGGGGAGAAAATTTGAAACTCAAGGGACTGAATCTTGTAAACTAAAATTAAACAAACAAATTAATAAAGACAAGAAAATAAAAAATATTTTTTAAAAATTATATGTAATCGGGAAATACTAAGTGAAATAAATAAAAATAATTTTTAAAAAGAAAGAAACTTCAACGGTCCTATTACTTCTAGGGCTTCATATTACTCCTTGTGTAATTTATGTTCCAGTAAACAAACAGGCCTTCATGTTTCCTATATGTGACATTCGATCTTCAAGCGCTATGTCTTTATGTGAGCCATTTTCCAGGCTTGGAAGATTTTTCTCTCCTTACAGTTGCCTTGAGGAATCCCCAGTTCCCTTCAAAGTTCCTCTCTTGTGCCACCTTCTACATGAGGCCTTCCCTGTTCTCCCCAGTTCTAGTATTCTTCCTACCATCACCCTGCCCTAAAATTACTTTATATAAAAGTCTCAGTATATTCATTATCCTGTCTTCTTCCCTCTGTGGTCTCTGCTCACTGCTTTACCCAGCAGAATGTAAGGAAAGGAACAGAGGAAAAGAACAGTGTTTGAATTATCTTTGTACCCCTGCCTCTAGTAGAGCACCATTCCTTTTATTAGGTGCTTAAGTTCCTCATATTAAATTGAGTTGAATTGACCAGATGGTCTCTAAATCACCTCTAACTCTAAATCCTATGATTCCTTTTATAGCCAAATAAGACTGTGAGAGTTACCTGGATTAAATTCCAGCTCTGCCGCCTACTGTCTATGTGACCTTGGAAAGGCATGTAACCTCTCTGGGCTTCTGTTTCCTTATCTATAAAATGGGGGAGTTAGACTAGGTATCTCCAAACTCCCTTCTAGCTCTAAATCATCCTATGATCCCAAGCTCTTGTTGACCTTGTTCCACAGCGTTGCATGCTCACAAACCTCTGTCTGAAACACATTGATGCTATTTTTCTTCCTTCAAGTCCCAGATAAGGTGCCACCTCCTCCAGAAGCCCACATTGACCTTCCTACCATTAAAAGATATTTATCTTATCGCGAGTATCTAAGCCATCCCTTTGATTCTATCACATTATGCCTTCTATTAGAATGATTCTATACTCATTCTAACATATATATTTTAATCCTTTCCCATTTCCCACTATGGGTAGTTGGTAGCACAGTGGATAGAGCGCTGGCCCTGTAATCAGGAAGACCTGAGTTCAAATCCAGCCTCAAGACACTTACTAGCTATGCAACTCTGGCCAAGTCATTTAATCCTGTTTGCCCTCAGTTCCCCATTGGTAAAATAAACTGGAGAAGGAAATGACAAACCATTCCAGTATATTTGTCAAGAAAACCCCAAATGGGGTCATAGAGAGTCAGACAGGGCTAAGAAGACTCAAGAACAACAAATTTCCTCCTATTGCTATTTCCTCACCCTGCAAACTCTTTCAGGTCAGGGACTATTTCATTTGAGCTTTTGTATCCCTAACACATCTAGCAGAGTAATTTGTACATACTTCAGTGGAACTATGATCCCATCAATATGGATAGATACTCCCTTTGGCTATGCAAATCACACAATATATGCTTAAGCAGGCCTGAGTGATGTCCTGCCATAAACCTTCTGGGATGAAACTGGAAGCCTTCTTCTAGGTGCTTTAAAGCAAATATGCTAGAGGCCTTCTCCTGGGTCAGGCATTCTTAACCTCATTTGTATCCTGGAACCTTTTGGCAATCCAATGAAACTTATGAACCCCTTCTCAGAATCATGGTTTTAAATTCATAAGATAAAATATATAAGATTACAAAGGAAATCAAGTATACTGAAATATATTTATCAAAATATTATTAAAACAAATTCATAGATCCTCTCCCTTAAAATCTATCTGCAATTCCCATGGTGGGGGTATAGGAGGGCAGGACTCCTTGGTTCCTAGGTTAAGAACACCGACATAAAGTATTTTAAAATTCCATCATTTACAAGAGTTACACTATAGTACACTCCCTCAGGTCAACCTTCCCTAAACTACTACCTGGTTCTAAAATTCCCTCTCTAATTTCCACCCTTACATTATTTCAATTCAATATTTCAAAGAAAGCAATCCATTTAAACTAACTGAGAATAAAGTATAAATTTTTTATAAAAAGTTGTCACCCAATGAATGAATGAAAGAAAGAAGGAAAATAATTCATTAAATGCTTGCACTCCAGGCAATATTAAGTGCTAACAAAGCAAGGCAGCTCAAATCTCTGCTGGGCTGTGAATTTCAGGCAATATCTATTCTATTTTAGGAAGGGACAGGGACACCTCATATCATCACCTAATCAATCCCCTGTGACTGCTGGAGCAGAAGCCGACTAAAGTTTACCTCATCTGATTTCCCATAAGCATCCCTTCCAGCCTGTCTGGCATTATCAGAATTATGCCTAGGTATTCCAAAGGTCTTCAGAAATCACTGTCCTTTCCCTGGGCCCAGGCCCCTATCTCTAAAGAGCCAAAGAATCTTTTTTTTTTAATTGGCTTTTCAAGTATCCCTTTCTCTGATTGGGTTGCTGAGAGTAATTACAAGAACTTAGCAAATTTGGGGTTGGTAGAGATTACACAAAAAAAGAACAAGCAAGAGGTGACACAAGTGACTCCTTTCTTCCCAAATAGCCTCTCTCTGTACAGAGGGAGTCAATTTAAGACAACATCAAATCTATGCAATTTTCTTTTGAACTGTGGGGAAAAACATTAATTTGTATGGACTAAAGCATACGATTAAAGCATGAAATTCATTCCAGTCATGACTATGAGAGGGGTTTGAAAATGAATTGAAGTCTCTAGACCACAGTGCATTAATGCAATCATCCATAGAGCAAATAACCTGGAATGATTAGATTGCTGAAGTGTACCCATGGGTTCTTACCCGGTATGCATGGAGGCTTTGGAATGTCTTCTGTTTTGAATGGGGATCAAAAGAAAACTCAAATCAGGTGGCATAATGCCCATCTGAACCAAATGCAGTAAACACTCCGATAGCTAATCCATGAACTCTCGCTTTCCTATTCTTTTATTTTATATTCTTTTATTTTGAAATGCCCTCTGAGTCAGAAAGACTTTCGCACATTCCTTAAGCCAAAAGCAAAGTAAATACAACGCTAACTTTCTTCTGATCCAAAAATTAGCACACATACTTCTTTTTTCTTATTGTTGTTGTTGTTTGGGTGCCACAGACTCCTGAGGAAATTTCAGAGGAAAGCTAGAACAACTAAACTGAGCGATTGTTCTAAGGTGGGATCTAAACTAATCCTAAATCCATTCTGAAAGTAATTTTACTGCCAGCGTTGTGCAGTATAAATCCTTCTGCTCAGTAAATAAATCACTGGTTTTTAAATTGTCTAAACATCTCTGCCTTTTTAAGTAACCTGAATGTCTGTTGATATGGCAGATACCAGTTCCATCAACACTTCAAGCCCAAAACAACTGATGAATGTAAATGAGAAGACCAGAGTCCCCTCCAAGCTAATAACATCGGAGAAGCCATAAACGTAACCAGGGCAGCTACTCTCTTGATGGCATTTGGGTTTAGCTACCATTACACCTTATACTAGGAGGGCCACAGATGTCCCAATCTCCCAATGGGACTGTTAGAAACTCTTGAGAGAATGAATACATCTGGTTAGGCCTTTCAGTAATGGTCCTATCATTTATCAACAGGAAGCAATTTAGATTTGATAAGAAAGGACTATAGGAACACAGAATCAGAGATTTAGAGATTTAAACTTTAATCTTTAAAGGAACCTTTGAATTCATCTAGCCCAACACCCTCATTTCAAAGAGAAGGAAACTGAGAACCAGAGAGATTAAGTAACTGACCGAAAGGTTGCACAGGTAGTATATGGCAAATCGAAAATGAGGGACACTGAGGTAAAATAGGAAGAGCCAGCTTCTGAGTATAGAAGACCTGAGTTCAAGTCCTATTACAGATCCACACTAGTTACATGACATTGGGCAAGTAACTTAATATTTCAGTGACCCAGGCAACGCTCTGAAACTATAAATTTCTTAGTGCCCATTATTCTGAATTGATAAAGGAATTTTCTCCCTTTGGAGCTTCCTTATGCCCATAAAATTAAGGAGGGGGGGGAGGAACATTTTAATAGGGATAATAATTTGACATAATTCCATGTCAAACAATTGGGAAGGACTAATAAAGGATATTCTAAATGTTTACAACACATTATAAAAAGACTCCAACACTAGCCCCTAGCACAGAGAGCTGAAAACCTACCTTGCTTTCAATAATTGTCCCATTATAGGTGCAAACACAATAACCAAGAGCCAGGAGGAGGGAAGATAAGCACAACAACTTGGTTACCAATTGGGTTACCATTGAATTCCTTCTGGTTGAACAAGAGCATAAGAAACAACAATCTTTCCTGAGAGGACCAGGAAACCTGCAAAAATAAGCCTGCATGTTAGACAATGGTCAAAAAGCAACCATCTTTAAACAAAACTGATTCACAGTTATACAAAAAATTGGGGAAATGGCATTCTAAATAAAATACCCAAGAAAATTATCAGGTTTTTTATGTAATGTTTTCCCTTTAAAATTCAAAATCTTGCAATAGCTCTGTTCTAATTTGGAAAGTATGATATCCATTTCAATGAGATTTTCTTCTTAATTTTTATTATGGAATAAACTGAAATTGTTGTTTGTCTTTTTTCTTTTAAAAAAATCCATCAAGGGGTGGCTAAGTAGTGCAGTGAATAGAGCACCAGCCCTGGATTCAGGAGAACCTGAGTTCAAATTCAATCTCAGACACTTGACACACTTACTAGGCATGTGACCTTGGGCAAGTCACTTAACCCCAATTGCCCTACCCTTCCCCCTCCAAAAAAAAAAAGCAAAATAAAATCCATCAATAAAGACAAACTAAACGGTACTAAGTTTAAAAACAGGGTTACTCATTAAACTACTTTCATTATAATTTAGCCTTTCTGAATTCCACAATGGTTAATCCCTCTCTTCCATCATTTTATTTTTATTTTATGTGTATCCTGCCTTTGCTAATCTATAAACATTTTATTCCCCCATCTCCCTATAGTACCCTGAGGTCAAAAGCTGTCTTAATTTTTTACTTGAATCCACCATACCTAATATATAATAAGCATTTGTTAAATGTTTGTTAAGTGATTGACAGTCTTTTGGTTTTTAAATTTTTTAATGATTAAATAAATAAATAAGGTGTTTTTACACTCATTTCTGAATGTGTCTTCTTCCTTCTTCTATCCACCAAACCATTCATACCTTATAACAATGAATAAATAAAAAGAAGTAACAGTTCAGCAAAACTAACCAGCACATCAACTGAATCTGAGAATACACACAATGATCGGTGAGCATAGTCCCTTACCTCTGCAAAGAAAACAGGAAAGAATGTTTTCTTATCTCATCTCTCAAAATATCAACAAAACAGAGGGGAAACATTCAAAAAGGAAACATTTAAATACGGAAGAACAAACAAGTGCATAAAGGGGGGGAGCATTTTAGTCATTGTAATGACACTGCATTAATTTTCATTTTCTTAGTTTGCAATTGCATTGTTATAGCCTTATATATACTGTTTTGTGAACTCTTCTTACTAAATTATGCATCCATTTCTATAAGATTTCCTATACTTCTCTGAATTCTTCATATTCATCATTTCTACATTAACAAAAAATTATTAATTGCCTATAGCAGTATTTAGGGACAGGTAGGTGGCATAGTGGATATAGCACCAGGTCTGAAATCATGTAGACGAGTTCAAATTCAGGCTCAGACCTGTACTAGCTGTATGATCCTGGACAAGTCACTTAACCTCTGTCTACCTCAGTTACCTCATCTACAAAAATGGGCATAATAACAAGTCTTACCTTCCAGGGTTGCTGTGAGGATGAAATGAGATAATATATGTGAAACACTATGCAAACTTTAAAGTTCTACATAAATATTAACTATTGATTGTTATTATTATTTGATTTTTTTATTTAAAGGAATGGCATGTCTGCTTTATGTAAAACATAAAAGCATTGTTCATCATAATAAATACTTATGTTCTCATAAATCCTCAAATTCAGAGCTACAAGGGGCCTAGAAGAGCCTCTATTACTCCAATGCCTTCATTTTACAAATTAGAAAATAGACCTAGAAAGGTACTTGTCGAACACTTTATAGGCATTGAGCAACAGTATTTGTGTTTTTCAGATACTGGGCTACTAAATTCATTTGCTTCTGTATAATATAAAATAAACATCAAATTATTTTGAAAATTGCTGACCTGGAAAATGTTATGAGATTATAGAACTGCTAGGTCCCCCCCTTTGCTGGAAGTGAAATCAAAATCTTCTGAACATTTTTCAGAACTCTTCTCACACTGGGGTGAAGGTGTTGTATGTGAGGCCAAAGGGGATATGGGGGGTTGGGAAGGAAGAAGCATAGAGTTCTATATTGTATACCTTCAATAAAGTCACCATATTCAGTGCAAAATAAAAATCACAGATCCAGAGCTTTTCACTGATGAGGTTCAGGGGTACCCTAAAATGTTGGGGGGCAAGGTTGTCCCAAAGGAATTTGCTCAGGCTGTCTCCAAATCAAGTGAAGGTCTTTATTGGGGGCAACACAAAATACAACACAACACTCCAAGCAGGCTCCTCTTCCCTTTAAGGGAGATTCAGCTTACGGGAAACCCTAGTTTAAGAGGGGGTGGCAGGCCCCCAAGGGAGAGAGTGCTTAAGGGAGATGGGTCCTTAAGGGATATGCCCATCAAGGGAGAACCAAGCCTAAGAGGAATGACCCCAGTTTAAGAGGGACACCCTCCATTTAAGGATAACACCCCACCTACCCACCCAACAAGGACAGGCTAGGTATTCTTACAGAGTAAAACCTGCCATGGGCAGGGAGAAGAGATGACCAGAGACAGGTAGGCAAGGAGTAGGGAGATGAAGTAATCAGGGACAGTAGTTTCAAAGTTTCTGGGCATTATCTATTCCATTATTCACCCCCAGGTTGAGGGGCCCCAGTTAGTTGCTGAATTTCATTGACCAGCCTACTTGAATCTCATTTTCTCCTAAAGTGGCTTTAAGTGGTACTTGTGATAGTGGGCTTCTCATTGACCACTCTATTTGAATCTCAGCATCTCTGCCTAGTTCCCCCCCTCAAAAAACCCTACTATATATAAACCCTGTGTTTTAATTCAACTGAACAGATATTTGCTAAGCACCTAGGTGAAGGGCACTGCACACTATTATTGGGCTACAAAGATAAAAATGAAGCCATGCTTGGCAGAATATACACCAACAAATAAAATATAATATTATTTGAGCAAGAGATGAGAGCAAACATGGGGAAGGTTAGAGAGAGAACAAGAATCTATTAAGTGCCTACTATGTGCCAGGCACTACACTAAGTGCTTTACAAATATCATCACATTATGTTCTCATGACAACCTTGGGGAGTAAATGCTATGATGATCCCCATTTTACAGCTGAAGAAATTGAGGCAGATAAAGATGAAGTGATGTGCCTTCGGTCACACAGCGAGTATCTGAAAGGTCCACCTGACTTCAAGCCCAGTGTACAACTGCCCCACCTAGAGTGGGGTGGGGTGGGAAGGTGTCCCAAATGGAAAGGAGAGATCAGCAGCTGCTGAATATAGGAAAGTATCACCCAACCCGACACAGATTTTGAGAGGCAAAGTGAGAGCATGTACTTTATGCATGAAGAATAACCTATGTGAAAGCATGAAGGTGGGGGAACTCTGAATCTGTGGAACAGCTAGCAGCATAGTCTGGCCTGAGTGCAAAGTATGCAAATAGGGGGAGGGGTGACATGAAATACTATTAATATCCTGTATGGATGAACTTATTAAGAAAAATATGAGGGGTGGCTAGGTAGTACAGTAAATAGAGTACCAGCCCTGGAGTCAGGAAGGTCTGAGTCCAAATATGGCCTCAGACACTTAACACAAAACTAGCCACGTGACCTTGGGCAAGTCACTTAACCCCAAATGCCCTACCTTCCCCTCTCCAAAAAGAAAAAAAAAAGAAATACTGAATAGCACAAATTAGTAATTATTGTTTCCATGTAAGACAAAAAAAATGTTTATTTTTTTCTGTCCTCACTGTAACTGAGTATCATTTACATGAAATACTCTTTTCATTACATGACTTGATCAAGTTATATTCAAACAATCAGAATTCATTCCAACTATTCCCAAAGGAAAGTTTTAATTACTTGCTGTCATGACAGGTTGAGTTATTAATATATTCATCACTTCATGATTCTATAACCTTCTGATTTCAGAGGTTCTCATCAACAAGACCACCCTTCTTAGATGTGGCTAAGATCTGAGAGATGAAGAGCTATGATTTTATAATTAGCAAAGGACAATGTGTTGCTAACTCATTCAGAATCAGAAAAAAGAAGACAATCTCCCACCATGCCAACTTTGATGATTTTTACTTTTATGTGTCTACAACTGTATGCCAGTCCTTGACCTGTGAAATAATATCAGATATTAATATTAACTATCATTATACTTAGTCTTCCTACTTGGAACATGAGCATAACACAAAGACTTTGAAAGGCAATCATATTGATAAATGGCTTTATAAGTAGTCGAATTATTAGACAACATAAAGAAGAAACTCCTTAGACTTGAAATAGAAACAAACATGAAGGAAAGTTGCCTCTGGTTATGATTTGAAAAGAACCCCTTCTGATGATTATTCTGAGGCTGGGTGGAGTGATAGAAAAAAAGAAAGGTGGCTGGGTAATTACAGAAAATGAGAAAAATAGCCATAGGCTAATAAAAACCATGGAAGTGATACATAATTAGTTCTAATGCTTAAATCTTTATCTATCATATATTCTCCCTCTTATTTAAACACAGAGATGTGATGTGTGTGTTTCTGTGTCGAGAGAGAGAGAGAGAGAGAGAGAGAGAGAAGGAGGGAATGGAGAAAGGGAGAGAGGGCTAGTAAGAGAAGAAAGAAGGAAGGAAGAGAAAGACAAAGGAGCAAATGAATGAAGGAATGAACAAAAGAACAAAGAAAGGGAAGAAGAAAAGGAAAAAAATGAAGGGAGGAAAAACAATGCTTTTAATAATCCAAAAGATCAAGAGATATCTTTAGTGGAAGTCAGTTGTCATATTTTTAAAGTAGAATCACAAATCTTAAAATGACAATAGTAGCAGTGACTTTAGAGGTTCAAGTTCAGCCTCTGTAGCAGGTTCATATGCTTTGTCATCAAAGGAATTGGATTCAGATTTAGACTTTGCTACTTATTACCTATGTAACAATATATGATGCCATATGGAAAGGTGGTTCTGTATAGTTAAAGGATACTCTTCCTGGATAGATTTCCCCTTTGGAAAGTAGGAATGTCCACTTTTTCCCAACCTCTTATTCCTCCAGTGAAATAACTTTTCTTAAATTCCTATGTGACTCCTATATTCCTATATTCCTAAATGACTCCTATACCAAAACATGGTTATATGTGTGTGAACATTAAGCAAGTCACTTAACCTCGATGGGATTCAGTTTCCTTAACTTTAAAATAAAAGCAGAACTTGAGGACTTCTGAGGTTTCTTCTAGCTCTAAATATATATGATTCTATAATCTCAATAAATATAAAGAATTACACTCTACAATATCACTAAATAGGTGCTTATTTGGGGTTGTTTTTTTTAAACTTTATGTTAGACTCAAACACCAGAACAAAAATACAAAATAGAGAAAAGAAAAAAATATATATCATAAATTCAAATATTGCAACTTAAATAAAAAGTAAAAAAGGGAGGGAAGCATGTCATGTACATAACAGAACATAAGAGAGGATTCAAAATACTTAACAATAAATTTTCATTTCAAGGAAGCCTGTATGCTGAATACTACACATTGTGTTGAGAACTACACATCTTTGTTTTCTTATAAGTTTTCTTTTGTTCTCTGCTGTGCACTTTTTTTTTATTTTGTCCTCTTTCCCCTCAAGCTACAATTAAGTGGGGATATGTTGCTTTGTAGCTATGGATATATACATACACATATACACATACATATATAAAGACATATACTTTCCCAAACAAATTCTACTCCTTATCTTTGTTTTTATGTGTGCACGTATCTCATTTCCTATCCCTCCTGCCTTCTCTACTTCTACTGGCTACCTTACCCTCCTATTACTTGCTTACCAGCCTCCAAGAATCCCTCCTCTATCTTCCCATTCCCATAAAACTAAACCCCTTTCTATAGCCCCTATAACCTATTCCCTCACCCTCCCCTCTAAAGAGCCTTCCTTTGTCCTCTCCCGCTACATATCCCCTTACCATTTTATTTCTTCTGAATTTAGAAGACTTTTATATTCTTCTAAATATATATGCATTGTTTCCTCTTAAACCCATTCCCAATGAAAATAGGCTACCAAAACTACTAGCCCTCCTCCCCCTTTGTAATGGCAAGCAGACAAGCACTTAGCACCTTGTTTCAGTTGAGCCTTGCCCATGATTATATCAAGTCTGTTATGAAACAGAACTTGTGAAACCCACAGTGGGAGGGACGTGGCAAAGTCAAGAACAGGAAGGATGTAAGAGGTGGGTGGAACAGGGAGGAGCTAATGACCATACAAAAGCAGAAGCACAAGCTGGGAGAGAGCAGATCTGAAAAGGGAACACTCAGGGTGGATGGAGCTCTGTTTGTCTGTTTGGTCTGTGTTGATTTGTGTTTGTAATATTTTGTACAGAAGCCTTGAGGCCTTACTGGAAACCCTAAAAGAGGGTTTTATTGTTGTCTGTTTATAGAAGTCCTGGAGGAGGGTTTCCAAGGTCCTGGGACTATACTGAAGATTTGTGTTGAGTTTTCAGACCTTGTTTGTGGGTGTGTTCATTTCACAGGCAGATATTGAATTGATGATGGTGCTGCCAATGTGTGTGAATGCTGCTTTGGCTCTGTTAAGCTTTTTCTTCCCAGGAACAGAAATTGCAAAGGACTTGAGGTGGACTGGATACTGTGAGCTTCAATATGGAATGGGAGCTGGACAAGGAACTGGACAAGGAGCTGAGAGCTGCCTGCCTGTGAATTCAGGTGACAGTTGGGTAGATTCAGGCAAGAACTGGACCCATGGAAGAGGAACCATGGAATTTGGGAGCCAGCCTCGAGCCTAGATGAAAAGACCTCCCCTTGGGTGCTTAGTCCTGACTGAGAAGATCATGATTTATTGTGGCCTAGGGGTGGGAGAACTTTGTACTCTGTACCTTGTACCTCTTAAGGATGATTGAGTTAAGGATTATTGGAAACCAATCTCCAATTTAGAAGAAAGAAGAGTTTTTGACTGAGAGATTAAGACAATGTGACCTAAGGGTGGGAAAACTTTGACTTTTGTACTTTGTGTCCCTTAAGGAGGATTACTCCTTAAGAAAGATTGAGTTAAGGACTTACTGGATGATATCTTTTGTGTAAAATTAAGTGGCCACTTTAGTGATAAGTTGTTATGTTATATCATTGTGAATGCTGTACTTTGGTGTCTGTGAATGTTTTGCCTTAGTTTACTGTTGAATAAATAGAGAGTTCACTATACTATGTGATCAGAACCTTACAGCTATTCACAAAAGCAGTCCTTTGGAGAGCTGCATGTGCTTGACTTTACACCCATCTAATTCCTCTGTATTGATTCTTCCTCTTGCACCTCATTTCTATAAAATAATTACTCTTTTTAGCTGTTTCTAAATGATTTTGCTTTTAAAATTCATATCATTCTCAGGTTTACCCCAATCTTTCTTATAAGCTACCCAATTGTTAATAAGAATCTTAGATATACATTTTAAATTTTCCATATATAAAAAGTAAACAGTCTGTTGTTATTTAATACCTTATAATCAGATTTTGATATGCGCCTTATATTTCTCTTGGCTCTTGTATGTCAAATCTTCTATTATGTTCAGATTTTTTAAAGAAACTCCAGAAAGTTTGACAGTTGATCAAATATCCATTTTTTTCCATTGAGGATTATGCTTAACTTTGCTGAGGATATTTTCAGCCAGAGCCCCAGTTCTTTTGCTCTTCAATATACAGTGTTCCAAGACCTAGGGTTCTTTAATGTCTCTGCTGCTAAGTCTTGTGTGATTCTAATTGTGGCATCATCATGTTTAAATTGTTTTATTCTTGCTGCTTTTAATATCTCATCCTTAAGCTGGTGATTTCAGAACCTGATTATAATATTTGTATGAGTTTTCCTCATAGGATCTCTTTTAAGTGGTGATCAATGGATTTTTTTTCTATTTCTAGAAACCTTAGAACATCATTTGTTCTAATACTTCAGGACAATTTTCTTTAATTATCTTTTATATTATTGTATCAACATTCTTTTTTTAATATAGCCTTCAGTTAGTCTAATTTTTATGTTTTCTCTTCTTGATCTATTCTCTATATGTTGTTTTTCTTATAAGATGTTTTACTTTCTCTATGTTTTCATTATTCATATTTTGTTGTGTTTGTAATATTTTGATCTCTTATAATTTTGTTGGCTCCTCCTTGCCCAATTCTAATTTTCAAGGTATCATTTTCTTCCTTAACATTCTGAATCTCCTATCCTAATTGGTTGACTTTCCTTTCATAATCTTCTCATTTTTTCTTGGATTATTCCTTATTTTTTAAATTTTATTCCTCCATCTCTGTCATTTGATGTTTAAAGTTTTTTTAAGACCTTCTATGAATTATTTTTGGGCAGGTGACCATTGGTCATTACTCTTTGGGGGTATCTTTACATCAATATACTCCTCTGAAGATGAACCCTGGTCCTCTCTATGCCCATAATAGTTTTCTCTGGTTGGATTCTTTCTCCTTTACCTGTGTATTTTTTGTGATAATAGCTTAATTTTTGTAATCTCCTCTAGCCCTGGGGGTATGGGAATAGTGCCTCTTGCCCCAGATCTTTGGTTCTCCCCACTAGCCTGGAACCAAAGCCAAACCTCCAACCTCCCAGTGCCCACAGTCAGGGACTTTCTGCTGCACTGCTTCCACACTCACTGGGCATGTGCTGGTTCCTTCTAGCCCCTGTCACTCTTTACAAAACAGCTGGGTCTGGCCTTCCTTGTCAGCAGAGGTTCCCTCAACCTTTCCTGGGTAAGATACCCAACTCCCCTGACTACCCTGGAGGTCAAAGAACAAATCATAGAAACTATCAAAAATTTAATTAAAAAGAATAAGAACAATGAGACAGCATACAAAGATTTATGGGATATAGGCAATGCAACACTTAGGGAGAATTTATATCTCTAAATACATCAATAAAACAGAGAGAGAGTAGGTCAATGAGTTGGTAATGCAACTAAAAAAAACTAGAAAAAGAATATTTAAAAGCCCCAATTAAACACTATAATGTAAATCCTGAAATCAAAGGAGAGATTAATAAAATTGAAAGCAAGAAAACCACTATATAAATAAATAAAATGAGGAGCTGGTTTTATGAAAAAAAAAACTAGCAAAATGATAAACAGTTGGTTAATTTGATTTTTTTAAAAAAGAAAGAATACAAAATTACCAGTATCAAAAATTAAAAGTGTGAACTCACTTTTAATGAAGAGAAAATTAAATCAATAACTAAGAGTTATTTTGTCCAACTATATACCAATAAATATGACAATCTAAATGAAATAGATGAATATTTACAAAAATATAAATTGCCCAGATTAACAGAAGAGGAAATAGAAAACTTAACTCCATCTTTAAAAAGAAATTGAACAAGTCATTAATGAACTCCCTAGGAAAAAATCCACAGGGTCAGCCAGGTTCACAAATGAATTCTACTAAACATTTAAAGAACAATTAATTCCAATATTATATGAACTATTTGGGAAAGTGGGCAAAGAAGGAGCCCTACCAAATACCTTTTATGACACAAACATGTAACAGATACCTGAACCAGGAAGAGCTAGAAGAGATAAAGATATCTATGAACCAATTTCCCTAATGAATCTTGATACAAAATATTTTAAATAAATACTGCAAAGGAGATTACAGCAATATGTCATAAGAATCAAACACTATGACCAGGTGGAATTTATACCAGAAATGCTAGACTGTTCATTATTAGGAAAACAATCAACATAATTGACCATATCTATAATAAAACTGAAAGAAATCATATTATCATATCAACAGATGCAGAAAACATGTTTGACAAAATACAGCACTCATTCCTATTTAAACAAATTAGTTACTATTTGAAAAAACACTGGAAAACATAGGAATAAATGGAGTTTATCTTAAAATGATAAGTAGTATCTATCTGGAACCAAGAGTAAGCATTATCTGTAACAGGAATAAGATAAAAGCCTTACCAATAAGATCAGGGTAAAGCAAAGATGCCCATTATCACCACTATTGTTCAGTATTTTACTAGACATGATAGTTACAGCAATAAGAAAAGAAAAAGACATTAAAGGAATTAGAATAAGCAATGAGGAAACAAAACTATTACTCTTTGCAGATGATGTGATGGTCTACTTGGAGAATCCTAGAGAATCAACTAAAAAACTAGCTGAAATCATTAACAGTTTTAGCAAATTCTCAGGATATAAAAAAACCTATACAAATCATTAACATTTCTATATATTACCAACAAAGTTCAGCAATAAGAAATAGAAGGTGAAATCCCATTTAAAATAACTGTAGGTAACATAAAATGCTTGGGAGTTTACTTGCCAAGACAAAAACACAGGAAGTATAGGAACACAACTAAAATAAATAGTAGTTAATGACCATAGTAATCCACTGTTTGATAAATTCTAAGATTCTAGCTTTGGGGACAATAACTGTCTTTAAAAAAATGTTGGGAAAACTAGAAAGCAGTTTGGCAGAAACTAGAAAGAGACCAACATCTAACACTGTATACCAAGATAGGTCAAAATGGACATATGTTTTTAGACATTTAAAAAAATGATACCAGAAACGAATTAGGAGAGCATGGAATAGTTTACCTGTTCAGTCTATGGATAAGAGAAGAATTTATGACCAAACAAGAGATAGAGAACATTACAAGATTTAAAATAGATTATTTGATTTTATTAAATTTAAAAGCTTTTGTATAAACAAAACCAATATAGCCAAGATTAGAAGGAAAGCAGACAACTGGGCATGGGGGTATGGGGGTTTAGGGAAGGGGAATTTATAGCAAATTTTAGTGATAAAGCTCTCAGTTTTCAAATATATAGAGAACTGAGTCAAATATATAAGAATACAAGTCATTCTCCAATTGATAAAGAGTCAAAGCATATGAATAGGCAGTTTTCAGATGAAGAAATCAAGATACCTATAGTCATGTGAAAATTATCTGAATCATTATTTAGTAGAGAAACGCACATCAAAATAAGTCTGAGGTATCACCTCACACACATCAGATTGGCTAAAAAGACAGAAAAAAATGACAAATTATGGAGATGATATGAGAAAATTGTACACTAATGCACTGCTAGTGGAATTGTGAACTGATTCAAACATTCTGGAGAGTAATTTGAAACTATACCCAAAGGTCTTTTAAAGTGTGGATAACCATCAATATTACAAGTAGGTTTGTATCACACAGAAAATTTTTTGAAAAAAGAAAAAGATATATATGCACATAGCAGCTCTTTATGTGGTGTCAAAGAATTAGAAATTGAGGGGATCTGCATCAATTGGGGAGTGGCTAAACAAGTTGTAGTATATGAATGTAATGGAATACTCTTCTGCTATAAGAAATGATGAGCAGGATGATTTCAGAAAAATCTGGAAAGACTTACATGAACTGATGCAAAGTGAAGTGAGCAGAACCAAGAGAACATTGTACACAGTAATAACAATATTGTATGATAATTTACTGTGAATGACTTCACTGTTCTCAGCAATAAGATGATCCAAGACAATTCCAAAGGATTCATGATGAAAAATGCTCTCCATATCCAGAGAAAAAACTGATGGAATCTGAATGCAGATAGAAGCATAATATTTTTTACTTTCTTTATCTTTTCTTGGGGGTTTTTTGGTCTGTATTTTCTTCCACAACATAACTATTATGGAAATACGTTTTGCATGATTGCACAAGTATAACCTATATCAAACTGCTTACCATCTCAAAAGGAGAGCAAGGAAGAGAATTTGGAGTTCAATTTTTTTTAAAAAATTAATATCAAAAATTCTTTTTACATGTCATTAGAAAAATATTTAAAATCTCTAAAATACATATCCTGCATGTTGGATAGATGTTGGTAAGGATATAGATAAGGATTGCTGAGGATGAGAAGGCATGATACTATCAAGAACAATGGAGGGACGATCTAACTTGATGAAGTCATAAATCCATTTAAGTAAGGAAGTATATGATGACATAATGAGGTACAAACATAGCAGTTGCACTAGGACATGGATAATGTGGACTAATGTACTGAGGCATTCCTGCCATCCTATACAATCAAGTAATTATATGTCAATCTAGAAGTTGAGAGTGTGGGAACTCCTAACAGTACCTCCCTTGGAGGCAAGGAAAAGACCCAGAGCAGATCCCTCTGCACTTACTCTATCTTCACCCATTCTATTTCACTTCCATCATCACTTAGTAGGTACAGGCGAAACTGATGGTCCCCTCAAAATGACAGGTGGATACAGGTATGTTCTTAGCAACAATGATGAGCTTTGGTCCATAATAAGTGATCTGAGCACATCTAGCCAAATCACCAAATCTCTGGATGTAATCAGAAATGTTCATTGATTTTTTTTTGCCTTTTTTTTTTTGGAGGGGAGAAGGCAAGGCAATTGGTGTTAAGTCATTTGCCCAAGGTCACACAGCCAGTAAGTGTTAAGTGTCCGAGGCCAGATTCAAACTCAGGTCCTCCTGACTCCAGGGCCATTACTCTGTTCACTGCACCACCTAGATGCCCCTATTGAGTTATTTTTTATGTAAATCCAAAAGCTTTAATTGAAAGTCAAATCAGAAGCTAGGTTCTTGGAACAGGTGTTTACTCATGTGACAAATTACACAAAATGAAAAATCTTCCAAATAACATTCTAGTTAGCAATGGCAATATTCTCTAAAAAGTCTGACTGTAACCTCTTTTTTTAAACCATTCACTACTTGAAGAGACAAATAAAGGACAACCTGAAACTGACCCACCCACCTTAGCTATTAACAAAAAAAGCTTTTAATATGATCACAATGCTCTGTATTAAAGAGTCCCTGCTACTTAAAAATGTTAACATTCATCTTCAAACTAGAAATTCGTTTTTTTTTTTAACCAAGGTCTAACTTGAATGCCACTCTATCAGCCCACGATGTCTATTATTAGTCTTTGTGTTCCTTCTTATCGCAGAGTAATGACACTGATTAACTTTGACACTTACTACCATGAAAGTTAGGAAGGATGTGACACCATGTGCATTACTCTCAGGTCCTAAATTCTAGATGTCTTGAAACTTACAGTGATTGAGATATTATCTAGCAACTCATAAACCTGAATCATGTAGCATTTTTTTCTTCACAGTCTGAGTAAATTAACTGTGAATCTGTGGAGGTAAAAAATAAACAGCCTAGTTATCATCTCTGTCATATATTTTTAAATGATCATGTGAAGAAAAAAAGAGAAAGGCTTTTTTGAACCATTAAGTATTTTAAGAGAATTTGTAGAAAATGTTTCATTTGAATTCATTACCTGTTGATTAATGGATTTATGGAAATACTAACTAAAGATCATCAAATATAGACCTTTGAAAAGCTCTATTTCCCTCTTTGACCTCTATCACTTGCTCACTATGCTACTCATATTTCCTTTTTTCTCTCTTCTCATATCTACCTTCCTCCCTTTCTTCTTTTCTTTATTCCTTCCTTCTTTTTCCCCCTTCTCTTTATCTGTTTCGTTTTCCTCCCTTTCCTTCTGTTTCACATTTAACTCTTGTCCTTGTTGTTCATTTATTCTTCCATGATGATCCAGTACGTATCTGTTCTCTTCCTGTCACCTCTTACATCTTAGTCAGTTATCCTGTTCTCCACGTCCTATCCTCTCTTTATCCCTACCCATTCTATACCTTTAACTGCTCCTTCTTCTGTTTTTACCTACAGTAATTTTTCTTCTACTTCCCAGCTCCTCAATCACTTTTTCTCCCTTTTACTTGAAGTCCCATGATACAGAGGAAAAAGCACTGATTTTGGAGTCAAATGACCTGGGTTTTGATCCTGATGCTGCCATTAGCTAAGTTACAATGAGCACGTAAGTCATTTAACTTCTCTGAACCTCACTTTACTTGTCTTTTAAATGAAGGGGCTGCTACATGACTTTTAAAAACCCTTCTAGCTCTAAGTCTGTGATCCCATCAACTATTCAGCTGCTGTTGTCACACTCTAGGCTGCTACTAGACATACTATATCATCACAAGTCTTAGAAAGGGTTTAACAAAGTATTGTTGTTGTAGCCTTAGCAAGCGTTATTCATTTCTTCTCATCTTATTGAATAATTTTATATAAATGGTCCTGGAACAAGACAATATCCTGCTGCTATTCTTTTATAGTCAATGCTCTGTAGACAATTCCACAGGTCATGTGCCTAGAGTGACAACTAATAAGCAGTTTGCATGCTCTACTGGTATCCACTCAATGTCAGGAGGACATCATAGCCTGACATGTTGTACACAGGTGAATAAAATAACTTTGTTTTGTAGCTGAATATAAGTTTTATAATATAAGTCCATCTTCTGCAGGCTTATTGAAAATATGCCTGGTAAAGCTCAAGTATCAAACAGATGACAATGATGATACACAACTCATCTTGAGATAACTAAATGGTTCAGCGGATAAAGTGCAGAAGTCAGGAAGACCTGAATTTGAATACTGCTTCAGAAACTTACTAGATTTATGATCCCAAGCAAGTCATTTGATCTCTCTGACTCGCTCTCTACATCTATAAAATGTGGATGACAATAATAGCACGTACATCATAGGTTAGTATGAGTGCCAAATAAGATATCTGAAATATACTTTGTAAGCCTTAAATGCTACATACATGTTACCATGGTTTTTATCTATTTGTCCATACCTCTATATTTTGGAATCTTTTTGTCTCACGTGTTTTAGAGATTATGCGTATTTTATATGTTGACATCAATTAACAACATTGTTCTTACTAAATAATAACTCACATTCATCTAGAACTTTGTAAATCATAAAAGTGTTTATCTCATAACAAAGTCTTTTAGGTCCTGGTACAAGGATGCATCAATACTTCAAGGAACAATGATATTTTACATTTATGATTCACCAATGGATAATGCAACATCTCTCTGCTTCACTTGATAGTCTCTTGAGTGACAGAAGCTAAATAAAAGTTCATGATCTCATAGGAAACTTTTTACTTTCACACTGGAAGTTCTCTATACCAATGAAATCATAATTCTGGATACCTCCATCCAACAAAAATATATGAACCTATTCTATCAAACCAAACAGTATGAATCATAAATTTATGGTTAAATTAACTTCAACAAGCTATGATTTATTATCTATCATCTGTTTGGTCTAAAGAAGAATAAAAGAAAATTCAAATACTGAAAAAAAGTTTTATTTAACTCTGATTTTTAATTCAGGCAAAAGTACTTGGCATTTCTAGACACCTTGTCCCCATCACCTTTTTGGATTATTTGTTAATTTCTTTGTGAAAAGATTAAATTTTGTAAACTAGTACATATTATAGGCAACTAGCTGGCTCATTGACAGTTAGGTGATTCAATGGATAGATTACTGGACTTGGAGTCAGGAAGACCTGAATTTAATCCCTACCTCAAACACTTACTAACTGTATGACATGAGTAAATCATTTAATATCTCTCTATTCTAGTTTTTTCATCTGTAAAATGGAAGTGATAATAATAGAACCTACCTTACAGGACTATTATGATGACTAAATGAGATAACACATACAAAATGCTTTAGAAGCCTCAAAGTATTATATGAATACTAGCTGTTGTTGTTGTTATAAGATAGCAGTAGGATAAAATATAAGTGCAATTAAGTAGGTCATATTATATGATGAGGAAGAACTAGCTAGAACTATTCGACCTAGGTATGTATGAAGGCACATATGGTCTTATTTCCTATCCTTCAATGTTTTGGTATAAGTCTTTCTTCTGTTATAAATTGAAACATTTTTAAATTTGGTAGAGAATTTCAATAATTGGATTTTTAAGTTACTTATCCCCTTGGATAGTAGTGGGAAATACACTGGTAGGTTCCATATCAGAACTCTTGGAAATTTTCCAACTACAGAAGCAACTGGTCATCTTAATTACATGGTTCATTACTTAACTGTAATCTGCTTTGCAAAATTACCATGTACAATCCTTGCCAAACTCTTGTCCATTCATTGTAAGGTCAAAGTTTCCTAGCTCATTGAAAAATAAAGCCAAATATATTAAGTCTCCACATTTCAAGCTCATTAAATATCTAGCCTTGAGTTAGTCACCATTACTCATACAGAAAAAAACTCTGCATTTCTACAGATAAGCTACCATGCCTTATATTTTATTCTAAAAACTCAGACGTCAGGTATTTTTAGGAAAGGCCTATTTGGTGAGATCATTACCTAAGCACTTAAGATATATAAAAGAACTGATAAAATGCTGAATTCCCAATTTTTTTTTACTTTGAGAAATGTTAACTGTAACTTTGAAACTGAAAGTATTAGTTGAGCTGAAGGTGATTTCATAAATCTATACCTGCTGTCTATCTTTGGCTTTTAAAATGGAGGTTCATCACTGGGCAAAGGAATCTGTCTTGAAAAAAAATAAACTTAAAGACAAAGCATACACAGAGAAAAAGTCTGGTAAAATAACAACAGAAATTTAATAATTTATAATGGAAGGCAAGGAACTATAATATTGATAATATTTCCATTAGACAGAGTCCTTACTTGAAAACCATTTTTTGAAGAAAATACAGGGCCAATATAAATATGGAAACACATGAAGTTTGAAAGATTGTCATGTATTTATCAAACAATGGGAGAAGTGCTGAACTAGGATTAGAATCATAAATCGAAAAATTAAATTGTATTTTTTAATTAACAGGAAATTCTTCTTTCCCTCCAACCTCATTGGAAAACAAATTATTTTTAATAAATATATGTCGTCAAGCAAAACAAATTCCCTCATTTGCCTAATTTTTTTTTTAATTTCTTGTCTGTACCTTGAATCCATTGCTCTTTTGGAAGGATAAATGGTCAGTGCATTGATCAGTGTTTTTACAGCTTCAAAGTTGTTCATAGTGTTGTCATTATTGTATCAATTGTTCTCCTGATTCTACGTTCTTCATCAGTTTATAAAATACTTCAAAATGGATTGGTGTCTTAATAATAATTAGGAAAGGCCTATTTGGTGAGATCATTACCTAAGCACTTAAGATATATAAAAGAACTGATAAAATACTGAATTCCTATTGCATTTAAATGTTTGCCAAGTGTTTTATAAATATTATCTCATTTGATCATCCCAACAGAGGTGAGAAGTAAATGCTATTATTATTTCCATTTTACAGCTCAGGAAACTGAGACATTCCTTGCCCAGGGACATGGTCTGAGGCAGGATTTGAATTTAGGTCTTCCTGATTCCAGGTCCAGCACTCTATTCACTATTCTACCCAGCTACTACAATGTTACAGGAGAAGTTGTTTTTCTGATTCTGTTCACCTCACCCTTCATCAGTTAATACAGACCTTTTCATGTCCTTTTGAAATCCACTATTTCCTCATTCCTCACAGCATAAATATTTATTTCCTCATTCCATCATATCCATATATGACAATTTATTTAGATGTTCTCCAGTTGATAGGCATCCCCTTCTGGGCAGATAGTTCTCAAGGAAAGACATTCAGGCTATCCATAGCTATGTGAAAAAATGTTCCAAATCATTAATAATTGGAGAAGTACAAATTAAAGTAATTATGAGATTCAACTTCACTTCCATCAGATTAGCAAAGATGACAAAAAAGTAAACCACAAGTGTTGGAGGCAAGTTGAAAAAAATGGACACACTGATGCACTGTTGGTGAACCTGTGAATATATCTAACTATTCTAGAAAGGGATTTAGAAATATACACAAAATGCTTCTATCTCTGTACACCTTCTAGGCATGCCATTGCCCAGCAGGAGTAGTTTATCTGCTGTGCAGCCCCCTAGGGGCCTAAGACATACTGTCCTGGCCATACTTGTTATCCTGCTTTATACACCTGCCCCTGTAAGTAACAACCAAATAAAATTCTAGCAATAAAATGGATCACTCTAAGACATGTAACAAATAAATAAATAAATGAAATGGAGAAAATGTTCATAGACACAAAAAAAGATCTAGGTGCTTAAGTGAATTGTAAATTTACTATGAGTCAACAGTGTGATATCAATCAATTAATCACTTAATAAAGTGAGTACTATGTGCCAAACAACTATGCTAAGTGATGGGGATACAAAAAGCGGCAAAAGATAGTTGCTGCCCTCAAGGAACTTACAACCTAATGAGAATGAAAACATGTAAACAAATATGTGTGTGTGTGTGTGTGTGTGTGTGTATAAAGCTATATAAAGGATAAATAGGAGACAATTAACAGAAAGAAGCCACTTTAATTGAGAGGGGATGGGAAAGGCCTCCCAGACAAGGTGATATTTTAGTTTGGAATTAATTAAAAGAATCCAGGGAGGTCAGTTGTTAGGGCAAAGAAGAGAAAGCATTCTACACATAAGAGGATATCCAAAGAAAATGCCTGGACATAGGTATAGAATATCATGTTCATGGAAAAGCCATGGAAGAGCTCAAAAAGGATTTTCAAAATCAAGTAAAAAAGGTAGAGGAAAAATTGGAAAGAGAAATGAGTGTAATAGAAGAAAATCATGAAGGAAAAAAGTCACATCTTTGTAAAAGAAGCACCCCCCAAAAAATGAAGAAAATAATATTTTAAAAAGCAGATTGGGCCAAATGGTAAAAGAGGCACAAAAAATCTAATGAAGAGAAGAATACATTAAGAAGCAAAATTGGACAAATGAAAAGGGAGCTACAAAACCTCACTGAAGAAAATAATTCCTTAAAAATTAGAACTGGACAAATGGAAGCTAATGACTTTAAAAGACACTAAGATTCAGTCAAACAAAATCAAAAGAATTACAAAGTAGAAGAAAACGTGAACTATCTCATTGGAAAAACAACTGTCCTGGAAAACAGATCCAGGAGGGATAAATTAAGAATTATTAGATTATTTGAAAGCCATGATAAAAAAAAAGCCTAGACAGCATCATTCAAGAAATTATTGGGGAAAATTACCCTGATACTCTAGAACAAGAGGATAAAATAGAAAATGAAAGAATCTACTGGTCACCTCCTGAAAGAGATCCCCAACAAGGCAGCTAGGTGGCATAGAGAGTAGAGCACTGGCCCTGGAGTTAGGAGGAACTGAGTTATGTGACCTCAGACACTTAACACTTACTAGATGTGTGACCTTGGGCAAGTCACTTAGCCCCAACTGCCCTGCCTTCCCCCCTCCAAAAAGCAAAAAATAAAATAATTTAATTTAATTAAATGAATAATTTTTTTTAAAAGAAAGAGATCCCCAAAGGAAAATTCTCAGGAGTATTATAGTCAAATTCCAGACCTCCCAGATCAAGGTGAAAATATTCCAAGCAGACAAGAAGAAACAATTCAAAAATCACAGTCACAGTTAGGATAATACAAGATTTAATAGTTTCTAAATTAAAGAATTAGAGGGTTTAGAATATGATATTCTAGAAGGCAAAAGAGCTAGGATTACCACCAACAATAGCCTGCCCAGCAAAAATTAGTATAATCCTTCAGGGAGAGGAAATAGACATTCAGTGAAATATAAGATTTTCAAGCATTCCTGATGAAAAGACCAAAGGTGAATAGAAAATTTTATTTTCAAACATGAGACTCAAAAGAAGAATAAAAAGGTAAACAGGAAAGATATATCACAAGGGATTCAATAAGGTTGAACTGTTTACTTTCCTATGTGGGAAAATGATACTTGCAACTTCTACAAACTTAGCAATAGAAAGAAAGCACAGGTGTGAGTTCAATATGATGGGATGATTATAGAAGAATGCACTAGGAGAAGAGGAAAGGGAGAGGAAGAATGGATAAATTATCTGACATTAAAGAGATTTTATAGTGGAGGGGAAAATGGGGGAAAGAGGGAGGGGAGAACATAATCCTTACTCTCATAGGAATTGGCTCAAAAAGGAAATAACGTACACATTCACATGGGTGTAGAAATCTATCTTACCATACCAGAAAGTAGAAAGGAAAGGGGATAAAAAAGGGGATAGGGCTGATGGGAGCAAGGACAGATTGAGGGGATATAAAAGTCAAAAGTAAAACACTTAAGAATGGACAGAATAAAAGGACAGAGACAGTAAGAAAACAGGGAGGAAACAGGAAAGAAGGAAATATATAGTTGGCAATTAGTGACATGAAAAAAATTACATCATGTTTCTCTGATAAAGATCTCAGATCTCAAATATATAGAAAACTTGAGTCAAATTTACAAAAATAAGAGTCATTCCTCAATGGATAAATGGTCAAAGGATATGAACAGGCAGTTTTCAGACAAAGTAATCAAAGCTATTTACAGTCATATGAAAAAATGCTCTGAATCACTAATTGATTAGAGAAATGCAAATTAATTAGGAAATTCTTGAAAATCCCCTATTCCATTAAAAATTCATATTGTAGGATTGTGCCCAACTTTTTAGGGTAAGCTAATCTTGGTTGTAAACCAACATCTTGTGGTTTTGACGGCTTAGTAGGAATTATAAACACAAGAGTCAAGAGAAACATGGAAAGGTAAATTAATTTGAGTAGTTGGTGAGGCTTTATGATGATATAACACTAACATCCTAATAGGGAGGGGAGAAATAAGTGTTCCTTCAAAAATAAAAAGGAAGATAAAATAATATACCAGCAAAGAAAAGGCAGAGAAGGAAAAATAATTTACTATTTCTCAACATTGGAACTCAAAAAAGACAAAGTGGGGAGAGTGTCAGATGAACCTCACTATTACCTTACACAAAGAAAGGTTGAACATGCAAATGTACACACACATATACACATAAATATTTGGTGTCAAAAATACATCTAATTTTCTCTTTAAATAAATAAAGATGAATTCAAATAGCTAGAGGAACATCCAGCATTTGCGGCTGGTTATAACAAACATGACAATACTACCAAAGTTAATTTATACTTTTATGCTATACCCATCAAATTACTTTATGGTACTAGATAATAACAATTCATTTGGGAGAGGTGGGGTACATGGAATGTCAAGGGAAATAATGAAAAGAGGTAGGGAAAAAGAGAGAAAAATATCACTTCCATACCCCAAATTATATTATAAAGTAGCAGGGACAAAAATCATCTGACATTGACCAAAACCAAAGAGGGAGACCAATGGAACTGACTAGACAGGGGATAATAATGTAATAATAAATAAAAACAACAGAATTAAATAATTTAGTGTCTGATAAAATGGAAGACATAAATTATCTAGGAATGAACCCTTAGTAAAAATTGCTGGGAAAATTGGAAAGCAGTATGGTAGAAATTAGGACTAGACCAACATCTTAGACCTTTTTCTATACTCTAAATGAATACGTAACCTTATTATTAAAGATTATACTATTTAAAAATATGAGTGGGGGCAGCTATGTGGCACAGTGAATAGAGCACTGGCCCTGGAGTCAGGAGGACCTGAGTTCAAATCCAACCCCAGACACTTAACACAAAAACTAGCCATGTGACCTTGGGCAAGTCACTTAACCCCAATTGCCCTACCCTCCTCCCTCCAAAAAGCAAATATATATATGAGTAGCAGAGCATATGCTTCTCACAATTATGGGTAGCAGACATTTTCTTTTTTTTGTAGGAGATATTCTTTTGTTTGTTTTTTTAATTTATAAACTTTTTAAATTTATTTTTAGTTTTCAACATTCATTCCCACAAGATTTTGAGTTGTAAATTTTCTCCTCATCTTTCCCCTACCCCTCACCCCAAGATAGCAAGCCTACTGAATACCCCTTCCCCAATCTGTTCTCTCTTATACCCTCTCCCATCCCCCCTCTAACTTTCTAGTAGGGCAAGATGGATTTCTATATCCCAGTGCCTGTATATGTTATTTCCTAGTTGCATCTAAAAAAACATTTTTTTAACATTTGTTTTTAAAGGTTTGGTTTCCAGATTCTTTTCCTTCTTCCCTAGGAGACATATTCTTAACCAAACAAGAGACACATACAGCAAATCATAAATAATTTTGATTGCATAAAACTGAAAAGTTTAACATGGAAGAAAGAAGGAAAGTGGTCAAATGGAACAAAATCTTTGTATAAAATTTTTCTGATGAAGATTTGGTATCTAAGATATACAAAGATACAGCTATGGATAGAGACATAGATTAGATATAAACATAAGCATAGATAACTAATAACCATTCCCCACTAGATAAGTGGTCAAAACATATGAACAGTTCTCAAAAGAATGATCGCAAAGTATGCACAGCCACATGAAAAAATACTCCAAACCACTATTAGTAATAATAATAATAGTCCTGAGGTTTCACTTAACACCCTGCAAAACTGACATAGATGAAAAAAATGGCAACAGACAATATTGACCAAGGACGAGGAGGAAGGGGAATGAGTTTCTTTTTATTCCCAGACCTTATTTAGCACAGTCCTGGTGCATAGTAAGTGTTTGTTGACTAAGCTACCTGACTAGCCCATAGAATGAATGAAAGGAAGTGATGTATAATAAGACTGGAAAAGGTTGAACACAAGTTGTAAAGACCTTTAAGTACCCCAAAATAAGTTTCTTTTTCATCCTAGAGGTAACCATAGGAGTTTATTGGGCAGTGGGATGATATAATCGGAATTGTAGTTTAGGAATATCACTTTAGTAACTGTGTAGAGGATGAATTGGGGAGGGGTGAGATTTGAGGCAAGAAGGACAATTAAGAATCTCTTGTAATAATCCAGAAAGAGTAAACTATTGCTTAGACCAGCCTGTGAAAGACTTTGCCAATTTATGTCAATGGTATTATAATGAGGGTAAACAATAATTAAAGCATCCATATTAGATAGTTGAATAAAATTTGGGAAAGAGTAAAGAAGAGATACCTATTAATATCATGGGAATGATATGGGAGGGTGATGTGTCTTACTGATTCTGAATTCCAGTATTCCACTCCAAGATGTAGGTACAGCAAATTCATTTTTCATATCCCTTAGCCAGAGGTATATAGTATCAATAAAGCACTTAGTTTCTTCTACATTATCTTCAATCTACTATGAGTGAAAGAAAGGCCTAATGTATAATATGACTGTCACTTCATTGCAGAGGTGAGCAAAGGGGAGGATGGCAGCAAATATTTTGGAAAATATCTGAGATTGAGGGAGCAATGATTTATAAGACTATCAGAAGCCTCATGCCAGTATTGCATGAATAACTTCTAAAAGAGGAGAGTCAGAAAACACTGGGTACAGTGAACACAAAGCAATATCAAACATGTAAAAATAATTTGAATATATTTTGACAGTTAAGGAATGGCTACTGATATAAGAGGCATTTCCAAATCTGCCAGTTTGTTACATAGCAAAAACTGAACAGACCTAGAGAAAAAAGGCAAAAATCAACATCAGATTAATGAAAAGGTAAATATGAGGACAAAACAGTTAAAACAGTTTTAGGGATGATTAGATGGCACAGTAAATAGAGCACCAGCCTTGGATTTAGGAGGACGTATGTTCAAATCCAACCTCAGACACTTAACCCTTACTAGCTGTGTGACCTTGGGCAAGTCACTTAATACCAATTGCCCTGCCTTCTCCCCTCCAAAAAGCAAAAAAAAAAAAAAGTTTAATACAATACTGAAAAGGGATTTGATATATCTAATGATCGTTTTTTATAAAAGTTTTATTTATATAAAATATTCAATACAAAGAGGAGATTGAAAAAGCTCCCAAATTGCCTTAGCTGATGAACACAATCACTTTTCCAAACTGAGAAACATATCAGCCAAGTTGATGTGCCATATGTTATATGGGACAGCAAATTTTGAGTCATCTCAACCTTGCAAAACTGCAAAAAGCAGCAGATGAGGAAAACTAGACTGTAGAAAGTCATGTGGGTCTCTGATAAGCCAACTCATCTCAAGACATTCCTGGATGAGGCAGGAAGAGAAATCAGTGTTCCTAATAGTAATCTTTTCCCATTATCAGAGACAACTGAATCATTATGTTTAGATTCTAACTCCCTGGTACCCAATGCACCCTTTGATGAAGCCTATAAGTCACAGGAGATGAAATAAAAAAATAATCTAACAAAATTCACATATAATAAAACAATGTTAAAAGCGACACCACTTTGAAAGCTCTATGGGATCTAAGCACAAAATATTTCAAGAGGCAGAAAAGAACAAAGTAATGGAGAAAATCATAAATGGTATTAGACATCTCATGCTCTTAAAAAAAGTGGTTTAGTCCCCTCTAGCACATGGGTACAGTCCCCTGAAGGCCTGTGGCTGGCTTAGTGCTCGAGCTCAGTGGCCACAACCGAGGGCGTCCCTGCAATCCAAGGGGAATGTCTGGAATGAGACGATACCGTGGTGGAGATGGCCAAGGAGGCCACAGAGCCTGAAGAGGAGGACATCACAGGGCTGTGCCAGGACATGTTATCCAAAAATGGCTATGTACCTGAGAGGTGAGCTGATAGCCACCAGTGAAGACTATAAACTTCTGGAAAATATGAACAAACTGTCTAGCTTGAAGCATCTAGAAAAGAGAGATGCTGCAGTAAACATATGTAGAAATCTAAAGGACTTAAACCAGATATATGCAGCACTTCAGCCTTATTTGGATGAGACTGCTTTGATTGAGGAGCAAGCAGCAGCTCTTGAACAGGCAACTGACAAGTTAGATGCATATTCAAAGAAACCAGAAGCACAGTACAAGAATGAAAGGGTTCTTTAGCACAAAGACTTTAACTACAACAATGTTTTGTAAGAGCTGAAATAAGTGGGATGGAACTGATCACTATTTTTCAGTTCCTAAAAGGAAGCAGTACTGCTAATCCCAGGATAATCCTAGTCCCCACCTCTGGTTGGATGTGTAACTCTGGTGACCCCAGATGTTTTCCTAAACATATAACCCTGGAACCTCATCTTATCATGTGCTTTGCTGTGTGCCCTGGGCCAAGGCTCAGAAATCAGGATCTGGTAAAATCAGGAGCCTGCTTGAGCTCCAACACCAACCACCTCCAATACCTGTAAAATATGACTCTAGACAAATTTTAGAGCTACAGAACCCACAAAATGACAAAGAGAAACAAATCTCCCACTGAAGGCAGCCTGGCAGGCCTGCAGGAAAGGTCTATCACACCAGACTGGAAGCCAAGTGCAGTCCCACATAAGCCCCATGGGCCAAGACCCAGGGCAGCCTGACCAGCAGCACAGACCAGATGGAACAGACTTCAGGAGAGTGAATTGTTGGCAGCTGTGGCAGTTTCCAGACTTCTCAACCCATAAACACCAAAGAGAAAGTAAAAGGCCAGTGGGGCAAGGGGTGCATGGCAGTGTAGTGACTGTAAGCTGTTTCTGCATGGCTGCCTCCAAAGCTCCTGGCATGCAGATTGTAGGGGGACCAAGCAACCAGACGGTAATCACCTTGCTTTGACCAGCTTGGATTTATGTCATATTTTTGGGTAGTGGTCGTGGGGTGAGGAATGCTATTGTGCCAGAGCTTGTGATGACTGTAGAGAGGGTACCCTCCTCATAGCTCTGACAATAGCTCTGACAACATCTGTGAAAACCCCAGCAATTTGGGACATGGCTCTCTTTACTCTGGAAGCAGAGTTCTAGCATAGCAAAGAGATCAAAAGTCAAGTAACTGGCTGCAAGACAAGCATAGAATCTTTTGGGAGGGGACAAAAAGGATCAAAACATGGAACCAGAAGGAGACAACAAAGTCAAAACTCCTGCATCAAAAGCTTCCAAGAAAAATATGAATTGGTCACAGGCCATGGAGGAGCTCAAAAATGATTCTGAAAATCAAGTAAGAAAAGTGGAGGAAAAATTGGGAAGAGAAATGAGAATTATGCAAGAAAATCATGAAAAGCAAGTCAACATCCTGACTGAAGAAAATAACACCTTAAAAAATAGACTAACTCAAATGGCAAAAGAGGCCCAAAAAGTCAATGAGAAAAAGAATGCCTTAAAAGGAAAAATTGCCCAAATGGAAAAGGAATTTCAAAAACTCACTGAAGAGAATAATTCCTTCAAAATTAGATTGGAACAAATGGAACCTAATGACTTTATGAGAAATCAAGATATTATAAAACAGATCCAAACAAATGAAAAAATAGAAGGCAATGTGAAATATCTCATTGGAAAAACCACTGACCTGGAAAATAGAACCAGGAGAGATCATTTAAAAATTATTGGAATACCTGAAAGCCATGATCAAAAAAAAAAAAAAGAACCTAGAAATCATCCCTCAAGAAGTTCTCAAGGAAAATTGCCCAGATATTCTAGAACCAGAGGGCAAAATAGAAATTGAAAGAATTCATCAATCACCTCTTGAAAAAGATCCCAAAAAGAAAACTCCCAGAAATATTATAGCCAAATTCCATAGTTCCCAGGTCAAGGAGAAAATACTGCAAGCAGTCAGGAAGAAACAATTTGAGTATTGTGAAAACACAATCAGGATGACACAAGACCTAGCAGGTCCTACATTAAGGAATCAAAGGGCTTGGAATATGATATTCCAGAGGTCAAAGGAGCTAGGATTAAAACCAAGAATCACCTACCCAGCAAAACTGACTATAATGCTTCAGGGGAAAATGTGGTCATTCAATGAAATACAGGACTTTTAAACATTCTTGATGGAAAAAATCAAAGCTAAACAGAAAATTTTACTTTCTATTACAAGAAGCAATAGAAGCATGAGAAGGTAAACAGGAAAAAGAAATCATAAGGAACTTATTAAAGTTGAACTATTTACATCCCTATATAGAAAAAAACAATAATTATAACTCATGAGACTTTTCTCAATATGAGAATAGTTGAAGGGAATATATATGTATACATATAAATAGGAGGGTATATGTGTGTATAAATACATACATATGTGAGTGTGTGTACATGTATACATAGACAGAGGGCACAGGATCAGTTGAATACGATGGGATGATATCTAAAAAATAAAATTAAGATGTGAGAGAGGAATATAATGAGAGAAAGAGAAAGGGAGAGATAAAATAGGGTGAATTATCTCATACGAAAGAGGCAAGAGAAAACTGTTGCAATGTAGGGGAAGAGCAGGAAGGTGAAAGGGAATGGGTCAACCTTACTCTCATTGAATTAGGCTTAAGGAGGGAATAAAATACACACTTAAATTGGGTATCTTACCCTACAGGAAAATAGGAGGGAAGGGGATGGGGGTAGGATGATAGAAGGGAGGGCAGATTGGGGGAGAGGTAGTTGGAAGTAAACATTTTTGAAAAGGGACAGGGTCAAAGGAGAAAATAGAATAAGTGGGGGGGGAGTGGGATATGATGGATGGAAATATAGTCTTTCACAATATAACTACTATAGAAATGTTTTGTGTAACTACACATGTACAACCTATATTAAATTGCTTGTCTTCCCAGTGGGGGTGGGTGAGGAGGGAAGAAGGGAAAGAGTCTGGAAATCAAAGTTTTAAAAACAAATGTTAAAAAAACTTTTTTTTTAATTTAAAAATCAGGATCAACTCGGATTAGAGCAGACACAAATGAAAGGCTCTTGTATACCTGTCTCCTCCAATCTTCTTTCTCCCCTAGGCCCCTCCCCAACTCCCTTCATGACCTGTTCTTCAACTTAAATAATAAATGTCAACTTACAACCCTCAAAAAAAAAGTGGTTTAGAAAGTATCAGCAACTATTAATCCCTATGCATACTTCTGCAATCCTGTGAAATGTTCATAAGGAATGGTCTATTTTATGCGCATATTAAACATATTCTTTTTGAAAATATGAGAAGATGGGCAATTTTCCCATGATATTATTTTTAACAGACCACATCTTTACTGTTACACAATTTTATGAGAAAAATGGAGAATACAAAATCTTTATTTAGTGCTTGTTGATTACGAAAGAGCAATTGGTTCAAACTAGCCAAAGTTATCGTGAAAGGCATTCCTCCAGAAAGATCTATTTCATGCAAATGCAAATGTAACAAAGGCTGTTCCTCACACATAACAAGGCCATTTCAATGTGGCTTGCAGAATGGCATGAATAGATAGCCTCTTCTCCGAAAGAGACTTTAATTACTGCCAGGAGGGAAAGCAGGTGGTTAGGGCCAGAAGTTGCTGCTATATTCTCCTCAGAGAGAGGGAAGTACTAGACTAGAAATATATCTATCCACTTCCTTGCATAATATTAGTCTAGGGAATGTACTTTTCAAGTTCAAGCTAAACTCTTGATTGCTATTTATTAGTAGGGAAAGAAAGACCCTAAGCTTTATTATATAAGTCTTGACTCCCCACCAAAGAAAGCATACATGAGAATACATATATATATATATATATGTATATATCCACATGGAAATTTCCCAAAGTATCTAATACAGGAAGCTTAAAATAAGGACATAAAGTTCTACATGTTGGCTTCTTCCCAGAGTCTTCTCCCTTCATGGCACTGAAAAAAGATTAGAATCTCATGCATTGTCCCCATCATGCTTTGATCTCTTCCGATGAGCAAAGTCCCATAGCAATGGGTTTTGGAGCTCGGGTTATAATTAAAACATAACAAATTCCTTTATAGATGCAGCCAGAGATAACTTTCTGACCTGGCAAAAGTTCATAATCAATATTCTCAAAGACTTGAGGAAATTAATGATGTAAACTAGAAGTTAATAAAGCATTTGATAAAATATTCTCAAAGACTGGGAACAGAATTGATTAGGAAGAAAACTGATAACTAAATTAAAATCGGCAAATTATATGATGCTCACAACCCCTAAGTTGGTCCCTAACACACACACACACACACACATACACACACATATATATGTACCCATATTTTTTCAATGCTAAGATTCTCCTGTTCATGCTATCTGGAGAGAAATCAAGGAGTGCCATGGTTCACAAATCAAAACTCTAATGAGCTGATGGTAATGGAGACACATAATAGATTCAGTCAAGCTATAGCATATCATAACTTATTAGACTTGTACAAAACATGAAATATAAGGCACTAACCAGGATATATGTGATTGGGGGAAAAGTGAGTCAGTTACCCAAACAGAATGGAGGATGCTAGATGGACAGCCTAAGTCCCATGCTGATATCTATAAAATGACAGAAGACCTAGAGTAAGACCTTGAGCATGTTGAACAGAATCTCTATAGAAGATTTATGTCAAGACATGGACAAACATCACATTGTTAAAGAAGGAACTGATAGATCGTAATCTACAGCAAAGAGAAGCATCAAAGATAAACTCACAGTCCCATAAGTGTATAGGAGAAACTATTTTGGTGATGCAGAAAAAGGGACAATGTTCTACAGCTTGAACAAAAGTATGTCAAGAGACTTCCCTAACCTCTGTGGCACCTTCCCACTTACATGGCCTGTAAAAAAGAATAAAAATAGAATAGTTTCCTACTTACATCAGGTATTACAAATATAAAAAAAATTACCTATAAGTATGATAAGTGTGATTAAGTACTATGATACTATCATAATACTCACACAGCATAACACAGAAAATTACATTTTTCTTCAAAATGAAAATTAAAATAAAACAATTCTTAGCTGCCTTGGTCAACCTTCAAGATTTTAGCTCAAAAAATTATCTCATGAATGAGGTCTTCCTTAGGCCTCCAGCTGATAATGCCTTCCTTTCTCAGGTTACCTTGTATTTAACTGGTAGACATGTATATACCTCTATATGCAAGTCTCTGCCATTACAATATAAGTTCCATGAGGAAAGGGGCAGCTTCAATTTTGTCTTTGTATTCCTATACCATGGGAGATACAATGAAAATTTAACAAATATTTGTTCATTACTAGCCACAATTTTTAGTTATTGATGACAATAAGTCATTATATTGTTAGGAGGATCAAAGTTCCTTCAGTCCAGGTAAAGTCTCATTTTCATCTGCCTCCAGCTTCTAGTACAGAGCCTCACATAAAGTACATGCTTAATAAATACTTACACTTATTGAGTTGTTGGATTGAATCATGATTTCTAAAAATTATCATTGGAATTGGTTTCTATGATCTCTGCTCTTTTTTTGAGCTGAATGTGAAAAATAAAAAGAATCATGGAGGAAGGTACATTGTTTTATGAGGAAACACTGGAAAAATGTGCAAGTAAGGATTAATGTCCTTTCCATTCATTTCTGACAGCCTGTATTCAAGCTCAGGTTGTCTGGTCAACATTTGAGTCTGACGTTTAGTTTCCAAATCATGATGCTTCATGCTGGACACAAATTCCCTAAGAGAAATTTAGGGATAACTTTCCCACAGGTTTTCCTAATTAAAGATGCATCTACTCTTTGCCCACATCTGCTCATAAAAACTGGATAATTGAATGCACATGTGTTGATTTGTGATTCATTTTAGCATTTTGCAGGTGCAAATGTGAGTTTAAGGTGCAAAATGGAGCCACAAATGTCATATGCTTCATCCAGCCAAAATTCTGGGCTTTAATCACAACTAAATAACTGTTCAGGTGATGCAATCAAATGCCTTTGCTCACAAAAGGGTTGTAATAATAAAATATTGTGGGTGAGACTGAGATATAGTCACAGATGAAGTTGTAACATTTGGAGAAAATAAGATCCAGCTCATCTTTGCCAATTCTGACATTAAGCAATGTATACAGTACTTTAAACACATTAACATAAAATTCACTTCAGATGGGTTTCAGAAGAACGTTAACCACCTAGAACAATGGAAAAATTATATACATATAAGTCTATAATCTAGATAGAAATATGCACATAAGTATATATGTATAGACTTATAAATTTATAATTTTCACTATATTACTTATATACATATGCATGTCTACATATATAATTGATTCAAGGATTTAAATTAAGAATAATTCAACCCTCATAATCATTATGTAATAAGGAACATAATGTACTACACTGTAATCATCATGTACTGAGGGAAAGTCCTCAGAAGGCTCTTAGCACTGTATCAGCAATGCCATATTCACAATGCCTATAGAGATTACAAATAT
>NW_027186304.1:92155983-92204074 GCF_028583685.1 Petaurus breviceps papuanus
CAAGTCCAACGGGGCATGGAAGATCTTTAAATCCCATAACCCTTACAGCACCCAAAGTTAGACTCTCTGCTACATACGGTGAGAAAGCAGAAGGAAGACCAGGATAGGAGTTAGAAAATCCACAGTCTGGTTCAGATTCTGTTTATCTACCAAATTTATAACACTGAGAAAAGTGCTTTTTTGAGCCTCTCATTTCTTACTTTTAACAATACTTTCTCTTTTCTGCCTTTAGTGGCATTATAAAGACCAAATTTAATAATGCCTACAAATACTCTTTGAAATCCATAAAGTGCCATATAGGGGATAAGATATTAACATTCAGTAAATAAAGCAGGTCTTCAGGAGAGTGCTACACCAAGACCTTCTCCAGGAGTGGAAGTCAACACTGGGTTCTCAAAGGACATGCTAGAAAAAAATGCATGTAAGTTCTACTAGGCTGGAAAAACTTTGGATGTGAGACCCAGTGATAGATTATGTGTCACTTGTCCAAGGACCAGGCTAGCTAAGTTCAAAGAGGCCCATCATCAGAAGGTTGACCTTTAGGTGATGAACTCTTTTTAGCCACAACAATTTATGAAACCACATGCTTAGGCATGGAAGGGTTTTGATCTGTGTCAGTGTAGGAATTACCCATAGAGATGAAACCACAGGGTCTTGAAATATTGAAGTAAATCAATGAGCAAAGTACTGGTACAGATAATCCTAAACAGTAGAAAATCCAAAAAGTATGCATATTTGGTTTGGCAATGCAGTTACTGGGGTCCTTTCTTTTTAAAAAAGTTTCAGCAGCCTTCCCTTCCTAATTATGCTTTACTGAGGATAATATTACTAGTGGTTCTGTGAATCATAGACCTCCCTTATGCATGGGTGAAGTAATACACATTGCCCATTAGTCCATGTGGTTTTTAGCTAGTGTAAAAGCTATAGGAAACAAATCCATTTTGTTTTAGGAGAGCAAATTCAGGCCCTTTTTTTTCCCAGAAGTTATTTATTTCTGTAACTTTTATTTATACCACATTTAAATGCTATACATTTATTTATACTATATGTATATAAATGCATACCTATAATATACATATATTTACATAATATAGAAGGGGCATGTTTTCCATTAAAATTATGTGTGTATATCTTCTACATATAATTATTTTAGAAAATATGTCCATTTAAAATAAGAGCTGCCATTTTCTTTCAAGGTAGCACGTTAAGTAGCAAATTGACCTAAGAATATAACTCAAGACTTTTTAATTGAGTCCTTTTTGGACTTAATCAGTTAACTCCTTCAAAGGTTATCAAGGAAGAGACAGAAAAAACAAATGTTCTATGCCAACCAGTCAAGCTGAAACCAAAGCCTCAGTAATTATTCATTCCATCAGTTACTCATTTACATTTACATGCCAACTGAGAAAACACTGATGGTTCACTAGTTATTTCATGGTTACCCTATCCAAAGCATTTCTGGACTAAGGATGGATCAGAAGAGGAATAATGTTTTCTCTATGATAATATCTTTGAATCCTGTGTTGATCTTTATTATTCTTTTTAAATGTCTGTTTATCTTTACCCTCCACAGTTTGGCCCCTGTAAAATAATCATCAAATGAATAAGTTTGGTTCTGTATCTAATCTCAAATGTCTACTTGTTTGTTATGTTAAATATGATATAACATTTGTTATAATTTTCTATGTATATTTTTTCAGTCTTCTGTGAAGTTGTTTATATAAACAAAGTATTTCCTTATTTCTTTTCAGTCTCCATTGGGTTTTGTGTGTAAAAAGTCTGCCACATTTTATGCCCCTCTCCCTGCCAAATACAACTGATTCTTACTGTAAACATGCAAAACATAGATGTATATGTGCATGTATACATATACATATATGTCTGTGTTGTATTTATAGATATATAATTAGGGTAAGGTATAGGCAACAGAGGGAAGACTCTTGGGAGAATTCTAGAAAGGAGTGGTATCCAGTAAAATATGGTTGGAAAGCACATAGAGTCAGTGGAAGAGAATGAAGAATAGATCTTTGATGGATTTTCACCTACTTAGAACCTCTATTAAATCATTGGAGGAAAAACAGTACTAAGTCATTTCTATACCTGTGTTTAATCCCCTACACCCATTCTCCAGTTCAAATAATAGATTCTCCATGAAGACTTCTGTGATTTCTTCATTTGAAAGAGATCTCTGACCCCTCTGAACTACTATAGGACTCACCATCTATTCCATTTTTTTGTTATGTCAATTATAGGGAGATTTAAATTTTTCAGAAATTTTAAATCATGGAGGAAAAAAACATGGAATCTGGCATTTCTTTCTGTTTTTTATAGTTTATGAGAAGTATAAATTTAAAAGCAGACAAAGTAATAGATAATATAGTAAGAGTATATTAATTCATCACTATAGGGAACTTCCAGATGAGGTTGTCTCCTATCAAGAGAGGTTGACTCTTTCTCTGTAACTTAGAGTCTTAAGTAGTTAGCTACCCCTGAAAGATGAGGCAATGTTCCCCAGGTTGCCTGGTCAGTAGGTGTCAGAGGTGAGATTGGAACCCAGTAACTTCTATCCACTATTCCATACTGTCGAGGGGAAAAAAAATATTTGTTTTCTGGATTTCTCTGTAGAGTTTTGGAGATACTGAAAGCATTTGTTTTCTGAAAATTAAGTTTGGGGATAAAGAAAGAAGCTAAAGAAAAAAAAAGAGCCCTGGGCTATAGGTTTAAAATAACTAGGTTCTAGTAACTGCTTTGTTATCATAAAGCTGTACAACTTTATATATCACCTAACTTTTCTTTGCTTCTGTTTATTTGTAAAATAAGGGGGATAGTACTTGATGATTCCTGAGATTCATTCTAATTCAAAAACTAGTTATTTTTACTACCTGGATCCTTCAATAGCTTTGATCTCATATAGACTTGTATACCAAATATGTAGATGATAATCTATGTGTGCTTATTCATCAGTTCTGGTCCATATCCTTCTATACATGCTCCAATGAGGACATAACTAGTTTGAAAAAGCCATTCCTCTGGTTCTTCTCACATATCATGCATAATAGTACAACAGACTGTCCATCTTTCATTCTTTTCTCTTGCTATGTGACCAGCCCTTTTTTTTCCAGTTACAGTTGTCTCTAATAATGTTTTTTACCCACTTTTTGCCAGCAAGTCATCAGTGGCAATATGCTGCTTCCTATTTACACCCCCTGTGAGTACTTTCCCCACATCACTTTGGATCATTTACAATTGAGTCTTTGGAAGTCACAGTGTTCTATGATTTACAACCATATAGCATCCATGAGAGAAAGTTGGTGATAAAAAGGTGAGGTTTTATGGCAGGTTCATTTTGGATCACTGAAAGTGCTACATAGTCTTATTTCTGAACTGTCACCAAAAAAACAATAGACTGGAAATCAGACAACTCATGCTCTTCTAACTGTGGTTCTGCTACTAACTAGCTGTGTGAAGTTTGGCAAATTATTTCAGCTGTCTTATACAATTTCTGCATTTGTAAAATAAGTAAGTTTGATGGTGTAAGGAGTAGAGGAACTTATGTCTAAGCCTTGGTTAGACTTTGATTGGATAAACAATTCTCAGGAGAGATATTCTAAAGTTTCTAATAAATAGCTGGAGGGGAAAAAAAGACAAAGAAAGAAGTAAGGGGAAGAAAAATGTATGGGAAGTAATGTAAGTATGGGAACATTCAGATTCTTTCTTCCCTCCTGTCAAGGTCAGATATTGGTTATAGTAGTGATCTGCATAAGTGAAGGAAGTACCTATATTAAACTTCAGATCTCTTTCAAATGCAATACTTAAGCAAGTGACTATTCCAGTATCAGTCAAAGAATCTTAGAATCCTAGAATCTCTGTGGGGAATTGACCAAAGAAGTCATCTATTCTAATTTGTACCTATTCAGGAATAGCCTCTACTTCTCTTCTAAATAGTGATTCAATTTCCATTTGAATATACCTAGTGATTAGGAACTCAACTCTTCTTGAGTCAGCAAAGTCCACATTAGGAGTGCTGTGGTAGGAGCTTTTGTTATATGAAACTAAAATCTATCTCTCTGTAACTTTCACACATTACTCCTAATCCTGCCTTATAAGGAAAGGAAGAACAAGTTCATCTTTCCCACCGTGGTCTTTCAAGTATTTGAAGGGAGACAGCATGCCCTCTCTAAGTCATCTTTATTTTTACATAGAAATCGTTCTAATCTTGGTTTCCTAATTAAGCAATCAACAACCAAAAGATTGACATATAGATCAAAAATCAAGAGAAAGTCTACAAAAGATATTGAATCTCTATTCCATTTCTTGTGAATTAAGAAATATATATTCTTCAATTTAAAATATATTACTTTTCCACACTGAAAAAAATTTATAGTAGTCTGACATTGCAGCAGGTCTTTGCTAATGGAAATAAAAATCATTTCTAAAATCTGTATAATCCTTTGGTCCTATGATCCTATGATATCTATATTGAATAGATTTTAGAAATCACTTGGAGAAATAAAGGCCAGGTAGCATTATATGGATATCTTATCATAAATATTAGATTTAGCATTTTAAGATCATAATAATCCAAAGTTTTGTTTTTATTTTTCAGAAAATAGAAAGAAAAAAAAAACAGGGCTTCCCAACTCTAATAGAAGCTCTCTGACAACAGGAACCATATATGTATTTATATTTCTTTGCAACAACAGCATAGAACACAACTACTTGAACATAACATATGCTCGATACATACATATTCACTGATCAAAGCTCAGGAAAAGAATAACACATTTCTTTTGACTTCAAACCACAATTCTGAATTAATAAAAAGAAAACAAAACCCTTTCATTAGGTCTAAGAATTATGTATAACTGTTTTTTAAAAGACTTTTATATAATCTGGAAGACATAAAATAATTGAAATTATGCTTTCACTATCATTTGCAGCATATATATGCACACATACACACACATATACATATGTATGTATTTCCTTTCATTACTACTAGACTAGGCACTAGATAATAAATTCTTTGACCACGGATGTTCATGAACAAAGAAATGTATAAAATAGCCCTCATTCTTATATCACCTTTATCAAGTTCTACAGTGATTGTGGCACAGGAGAGGAAAAGATATCATAAGGTATTAAGAATTGCACTGCTTTTAGACTGTTTATATAACCAATAACTTAACTCTGAGTAGTCTAAATGTAATATGCTTGTCCAATGTTAGCATAGTCCCTAACACATAGTAACATTTAACAAATGCTTTTCATTTTTTACTGACTGTGAAATTTTCATTATGAGTGAAATCAGAAAACAAGAAAGTTGCAGCTAAATGAAAAGATGGATCACAGAGTACCCTTGGAGAGATAAAGGAGCTGGTTGAATTGATTTTATTTCATGTCCAAAGACAATCAGTCAACAAGCACTTATACCATGGACCAAAGGTACTTCCACATTTCTTTATCATTTCCCCTTCCTTTCAAGAATACTTTTATTGTACACAAGGAGGAGCTACATTTTGTGATGTTTGAATGCAGGAAAGAAAAGTATGAAAACAAGACTAAATTAAGACAATGTCTAAAAACCTTCTAGAACTTGCAATTTCCCAATTGCCCCTAAACAAATAAAGCCTTTAGAAGCAAGAGAAAAGGTTAAAAAGACTTGTTGGTGTCTCTCTTCCTTTCCCCCCCTCTGTTTGCTTCTCTTTCTCATACTGCAACACAGAGAAATCAACAGGAATGCAGAATAAGAATGATTTCTTACCCTTTGCTGCCATCATGTGGACAGAATATCAAAATGTCAAAAAAAGAGGATTTTTATTTTTTATTTTTTTCAAAATATATCTAAATAAAAATTTATTTTAAAAGAAATAAAATTACATTTATCATAATTAAAACTCTTCATCTAAAATAATAGTGGCAATTTCTATATGTTTTGGTCATAATGTAAACTAGAATGTATATTAAAAAGAAAGCTGTGAAATTAATTTCAATTCTGTTTTGGTGTTATATCACTAGAATTCGCATTTTATTTTTTAGTCTATTATAATATTTTCCATTTCAAAATCAAATATAATCCATAATGTAGTGAACAAGATACGGTGCTAAAAGTATTAGGAACTTTCTCAAGCTTATTTTAATATAATAAGAGGATCTCATACGTTGGATCATGAGAAAAAAATAGGAAAATCAGAAATAACAGAGTAAAAAAATACAACCAAGAAATTAATAGTGCATGAATAATAAATCTGCTAATTGAGTGCTCTCTATACTAATTCAATCTAATTGGCTGGAGGCAGGAGATAGAATATTGTATTTCAAGAACAGCAAGAAGAGTTTGACAGGAACATAGAATGTGTGAGGGGTAATGATGTGAAATAAGTCCAGAAAGTAGTTGGAGACAGTTTGTAAAGGGTTTTAAAGAGATAATTCTAGAGCACTGCTCTGATTAGGAAGAGTTTACAATTTATCTTAGAGGCAATAGGGAGCCAGTGAGTCTTCCTGAGCAAAACAGTGACATAGCCAAATCTGTGCTTTAGAAATATCAACTAGAGTAACTGTGTGGTGGCTGGATTGCAAATAGAGTATGAAGAATAATTAGGAGGCTATAACAAAAACATTAATAATAATAATATATAATAGTTATAGAAGACTTTAAGGTTTGCAAAGCATTTTACCTATATTTTCTCCTCTGATTCTCACAATTCACATTCTTGTGAAGTAGATACTATTATTATTATTCTGATTTTACATATGAAGGAACTAAATGACTTGCCCAAGGTCCACAAAAAAAGAAATGTTTGAGGTGAGGCGATATTCAAACTTAGGTCTTCTTGACAGCACATCCAGCACTTGATCACACCTAGGCTAAGGAAATAGTTCAAAAGTGCGTGGTAATGAAAGCCCAAACCAGGCTGATACTGTCACACTGTGTGAGCAGGGAGAAAACAGATAGGAGGTGCTGTGAAAACAAAATCAACAAGACTTAGAAGTTGACTGGTTATGGGAGGGGCACAGGAGTTAAAAGAGAATAAAATGTTAAGGATGAATTGGGGTTCCTAAACATGGGCGATTGAAAGAATATAGTGTTGTTAATGGGAAAAGGGAAAATAGGATAGGAGTTAAAGAGAAGGGAAAAGATAAGGAGTTGATATGTAAATCTTATATCTCATCTCTTTCTATGGTTTCAAAATTTTATCAAAACCTATTGCACTTTGAAAATCAAATTACAGCATTTAAAAACATCTAGTGTGTCTACGTCAACTGATACAGAAGCACCAAACCTTCTCTAGCCATGAAATTCTGTCCTTCACTGAACAACAGGAAATTTTGTTGTCTGGATCATTTTTCGGCAAATACTACTGAAAACCGAAAAGGCAAAAAGGGAAACAGAGGGGATAGAGAGAAAGAGGGAGACTCAAAGAAAAGGAATGACTAAGTAGCTGTGTGTCCATGAGAAAATCATTTCCCTTCTCTGTGTCACACTACCCTCATCTGCTAAAAGAAAGAATTAGACTAGAAGATTCTAAGAGTTTAGACTGCATTTTCTTTGCCTCTGTCCCTAGGATACTGGATTTTAATCTTCTCTACGTTGCAACTCTGTTCAATAGATCAGGCATGTGTATACATTGAGGAAATAGAAGCAAGATCATCAGAGCGGTATAAGAGTTAAGGTTTTTTAAATTTCAGATGTATCTTTCTCTGGTGGAATTCACATCTGGCAGAACTCACATCTGGAAATAGTAGCAATTTGTTCTCATTAAATGACAGCTGAGATCTTCCTCCTTTACAGAACTGCCTCTAGGATTCGTCCTCTATTAGAGATGTCAGGCAGGATCACAGTGATAATACCTGCTTGGCTTTGGGCATATAATGCCCTCATTTGGCCCCCCAGAATACTACTCAAGATAGATCATTATCTTTAACATTTATCCCAGAAATGAACAGAAGTTAAGTCTCCCTCCATTGTTACAGGATCAAGGGTATTTTTCACAAGCAGGAGCTACCAAAAGACAGATGGTTTCTGCCCTGATAAAATTCTCAAAGGCCTCCTGTCTGTGGCCACTACTTAACATAGAATCATAGAAAGCAATACTAACTATAGATGAAAAGGATCTCTGTGGTCAGCCAGGACCTCCTTTCTGGCCCCAACAGGATTGCCTCCAGTTATATGTACAGTCTTATATTCTAATATCTTATATGCCTTTTCATCCCAATCCAGTTCATCTCATTTCCCAAAGTGTTTCAGCCCACCTACTTAAGTTCATTTGTAATTTCATCTCATTCCTCATATATCTTGCTCCTCTTAATTATAAGGTGGAAAAGTGACAGACTAAATGGAAGGGAAATGAAAGCAAGGGTATGTCGACTGCCAGGATGGGGAAAGGGGATATTTGCTTGTGGAGAGGGGTAAAAGGTGAAAAACAGCACTCTGGGACCACAAAATACATACATTACACATTTTGCAGATGGCTGACTCAGGATCCCATATTGCTAAAATGCTTCATAGCTATTCATAAAAAATAAACATTGAGTCTTTGTTTTAAAGGAAGACATGAATCGTTTCAAACAGAAGACTGTGTCCAATTTCCTCCACCATGCCCAGCACAAATGAATGTACTTTCTTCTGAAGAACTTCACAATTAAAAGCCTTATGTAAAAGTTTCCTTTTCTTCACTATAATAGGAAGTCAAAAGGGAAAATGTATTCTTTCCCCCTTGGTTTAAAATGGAGCTACTGTGAAAATAATGTTCAACTAAATTAGTTTTTCATTTTATTCCCTGCTGATGGTAATGAAAACACATCACCCAGCAGTGATTGAAAGCATAATTTCTAATGGTTCCCAGCAAAAATAAGCTTCATCTTTGATAAACTGGGGAGAGTCAAAAGCATAATCACAATTTAAGGGTATTTTATTTCAATTGAATGCATCTTTAAATTACATTATTTAATAACTGTGTCACAATAATAATCATAACACCTAAATTTTTAATTACTAAACTCAGTGATTTCTTAGTTCTAGAAAATGCATTGGTATTCCTAATATGATAGTTTTATATCAGATACAATAATTTAACAGAATTTTTACTGCAAAATAAATAGTAGATTTAGTACAGCACTCTTTTAAAATAAAAATTAACTCATCTCCTGCTACAGTCACGTGATACTAAGCATTTCAATTCTAGTCCATTAAAATCTCCAAATTTCCCTTTCCTTAGGACTTAGGAACACAGATTTCAAACTCAAAGGAATTTTAGACATACTCTAGTTCAACCACTTCATTTTAACTGATTTGCCCAAATATAATGAGGTCATATTTGTCTGAGCTTTTAATTTGAACCCAGGTCTCTAATTCTGACACTGGCACATTTTCTACTTTCAAGAGTCTTCTAATACCTCTGGAGATTCTCAAGCGATAAGTCTAAGCTACAAACACAATGGATGTGGGAGATAACCTCCCAGAAAGTACAATAGAAAATTGTTGTGAATTTTCTCTCTATTCAATATAATAGATTCTTTTGTACCATGTTCAACTAGAGTCTGAGTTCCATGAGGGCAGCAACTGACTCATCAAAATCCATGTCTTATCTGGTACTTAGAAAAATAAAGATAACACATGTATTAAGTGCTATGTGCCAGGCACTATGCTAACATAATTATTCATGCAAAGTAGATGCTTAAAATATGTTAACTGAATATAAATAGGTAAAAATATTTCCCCATCACTAATGTAAGCAGTGATATTTAAGACCTTTCTCATTATAACACCAGGAATAGATAATGTATGTTTTCTTCAAACATGCTTATATATGCTTGCTTTCATAGCTCTACAAATCCTTTCGAGAATAACCTATGAAGGAGTAGAAACAGGATTTTACCACAGCTCCCAATTCCACCTCCTCCAATTCATGTAAAAAATGACTCTAAACAAACTTTGGAGCTACAGAACCCACAAAATCACAGAGAGAAGTTAACCTCCTGCTGAAAACATCCCAGTAGGCTGGCAGGAAGCAGCCAGTGCAGCCTGTTGGAAGCCAAGCCCAGCCCTGCATGAGCCTGAGGTTTTAGCTTCAGGGTGGCCACAACCAGCCGGCTGGAGGTACTTCGGATCACCAGCAGCTGTGGCGGTTTCCAGAATTATCAACTCCTAGATGCTAAGAACAAAGGGAAAGGTCAGTACAGTGTGGAATTTGGGAACCGGGAGTTCAGGAGTGTGGTCCAGCCTTTGCCCTGCAGAGTGAGAAGTAGCTGAGGTACCACGGCCATGCAGCCACTGCCACATGGCAGCTTCAGCTCCTGGCCTGCAGATTATAGGTGGACCAAGCAACCAGTCTGAGGGGTAATCACTCTTGCTTTAACCTGCTTGGATCTGGACTGTGGTCTAGGGTGGAAGTCCTGGGTTGGTATGACCAGTTTGCCAGAGCATGTAAAGGCTTCAGACAGGGTACCCAACTAATAGCTCCAGCAGCTGCAAAGACCCCAGGGATTGGGACAAAGCTCCCTCCTCTAATAGCAGAGTTCTACTGTGTCAAAAAGCTAAAAAAGTCAAGTAATTGAATGGCAACATGAGGAAGCAAAGCAAGCACAGCAGTTAAACTTTAGATTCCTTTTTTGGGGTCAAAAAGGATCAAAGCATGGAACAGGAAGAAGACAGTGAAGTCAGAACTCCTGCACCAAAAGCATCCAAGAAAAATATGAACTGATTACAGTTCATAGAAGAGCTTAAGAAGAATTTTGAAAAACAAATAAGAGAAGTGGAGGAAAAATTGGGAAGAGAAATGAGAATGATACAAGAAAATCATGAAACGAGAGTCAACAATGTGACTGAAGAAAATCACACCTTAAAAAATAGACTAACTCAAACGGCAAAAGAGGCTCAAAAAGCCAATGAGGAGAAGAATGCCTTAAAAAGCTGAATTTACCAGATGGAAAAAGAATCTCAAAAGCTCACTGAAGAGAATCATTCCTTCAGAATTAGATTGGAGCAAATGGAAGCTAGTGAGTTTATGAGACATCAAGACACTATTAAACAGATCCAAACAAATGAAAAAAATAAAAAGCAATGTGAAATATCTCATTGGAAAAACCACTGACCTGGAAAATAGATCCAGGAGAGATCACTTAAAAATTATTGGACTACCTGAAAGCCATGATCAGAAAAAGGACCTAGCAATTATCCCCCAAGAAATTCTCAAGGAAAACTTCCCTGATATTATAGAACCAGAGTGCAAAATAGAGGTTGAAAGAATCCACCGATCACCTCCTGGAAAAGATCCCAAATAGAAAACTCCTAGAAATATTATACCCAGGTTCTGGAGTTCCCAGATCAAGGAGAAAATATTATAAGCAGCCAGGAAGAAACAATTTGAATATTGTGGAAACACAATCAGGATAACCCAGGATCTGGCAGCTTCTACACTGAGGGATCGAAGGGCTTGGAATGTGATATTCCAGATGTCAAAGGAGCTGGGATTAAAACCAAGAATCACCTACCCAGCAAAACTAAGTATCATATTTCAGGGAAAATATGGTCATTCAGTGAAATAGAGGACTTTCAAGCATTCTTGATGAAAAAACCAGAATTGAATAGAAAATTTGACATTCAGATACAAGAAGCAAGAGAAGCATGAGAAGATAAACAGGGAAAAGAAATTACAAGGAACTTATCAAAGTTAAACTACCTACATTCCTACATGGAAAAACAATAATTGTAATATATTGTAATTAATTGTAAATTAATTGTAATTTTTTACAATTACAATTACAAATTTTACAATTACAATTACAAATAATTGTAATAACTGATGAAACTTTTCTCAGTATGAGAATAGTTTAAGGGAATAGAAATGTGTGTAAATATATACATATATATGTATGTGTATGTATACATACATGTATATGTATGTATACATACATGTGTATGTGTGTATATGTATACATACATATATGTCTATATAGGATGGTATATGGGTGTATGAATACATATGTGAGTATGTGTATATATGTGTACAGGTATACATAGACAGAGGGCACAGCACCAGTTGAATAGGAAGGGATGATACTTAAAAAGTGAAATTAAGAGGTGAGAGGAATATAATGAAAGGAGATGGGGAGAAATAGAATGGGGTAAATTATTTCATATAGAAAAGGCAAGGGATCCAAAAAAATGAAAGTATAGAAGGCAATGTGAAATATCTCATTGGAAAAAAACATTGACATGGAGAAAAGATCCAAGAGAGATCATTTAAAAATTATTGGACTACCTGAAAGCCATGATCAAAGAAAGAACTTAGAAATCATCCTCCAAGAAATCCTCAAGGAAAACTGTCCTGATGTTTTAGAACCAGAGGGAAAAAATAGAAGTTGAAAGAATCCACTGATCACCTACTGAAAAAGATCCCAAAAAGAAAACTCCTAGGAATATTATAGCCAGGTTCTGATATTCCCAGATCAAGGAGAGAATATTACAAGCAGCCAGGAAGAAACAATTTGAATATTGTGGAAACACAATCAGGATAACCCAGGATCTGGCAGCTTCTACACTGAGGGATCAAAGGGCTTGCAATATGATATTCCAGAGGTCAAAGGAGCTGGGATTAAAACCAAAAATCACCTACCCAGAAAAACTGAGTATCATGTTTCAAGGGAAAATATGGTCATTCAATGGAATAGAGGACTTTCAAACATTCTTGATGAAAAAACAGAGCTGAATAGAAAATTTGACATTCAAATACAAGAAGCAAGAGAAGCATGAGAGATAAACAGGGAAAGAAATCATAAGGAACTTATCAAAGTTGAAATATTAACATTCTTACATGGAAAAACAATAATTGTAACTGATGAAACTTTTCTCAGTATGAAAATAGTTGAAGGGGTGAAAGTATTTACAGATCCTATACTTGACTATAAGCCGCCATGGGAGGGGAGGGGAGGGAGGGGGACAAAATGTGAAACTCAAGGAATTGTGGAAGTGAATCCTGTTAACTAAAAGGAAACAAACAAATTAATAAAAAAAAGATTAAAAAAAGAAAATAGTTGAAGGGAATAGAAATATGTATATATATACATGTCTATATATGAGGGTATATGGGCATATGTGAATGTGTGTATATATGTTTACAAGTATACATAGATAGAGGCCACAGGACCAATTTAATAGGAAGGGATGATACTTAAAAGGTGAAATTAAGAGGTGAGAGAGGAATATAATGAGAGTAGATGGGGAGAGACAGAATGGGGTAAACTATCTCATATAGAAGAGGCAAGGGAAAATGGTTACAATGGAGGGGAAGAATAGGAAGGCAAAAGGGAATGAGTCAACCTTATTCTTATTAAATTTGTCTTGGGGAGGGAATGAAATGCACACTAAATAGGGTATCTCACCCAACAGGAGAGTAGGGTGGAAGGAGATGAGAGGGGGGATGATGGAAGGGAGGGCAGGCTGGGGGGAGGGAAGTTGGAAGCACCCACTTTTGAAAAGGTACGGGATCAAAGAAGAGTATAGAACTAGTGGGAGGTGGGATAGGAGGGAAGGAAATATAGTCATTTTTTTACAATATATCTACTCTGTTAATGTTTTGCATTAGCTACACATGTACAACCTATACTGAACTGCTTATCTTCCCATTAAGATTGGGTGACAAGGGAGGAAGGGAATGAATCTGTAATTCAAAGTTTTAAAATCAAATATATATATATATATATACACTATTATTAATACTATTTTATATGTAATTGGGAAATAAGATATACAGGCACTGAGGCATAGAGACCCACCATGCCCTACTGGAAAAGTCGAAAGGGGTATGGGAGAAAATATGGGAGAGAGCAGATTGGAGGAAGAGATATCCTGTGGAACTGCTATTTTGGGGTGGTGGGTAGGGGAAAAACGGGGAGAAAATTTGAACTCAAAATCTTGCGGAAATGAATAATGTGAATCAGAAGTTAATAAAGCATTTGAAAAATGAAAGAAAGAAAGAAAAGGCAAGGGAAAACTGTTACAATGGAGGGGAAGAACAGGAAGGCAAAAGGGAATGAGTTGACCTTATTCTCAGTGAATTTGGCTTAGGGAGGGAATGACATACACACTAAATAGGGTATCTCACCCTACAGGAGACTAAGGGGGAAGGCAATGAGAGGGGTGATGATGGAACAGAGGGCAGGCTAGGGGAGAAGGAAGCTGGAAGCACCCATTTTTTGAAAAGGAACAGGATAAAAGTAGAGAATAGAACAAGTGGTGGGTAGGATAGGATGGAGGGAAATATTGTCAGTCTTTCACAATATATCCACTATGGAAATATTTTGCATAGCTACACATGTACAACCTATATTGAATTGCTTATCTTCCCAATAAGGGTGGGTGACGAGGGAAGTAGGGAAAGAATGTGGAATTCAAAGGTTTAAAATCAAATGTTTAAAAATATATTATTATTATTATTCTTTTACATGTAACTGGGAAATAAGATATACAGACACTGGGGCATAGAGATCTACCATGTCGTACTGGAAAGTCAGAGGGGAGATGGGGGAAGATATGGTAGAGAGCAGATTGGAGGAGGGGATATTCAGTGGGATCACTGTTTTGGAGTGGTGGGTAGGGGAAAAATGGAGAGAAAATTTGTAACTCAAAATCTTGTGGAAATGAATGATGTAAACTAAAAAAATAAATAAATGATATAAAAAATTTTAAAGACAATAATCTATGCATCTCTCAGACACCTTTGCTGAATTTATCAGAAAGACAGGCTTTCCCTAATGTTCTATAACATGACATCTTATAGTCACAGAATGAAGTGAACAGTTCAGGGAATATAAGATCTTATTATAATTAGTGCTTTTAAAAGTATTTGGTTTAGTAAAGCAAATAGAGGTCTTAAAGGTTCTCCTCCAACAAGACATTTCTCATGCACCTGTTAAAAATCATACAAGATTCCTTGAAGTTTGTGACAAGAGATAACTTTTTTTGATGACCCTCTAATTATTAATTTCAAATAAAGCATAAAACATGGACCTGTGGGTTCCCAAAAGGTATCAACTATTTTTTTGGTGAATGTCCAATTTAAACTTCAAATAAAAGAGGTAACTCTTCCAGATGTTACTGATTGTGAATGACATCATGCTGAATGCATCAAAACCCAGAACACTGAAAAGCCTCCTCAAAAAAATCGAAAATGACTCCAAATATATCAGACTAGATCCACAGGAAAAATGGGGGAAAAAATGTGAATGTAGAACATCTATTGTACAAATGCACATGTACAAACAGCCAGTAGAACAGATCCATTAATACATATTTTTAATAGGTCTGCAAATGGACAATGAACTGGCCCAGAATTGAAAAGGAAAGGAAAAATAGGTTGGACTGCATTTGAGAAATTATGCTTTACTTTTCATGATCCCAAATGCCTTGAAAAAAAATTCCAAATTTTTACATAAATATTCCTCAGGTTACACTATAAGTGAAAGTAATATAATACCACACTCCACCAAAAAAAATTATGTATCTCCCAAATGGCAATGCAAGGACACACAGAGGGTGTAAATAGTGTGAAGCATATTACAACAAAGTATATATGTGAAGCTTATTATAATGACAACCTGGTTACAAATATTGTCAAAAAGAAGTCAACTCAGGTGTGAAGAAAAACTCCACATCTTCCCTACATGGTGATATAGTAAAACCTAAAAGACAACAGACGGACATCACAGGTGTTCCATTAGTACCAGACAGCATCAAGCAGAAGAAAAAAAAAGTATTTCAAGAAGTTCTTCCAGATTCCCTGAAATGTTAATGTAGTAAGTCCAAAAAAACAGCTGGAAGCCTGTAGGTATCACTGTTGAAGACCTTCAGAGCCTGATCTCAGGTAAATGGGGCCAGAAGCTGGCAGAATTTGACATCTTGACCTATAGGGGCCCCCAAAGGAGAAAAAACTTGTTCCAAATAGGAGATTGTATAGAAAAAGGAGCTGAGGCATGCTGTCAAAACGCACCTCAGAGCCTTCCAGGAAACCTGATCCTGAATCACAGTCAGTCTGTCAAACCAGGGGACAGAACCAATTCCAGGTGGGTAGTGACTAAAAAGGAAGATATAGATGGTTGGAGTCTGAAATGTGGCTGTGGGGATGTGGAAGAAGGAAGGTGGCACCAGGAGATGAAAAAGACAGGTATTGAGACAGTGGACACAAGTAGGTCCCAGCTCCTGTCCTAAGTCAGGGCTGGGAAATAAAACAAGTGGGGGGACTAGCACACAGTCAACCCATCAAACACTGAGAGGAGCAGCAAAACCATCATCCAGATGTCCTCAAGGTCAGGACCTAGGATAACCCATCTCATTCAGAAGTGTAGAATTACAAAGACTGGTCCTGGCAATCTCAAACCAGAAACTGGTCCTGAAGGTAGAAGTAAATAGAAGAGAATTTCTAATACAACAAAGGAATTCTGAGGGTTAAAAGGAGCCCAAGAGTTAATCCCAGATGACATTAACCCCATAATAAATATAACAGTATAAATGTGATAAAATAATAAATATACAAATAAGGCTCAGAGACTTCTGGGTCATATGACCCAGACAATGAAGGATTACATCAGAGAACCTACGGCCTCGAGTTCACATATGGGTCAATTCCTCAAATTGTTCTGTGAAGTTTAAATTAAGTCAAAGGGCCACACTTGAGGACCACACGTGGCCTTGAGGCTACAGGTTCCCTACCCCTGGTCTATAAACTTTTGCAAATTCTCATGACCTATAAAACTTCCCCAAAATAAGAATTATAAGAGATAAGGCAGTTGTAGCTGTCTTTATGCTAAAACACCAAGAAACCTAACAAGGCAATAACTCAAAGAACTAACAGCAAAAAAGGCTAAATATTCATTCCTAAGAATTCTCTCAGCACCCCCTCCCTTACCAGGCCACACTCTAGTGGGGGGCACAAACTGATACACAAGCTTTTGTTCTTGAATTTACTCAAGAATTCCCTTGATGCTGTGTAGCCTCTGACAACTAACCACCCTTACACCTAGCCCTTCCTTTTACTATCCCAAGGCAACAAGATTTCAACTCTGGCTCCCTCTCCATCACCAACCTCAGACAGTAGAAGTGGAGGCAAAGGAAAAAAGCAGAAAAGCAGGCAGTTTGGAGCAGCTTGGCAGTGTTCTGGGTTATAAAGTAAGCTGATAGGGAGCTACTTTAGGGACAGGGAAGGAATTCCACCAGGACTGAAGGAAGAAGGACTGGTATTCAGTTGAGGCCATTTCTGTTCCCTCAGAAGTCACTTACAGAAATTGAGACTGAAGAAAAGTGAATTCATCAATGTGAGAGAAATCTAAGACAATGTTGAGGTCTAGCCCTTGGGGGAACCACTATCAGATAAGAAATCAGAAAGTGAGTGATAGTGAAATATAAGGGGGAAAGGCTGAAATTACCAAAAATGTCAAGAGGAAGAAAAGTCAGTTGAAAACTTTGATCACAAGCAAATAAACCAACTAATATAATATTACTTAAAAAAAGTAAATGTGACTTTTAGATCACCTAAATGCCCAAACACCTCTAAATAAATATTGCAAGACCGACCAAAAAATTTTTAAAAGAATCAATATTTGATAAGGCAAAGGACCCTTTGGATTTCCAAAAGGGAACAGAATCATAGCAAGATTTTCCCAAATAGTTCAGGAAAGAAATAAGAATCATAAAAGCAGAATGAATAACCAGCACAGCAAAAAATAATAATAATAATCAGGACAATTGAAATATTTGAATATATGCTGAAGAATCTCACCAAAGAAACAAAATGGAGATCAATTGACTATGAATTAAAATACGAAACACAATCTGGAAAAATAAAATTTATTTTTAAATAGTAATGTTAATGGGAGTCATGATATCTATATAAGAAAATATATATTGGTTCCAAAGACAAGATACATAGAGTCAACTTAAGTATTATAGGTCTCCTGGAAGCACACAACAAATCAAAGAACCTGAATACCATAATTCAAGGGGAAAAATGCTGCACACTTGTAGCAGCAAGCACCCCCAGCATCCTCAGGGTTGTTGCCACCACAGGTTCTTGGATCTGCTTTGATAAAGGAAAGCAACTCAAAATGGGTTAACAAGCTTACTTTAATCAGTCAAATATGTATCGTTTACCTAGTTCAGGGGAAAGAGGTCAGCACCCCGAACTTCAGAGTATACAGACAGAATTATCAAGTCAGAGAAACAGATCAAGTAGACAGATTTCAAACTGTCCAACCATTACATCCATACCAAATCAACATCTGGGTTTCAACATCTGGGTTTTTCAAAGCCTAGGGGGGGCTCTCAACAATGGCTTCCCATAATCCAGATCAAATCACAGAACACTTCTCAAAGTGAGCCCCAAAATCAGGGCTTATATAGCCTTCTCCTGGCTCAGAGAATGTAACAACCTTATTGACTCACTGGCCAATCAAGAAGTATCTACTGAAAAACAAGCCTCCCACCCCAGGCTCCAGGTGCACTTTAGCCTAGGGGCAGGGAAGATCTTAAAAATTTACATTCCCATTACAACACTCCAAAAAATATAACAATTTTTTAACAATTTCATTGACAGGGGCAGCCAGGTAGCACAGCAAGTAAGAGCACCGGCCCCAGTATCAGGATGACCTGGGGATCGAATCCAGCCTCAGACACTTAGCACCCACCCAGAAACAACTGGCCATTTAACCTTGAGCAAGTTACTTAACCCCAATTGCTTAGGGTCGGCCAGGTGGCTCCATGAGTAAGAGCACCGGCCCCAGTGTCAGGATGACCTGGGGATCAAATCCGGGCTCAGACACTTAGCACCACACCCAGAAATAACTGGCCATGTAACCTTGAGCAAGTTACTTAACCCCAATTGCTTTAAAAAAAATTTCATTGACAAACCACAAATTCTTCAAGATACCAAGGGAAAGATTTTCAAATATAAAGGAAAGGAAAATTTGAATAGCATAAGACTTCTCTGCTTCCACTATAAAAAGAAGGGAATGGAATCATGTTCCAAAGATCAAAGGAGCTTAAGATGTATCCCAAGATGTTTCATAAACCTGAGCCTAACCAGGGACTTTTTTCTTAAGTAGACATTCAATAAAAGAATTTGAAGCATCCCCACAAAAAAAAAAAAACCCTAAACAAATTAATTGCTTTGCAAATATTCCAGAAAATTGAAGTACAAAAAAAAGTTTAATTTTTAAAAAGTAACCTAGGAAGACACAAGTAACAGGGAAAAAATAGCATCTAAAAGGTCGGGTTGGAATCTAAAAATAAGAAGCTAGATGGCATGGCAGATAAAATACAAACTTGGAGTCAGAAAGAACTGAGTTCAAGACTTGGAATTGGAAAGACCTGAGTTTAAATCCTACTTAGACACTAGCTCCGTCTTGAGCAAGTCACTCTCAACAGTGTCTTCTTCATCTATAAAAAAGGGATAATTATAGCACCTACTTTACAGAGTTATTATGGGGATCAAATGTGATAATATATAAAAAAAATGATTTGAAGATCTTAAAGTGGTATATAAATTCTAGAAAACCATACACGAATTTTTACAACAAAAAAAATAACAACAAATGGATCATTAAGAGATTTTTTTTTCTAAAAGCACACAGAGATAAAGGTGAAAGTGGAAAAAAATGGAAAATAAAATATTGGTAGAGGAACAGACCTAAAATATCATAACACCCCATCTAGAGGTAAAATAATGTTTTTAGGGACTAAAATGCAGAATAAAAGAGTAAATAAAAGGGAATGGAGCAAAAAGATATAAGGGAATGTATGATTTACCGTTATCAAGTCAAAGGTTAACAATGAATGGCAAATGATTCCTATAGTCTCTTATGAAGAAGAAGATCTACATGTAAATAGGTGAGGTCAAAAAGGAAGGAATGAAACAGGAGGAAAGAATAGAAGAAATCAAAATTCACTGGTGGGATGGGGGTGTCCCAAGGAAGAATGTTACCATGGTAGAGAGGAAGCATTCTATCATGGAGCATGGGATCTCAAAATGGACATAATCTGCAAGAATTTGATGCTTAGAGAATCTATTACCTCTGACCTTAGGGTCTCTGACCCAGAAAACCATAAAGTCAGTGTTAGGGGAGTGGTAATTAAAAAAAGGGCATACTGGTACACTGTCAATGGAGTTATCAATCAGTATAATCATTAGGGCAACTAAGCTGGTGCAGTGGATAGAGTGCCAGCTGTACTGAGGACAACTCAAATTTGTGCGTTTAAATCTGGCTTCAGACACTTAGTAGTTATATGACTCTAGACAGGTCACTTAATCCTGTTTGCCTCAATTTCCTCATCTACAAAATGAAATGGAGAAGGAAATGGCAAACCACTCCAGTATCTTTGTCAAGAAAACCCCATTTGAGTTTTCCCAACTACAACATGCCTTTTGACTTCATGAGAGGTTCTATTTGGTTTATAACAATAATCAATTTGTTCTCCATTTCTATTTTCCTTTCATGAATCTAAGTATGTCATTCATTTAAATGTATCATTAACAATCTTATTCTTAATTAATTCATTTTGATGGGTTTGTATAATCACATATACATGTGCATATATATATCATTGGTAAACCTTTTAGGCCTGGATTTTTTTTTTCCTTTGGAGTTCATATATGGTTCATCCAGTTTCTTTATTTCTGATTAAACTGTTTAAATTCTCTATTGTTCTGTTAATTTGGTCATTTTATATTTTTATAAGCATTCATGCATTTCATTTATCACTTGCTGGTATGCAATTGGGCACAGCAATTTTCTTTATATCCTTTTCATCAATTATGCATTTCCATTTTTCCTTTCTGATCTTGATTATTTAGTTTTCCTCTTTTAAATAAGATTAAATTAACTAGCGCTTTGTCTGTTTTACTAATATTTAATTGTAGTCATAGACTCTTGGAATTCTTGGGACTAAACCATTCTCTTTTTTAGACCTCACTTTTTAACATAGCTTTTTTACATTTTTTACACGTCTAAAATTTCTCCCAGGATCCTTTAGCCTCCCAGAGAGTAATCCCAAATAACAAGTAATTTTAAAGGAAAAAAAAACAGCAAAAAAGTCTCTAAATATGTGCAGTGCACTATACTCATGGACCACACCTTTTCAAAGTATTGCCATGGGAACATCTTATCATATCATTTCTTTGGTACCATGTTTGTTCTTTGTAATTTTGCAGCATTCTTTTTTTTAAATTATTTTGTGACATAAATTATGGGACTTAGGGAGATGAAGGAATGAGGAACTTGGGGAAGTTGAGGAAGCCTTTAATGGATGAGCCAAAAAGTGTCTTTGCTGACAAGGACAAAGTGAGAATGAAAAGTCAAAGCCAAGAGCCCTAACTCCTTAATCTCTCAACACAATTCATTGGGGTCTCACCTCCTCGTTATGGCCAGAGTCAGATTATGAAATATTCAACTTTTATGTATGCAGTAATGAGGGTACAGGTTAATGAATACCTAATTAGTCTGTGACAAAGTGTAAATTCACCTTAGTTATTGACTATCCAGTGGTGTGTTCATATTCATATACATGTTTATTCATATATTTATATATATAGAAACATTTTAATCTAGCAATGGAGTTGTCATTTCACAGAGCAGATTATTTCCTGCAACAATGTAGATGATAACCCATCCAGAACTGTCTCTTTTATGTAACTTTTATCTATGTCCTTCTATATTTTTACCATAACAGTTCCAGAGGGGATTTTCCCAGACTAAAAGTTGACAATAGCTGAGGGATCAGAAGAAGTCCTACAAAAGCATATGACAGAGAAAATGTGCTTACAGTTGTCCTACTAGAAGAAAAGGATTTCCTCAACCACATACTTCTTAGAGAAAGAAGTAGCTTGCCGAAGTAGTCCTGTAGCTGTAACACCAAATTCAAGAGTCTGAAGTTTTGAAAATTGGACATTTTAAAGAGGGATGGGAATTTCCTGAGGTAGTATGTTCCTTGAGCAAAGAAAAAGACCATCCAAAAATGTCCTGGGCAGTGCCCTACTTGAAAAACAAAGTCAATGAGTTATTTAGACAGTACAGGTCTGATTGGAAGGAAGTTCTTGTTCAATAGCTTCCCCCTCCCCATGAGTGTTTTTTCCTTCCCAGAATAGTCTAAACTAAATCATACCATAATATTATGAGCCTTGGGCAAACTGTATAGCGCTCTGTGGGAATTCACTCATTTGCCAGTGGAGATATTAGCACTTACACTGTGAGTACTGCTCAAGCAGACACTCTCCTAGGGTTCACACTTTAGTGACATCTTTGAAGATGGCTTCCCGGGACTGTTTTTGTGGAGGATTCAGAGAAACAAAAGCAGAGGATCATGCTCATTTATTTCATGCAAGAAGAAAGTTCAGGGGGCAGTGTGAAATGAAGCACCAAATATCTGAGGCTCCCTAGCCCATTTCCTGCATAACCCTGTGCATTCCCATTGCAGAAAATGGGAGACTAAAAGCTGAGCAGCAGCCCATCTCTCCCCTCTCACCCCAGCCAAGAACTGATAGGACATGCTGGTGATACTGCAGAGGAGCCAGATGAAATTTTGAATTCATAAAATACACATTCACATGTATACACATACACACACACACAATTCCATTAAACCAAATGGGCTAAATATTTTAGGTTCCCTCCTCACCATTGGAGGCATAATTTTATGAAAAATATTGGATTGTATTCCACAACTCAGAAAACTGTTTCTTTACATATACTTTTCAATTGTTTATCCTCATTATTATTAATTATTAATCACTTCCTTGACCCATTATATAAAAGAAAATCAAGTAATCACCAAATATATGTCTGGTATGATTAATGGTGGCAGCAGATAAGAGATTGAAGAAGAGGTTTTGATTTCTATAGAGAGAAAGGAGACATATCCCCACATTAGCACAGCTGCGATTGGAGAGAAGAATAGAAAATGATCCCATTTGCAAGTCCCAGTAGCAAAAGAGGCATACTGATATCATACCCACAGGCAAGTACAAATTTCCTTAAATAAGAAATCCTATTAGCAGAGAAAGAATAATACATAACAAGTAAGTTCTTAAGGCAAAAATAAGCCAAGCCCAGGCAAAGTATAAAGTAGTGATAATACTAAAAATGGGATACCGACACCTAAAACTTAACCAAAGAGAAATAAAAACTCATGGGCGAGGCACAGTGAAACGTTACATGATAGAGGTTTAGTGCCCCTGATATTAACCTTGTTCCTGTCTGCCACCTCCTTAAATATCTTTACACAGAAAAGAGGAATCTCTTCATCCCCTGTGAATATGAAGGAAATGAAGCAATAATAACTAGGAAATAGCATAACTTCATTATGATTAGCTCATTCCAGAATAGCTTCATTTTTATGAGGTTCCAAGACCTATAGATCAGAGAAATTTTATATATATGTGTGTGCATGTGTATGTGTGTGTGTATATAAATACATATATATATTTATAGAAACACATATATCCAATCATCTGACAGTCTCTCAAACTATCTTTGGGAATAGTTCAAAGAGATATGTTTTAGATACTATAACTAGATCTGAATTAGGGCAAATAGTGATTCTCTTGAAGTTGTCACATGTATTTGAATTTATTTTTAAGTTCATAACTATGTAAAATATAGTAACTGGTTCCAACCCAATGGAAATATGAAGTGTGAATTTGAAAAATGCAACAAATCCAGGGAATTAATTATTGGCACTAATCAGGATTTAGCCATGGTATAATTAGGTGAATTTGAAACTTGTTAAATGATTGGACCCAAAGAGTGGCCATTAGTGATTCAATGTTAAATTAGAGAAATGTATCTAGTGAATGGTATAGTTCTTTCTCCTTGGCCCTGGGCTGTTCAACATTTTTATCAATGACATAACAAAGCATACATAGAAGACTTGTCAAAAATGCAAAAGCTGGAAGAGGTTTACAAAGCTAGAAGACATAAATAAAATGCTGCATGGCAAAGTCAGGATCCAAAAATGTGTCAATAGGCTAGAATAATGGATTTAATCTAATAAGATAAACTTAATGGAATCCCTCTACCTGGGTTAAAGATAATTTTTAAAAATAAGGTGAGGTTCCCCAATAGGCAGTTTACAGATGAAGAAATTAAAGCTATCTATAATCATATGAAAAAATGCTCTAAATCACTACTGATTAGAGAAATGCACATTAAAACAACTTTGAGGTTCCACCTCTGTTATGGGAATGGGAATTTGAAGATCTTCCCTACCCCTAGACCTTTTGATGGGCTTGGGTGACTCTGAGAACCTTCCCTGATTTGAGAACATGCTCTGCCCTTTAATGGGCTGAATGTGGTCACCTGGAGCCTGTGGTGAGAGGCTTGTTCTTCAGGAATACCCATACCTTGTTACTCTGTGATTGGGCAGTGGGTCACAAGGGTTGTGATGGTCTCTGACCCAGGAGAATGCTATATATACCCTGATGTGAGGTTTTGCTGTGGGGCTCACTTTGGGAAGAGTTGTGTGATTTGGCCAGATGAAACTCTGGGTAGCTGTTGAGCCCCCCAGCTTTGAAAACCCAGATGTTGGTGCTTCCCTCTCTGGTAACTAACTAGGTATGGGTGTAATGGTCAGACAGTGGGAAGCCCTATCTGCTGATCTGTCTCTCTATCTGCTTGTAATGTTTGTATTCTGTTTGCATTCTCTGATGTTTGATTGATTAAAGTAAGATTGTTAACCCATTTTGAGTTGCTTTCCTTAAAAAAAAAACAGATCTAAGAACCTATGCTAGCAGTCACTCTGGGCATGCTAGGGTGCTTGCTGCTACAACCTCACACCTATCAGATTGACTAATACCACAGAAAAGGAAAATGATAAATTTTGGAGAAAATGTGGGAAAATTGGAGCACTAATGCATTGTTGGTGGAGTAGTGAACTGATCCATCCATTCTGGAGAGCAATTTGGAACTATGCCCAAAGAGCAATCAAACTGTGTATACCTTTGATCTAGCAATACCACTAGTAGGTCTATGTTCCAAAGAGAACATAAAAAAAGGGAAAATGACCTACATATACATAAATAATTATAGCAGCTTTTTCTGAATGGTGACAAAAAAAAATTGAAATCAGGTGCAGAATGGTTGAACAAAAGGTCCATCTAGTTCAAACTACTTGATGGTTCAATCAACCACCAAGTGCAGAATGGTTGAACAAGTCGTGGCATATGAATGTAATGGAATACTATTGTGCAATAAGAAATGATGAGCAGGTAGACCGCAGAAAAGCCTGGAAAGACTTAAATGAACTGATACTGAGTGAAGTGAGTAGAACCAGGAGAACATTGTACAAAATAACAACAACATTGTATGATGATCAACTATGATAGACTTAGCTCTTCTCAGCAATACAATGACCCAAGACAATTCCAAAAGAGTCAGGCTAGAAAATGCTATCCACATGTAGAGGAAGAACTGTGGAACCTGAATGCAAATCAAAGCATACTCTTTTCATTTCTTCTGCTTTTTTTGTGGTTTTTCCCTTTTGTTCTGTTTCTTCATTCATAACATGACTAATGTGGAAATGTGTTTAACATGATTGCACATGTATAACCTATATCAGACTGCTTGCTGTCTTGGGGAATGGGGAGGTGAGGAAGGGAGAGACAAAAATTTGGAACTCAAAATCTGATAAAAAATGAAAGCTGAAAACTATCTTTACATGTAATTGGAAAAAAATTACTATTTACAAAAATAGTGCCAATAATAAGCTAAGGAAATCCAGGTATCAATCAAGCTGAAAAAAGATCAGAGGTCTTTAAAAAGATTGAATGGTTAAAATGGACGGGTATGCTAGAGCCAGCTTGTATAGCTCCCTGAGTTAACTGTTGAACTTTCAGTGAGAGCATTTCTACCTTGAAACTCAGCAAATGCTACAAATCAGGGTTTGATTTATTGTTTTGTTGATTGTCTAAACTCAATAAAGGGAGAGAGAAAATATTAACAATTTAGATTAAGCTAAAAAGTGTGCTGTCTGTCCTCAGAGATCCAGTTGTTTAATATTTACTAGCACACTCCTGAATGATTCAACAGTCATATGGCAAGCAAAAAAGCAAATGTGATCTTTGTTTTCATTAAGAGGTACATGATGTCCAGAAGCTTAAATGTGAAAATCTGACACTGTCCTGTCCTAGACAAACCATATGCAAGGTATCGTGTTCACTTTTAAGGACTACATTTTAGGAAGGACCACCGATATGTTGGACAGCATCCAGAGAAAGGTGACCTGGTTATAAATAACTTGTGACCATAGCAGGTTGAAGAAACCTGGAGTATTTAGCTTGAAAAGGAAAAGACTTAGAAGGGGTATCATTGCTGTCTTTTGGTATTTTATGTGGAATAAAGGTTAAATTTATTCTTTTTGGTACCTGATGGCAGAACAAGGGACAGTGGGTAGAAGCTGTACAAAGATAACTTAAGATTGATGCTAAAAAAAAAAAAAGCAAACAATTAGAATTGTCCAAAATAAGAACAGTGGAATGGGGTATCTCAGAAATTATTGGCTTCCCATCTAACTCAAGGGATGATATAGAGAAAATTTCTGTCCAGGTACAGTTTGAACTAGATGAACCTTTTAAATCCGAAAGTCTAGGATTCCAGGTTCTCTTTTACAACAGCAGAATGTTCCTCCTAGCATGCTCAATCTCTAATATTCAGTCTGTCCCAATCTGGTGGCTCCTCCCCTGCTGCCTACAAATATGTCCTTGTTTCCTCCATTCTTAAACTCTCACTTGATTCAGCGAATATCTCTCCTCCCATTTTTATCTAAACTCACTGAGAAAACCACCTACATTTTGTGCCTTCTATTTTCTCTCTTACTCTTCTGAATTGTCAGGAAGCTGGCATCCAACCTCATCATACAACTGAAATGACCTCTACAAAGTTAGCAATGATTTCATTATTAAATCTAACAGCCTTTCTCAGCCATCCTCCATCTTGACTTCTCTGCAAGCACTGGCACTGCTGATCACTATCACCTCCCTCTGCTTTCCTGATTCTACTTTCTCCTACTTCTCTTTCTGACCTTTCGTTCTCAGTCTCCGTTCCTGTATCTTCAGACGGATCAACCCCACTAACTGTGGGTTCTTTCAACTCCAAAGCTCTTTCCTGGGCCCTCTTCTTCCTCTATACTATCTTGCTTAGCAATATTATCAGCTTCCTATACATTCAGTTATCATCTCTATGCAGATGATTCCTAGACCTATATATACCTCTAATCTCACCTAAGCTCCCAGTCTAAACTGTCTTTTGGACATCTCAGACTATGTGCTTTAGGCTTCTCATACTCAAAATGTCTGAAACAGAACTTGTGATCTTTTCCCCAAACTTCCTATTATTTTTAAGGGCAATATCATTTTCCTAATCACTCTGGCTCACATTTTCAGTTCCAACTTCAATTCCTTATTTATTCTCACTCCATACATTCATTTCTGGTCAATTCATTTTGCTTCTATCTTTGCAACATCTCTCATATACCCCCTCTTTTCTCTTCTGCCATAACCCTCATGCAAGCCCTCATCAGCTCATACCTGGACTACTGAAATAGTCATCTCATTGGTCTCTCTACCTCATGCCTTGACTCATTCCAGTTCATTCTCCACTCATCTTCTAAAGTAATTTTCCTAAAATGAATATCTGACCATGCTACTTCCCACCATCACAAACTCCCTATTACCTCAAAAATCAAATATAAAGTACTACTGTATTATATGACACATTTCACAATCTGGTTTCTTTTTACCTTTCCAAGTCCTCTTACCTGTTTACTTCCCTCCAAGAACTCTATGGTCCAGCTAGACTAGCTTACTTGCTTCTTCTTGCATATGACACTCCATCTTCTAACTCTCTGCCTTTAGAGTCCTCTGTCTGAAACAGAACTCATGATCTTTTCCCCAAACTTCCTATTATTTTTAAGGGCAATATCATTTTCATTCAGGCCCACAATGTCAGTATCAACTTCAATTCCTTAATTTCTCTCACTCCATACCTCCATTTCTGGTGAACTCATCTCGTTTCTATCTTTGCAACATCTCTCATATATCCCCTCTTCTCTCTTCTGCCATCACCCTCATGGCATACATGTATATGTTTTCAAGTGTGTACATATGCATACGTACACATACATATGGGGGCGAGGTATGTATGTGTATTGTGTATGCATGTATGTATAATTATGTGACTAGCTACTTACATGTTATTTCCCCATTTATAATGTGAGCCAGGGGTAGGTTTTACTTTTCTTTCTGTTTCCAGTATTTAACACAGTACCTGACACATAACAAGCACCTGATAAATACTTGCTGACTGATTTTGTAATTATTTTCTTCTGTTTTTTAAAGACCAAAGATTTTTTTCCCTTAGAATAGAAAATAGAGGCAAGTAAGAGTTGAGTAATATTTCCTCTTCATTGGCAATTATAATCATAATCTCATTTATTCCAAGTAGCAATAGATATTTAAAAAGCTAGTGTCCTTAACTTGTCATACCAGCTTCAAACTTACCATGAGCTTTAGCACTCCTGCCACTGTTCTTTTTCAGGATCATTTGAGGCTTTTGTCTTCCTTCCTTTCCTTCCTTCCTTCCTTCCTTCCTTCCTTCCTTCCTTCCTTCCTTCCTTCCTTCCTTCCTTCCTTCCTCTATTTCCTTCCTTCTTTCTTCCTCTTTCTCTATTTTTATCTTTTTTCTTCTACCCTTGCTTCCATTTTCAGTATACATACATTTGCATAAGGCTCTTAAGACACTGCTTTTCTTTATGTCTTCAAATTTTTATTCTTAAGAGCTTCTTATCCCTCCTAGGCTAACTTCCCTTCTAGAATTTTAAGCCACATGATCCTACCCATCCCCTCTTTGAAACCTTTGAAATTTACTTTCCCCAATCTAAGGTAAATAAGAATATGCCCAGTTTCCCTTTCCTGATCTATCCTTAAATGGAGTGGTTATTTCTTCCCAAGGATCTCAGCATGTATGCTTCAGCAACCAGTTCCTCCTAGTTGATCAAAATCAGATCTATTCATTCATTGCTTCTTCTACCCTCTGAAGGATGAAATTATCATTGAGACAAACCAAGGAATTATTAGCTGCTATGCATTTGGCAGAGAGAACCATAGCAAATATTCAGACAAATTAAGTCTCACATGCCAGGTTTGGGAGCTGCTTCTAAAATTTCTCATCTGTGTCCTCTTTCTGTCCAGATTGTCACTCTGTACTAAGTTCTGATGTCAGCTCAGGAAGCCGGGTGCTATCTTACTATTTTCTTATTTATCTCATTTTGCACCTCCCTTTTAGTCATTTCTGTTCTGTCCTTTGAAGTCCAAAGATAATTCTCCTTTGGCAGAGGAAACAGAGAACAAAAATGGTTCAGTAGTTCTGCCTTCTTTATTATCAACATTCCAAGAGAACCAAGAAGTGGTCTCCTCCACCTAGTCCTCTCCTTTCCTTCAACAGCAAAATTAAATTTTGTTGCCTCAGGTGATGCTGAACTTTAATGCTCTCAACACTCATTTCACACATTTGTCTTCCTTCTTTATTACCTCCCATTTCTTCCATCTACCATCACATGTCTTTTTAAGACCTTAAATTATTCAATAAGCTCCTTATGTGGAACTCTCTAAACAAATACTAGCTGTTTAGGCTATTTCCCATTTATCTACTTAGAATTTTTTTTTCTTAAGGTTTTCATTCCTGTTCCCTCTTTACTCTTGGACTGACTTTATAAGTTGACTGTTCAGTATAGAATACTACCTATTTTTTCTCTGAAATTTTTCAAACCCTTCCTCCCCAAATTTAGGTTATATGTCAAAACATGCCCACTATTCCTTTCATTCTCTATCAAAAATTCTATAATTCTTCCCCCAAAGCTCCCATAAAGGAATAGCTGGCTTTGAACATGGTGGGATTCAAAGGGCATCACTGCAAAGTGTTTCCTGTCCCAAAAGAGGTCCTCCATAAGGCTGCCACAATGCTGCCCTTACCACTAATCTAGCTTTGCATTTTTTAAAACACAAAAGTGGTCACATTTTCTTTTTCTAGATTACTGTTTATATCGACTTGTTATTTGGGAGGTAACTACTAGCCTTTGCTCTTACCACATTACAAAGGACACTGGATATTTTTTTTCTTCTGATACTAATGAAGCAAAAAAAAAAAGACTTAGATAAACTTATAATGGATGCTATCTACTAACTTGAAGGAAGAATTTAGGAAAAATTATATTTATTCTACTTGGATTCAAATTAGAGAGGCTCAATAGAAAGAAAAACTTCCTGAGAACTAGAATTATCTAAAAATGGAAAGGGTTCCCAGAAGTCTTTTAATCAGAACCTGGATGGTAACAGGGATTTTATATGCAGGATACATGCTTTAGGAACAGTTTGAAGATTTGGGAATGATAATAGCTCTAATAAGATGTTCTGCTATGTGTACCTGAAAACACTCCACATGTCTATTGTACATTCATAAAAAATAGATTTTTTTTTGTTTGTTTTTGATCTCCTCTCTATTCAGATACACATGTAGCACATAGTCACTAGGGGGCAGTATTGAACTTATATTAAAGGTTATTTTTCTTTATTTTTCAAAGATCACTGCAGAATCTTAGGCCTGGAAGCAACCTAGACAGACCATCTAAACTCTGCACCTAGCCCTACAGCCATTTTAGTTAGTTGTTCATCCTCTTATTAAACACCCCCAATGAAGAAGATCAAGGTGGTGAAGGAATATTAAATTTAGAGTCACAAAATCAGGGTCACATGTTTATGGTCAGAATTTTTTTCCTAAAGGTAGACCTACCCTCTTTCTGCTATAATATCGTTCCATTCTCTCCTGTCATTTTTTAATGGATTTGTTTTATCAAGAAGTTGATAGGATCACAATATTTATTGTCCATGAAACAGCACAGAAGTTAATTGAAAATATACTTACTCGAATGCGTTAAGGACTTGTGATTTCATGTATTCACATTCCCCATCAATCACCTACAAAAATGACAGACCCTCCAGGAATCTCTGGACCATTTGTGAATTGTTTTGACTAAAGAAAAAAAAAAAACATTTGGTGGGGCCCTTCCACCCTTTTAGTAACGAAATTCTTTGAATTTAACAAGGTTCAGTCCTGGAGTGATACTCACACTGTCTGTTGTATGCCAGTACCTTGACATAGCTGTCACAAAGCCAATACCACCTCCACACCATGGAGCAATGGAGTAAGAACCTTAGCAGGGGTTAAAATATACTATGTATTGTTATATCAATGAAAGAAACACTGAGTAGAGTATCACTCCTAAACCATCCGATGGAAAAGGGGACATTTTGGATGTCTGTTTAATAGAATAGCTAATTAACACAAATCAATTTTTTTTTTCTCTTTGGGGGATATTTTGATTTTTTTCTGTTACTAATAAGTGACACTTTGTATTTGTATAATTTCTACGATCTGTAAGCACTTTTAACATCCATAGTAATGTCTCATTCATCCAGCAGGGTCATCTTCTCAGTAATTATAACAATGCAAAACTGCTGAAAAAGAGCCAGAATACCATTTTCACCCCTAAAGGTCTTTGTGTAATTGTATAGGTCAGAGCCAAACCTTAAGCCATTTACGGACATCTAGGCTTTACCAGAAAGTCCTGACACTTACATACCCCCCATCACACATACATACACACACCAAAAAATAAACAGGATTTTGGGTGATGAGAGAGATGCTAACCATTTATCAGAGAATTCAATAGTGTTCCGGTATCTGGAATTCCAAGAGAAGCAGTGGGCACGTTGCATTTTCAAGGCACTACCTTAGATGTTCACTTTGCATTGAATCAGCAGAAGGAAGAGGACAGAATGGAGACAACTCATCCATGGTCTTCCAGCATTCTTTCTTCCCACACCAACTGAGTTGTTGATGTTCATCGGTTCAGCCAATAATGACTAACAGCCAAATAAAACAATCCCTAACTAATCTGAATTTGATTAATGTCACAGTCATTCATAGGTTTGCTCTCTGTGTTTGAAGCCCTATTTTCACAAAATTCTGCCATAATGTTGTTAGGTTCTAGTATAGACCAATATGGCCACAAGTTCTCAAGGCCACATGTGGCCCTCTAGGTCATCAAGCGTGGCCCTTTGACTGAATACAAACTTCACACAACAAATACCCTTAATAAAAAGATTTGTTCTATGAAACTTGGGCTCAGTCAAAAGGCTGCATCCAAAGACCTAGAAGGCTACATGTGGCCTCAAGACCACAGGATTTCCACCACTGTACTAGATGATGTTAATTTTTTTTTGTCTTACTATATCTTATATATTTGTTAGTATGTATAAGCCTCATTTCCATAAACATATAGTTTAACTCATTTCATTCTTAAGCTCTCGTTCCACATTAACAACTGCCTGCTTGCCCTAAGGATCCCAAAAGATAGAGACAGGTAGGGAGAGCATTCCAGGCAGGAAGAGTCCACCTGGATATCCCATAAGGATTTCAAACTCAGTATGTTCAAAATGGAATTTTTGTCTTTCCATAAAACCCCACCTCTATTCCTAACTTCCCTATTTTAGGTGAGAACATCATCATCTTTCTAGTCAGTCATTCATGTTAGCAACTCTTCTTTCTTCCTCGTTACCATCACCACCACCATCCCCATAATCAAGCAATTATCAAATCTTGTCAATTCTATTTCATCAAATCAACAAATATACAGTAAGTGTTAACTATGTTCCAGGCATTGTGCTAGGAATAGATTAAAAGAAAGACCAAAAAGTAATCCCTGATCTCAAGAAGCTCACATTCTAATGGGAAAGACAACATGCAAACAATTATGTAACCAAAAAAATACATAAACAGGATAATTCTATTTCTATATCTCTTTCGTTAATTTGCTTCTCTTTACAAGGACCCAAGCTCAGAGTCTCATCACTTGGACTATTGTAATAGCCTCCTCTAGTGTATGGATTATCGTAATAGTCTCTCTGCCTTCTATTTCTCTTCTCTTGTTAATCCATTCTCCAGAGAGTTGCCAAATTGATGTTAAAATCCAATTATGTTCATGTCACTCCCCTGCCTAATAGATCCCTATTACCTTCAGGATAAAATACAAACTCCTGTTTGGTATTTGAGTCTTTTACAATCTGGCTCCAAGCTACCCTTCCAAAATGATTTCTTATTACACTCCCTCACCCCTTCTAAGTTCCAGTCAAACGGTACAAAACATTCTGTCTCCTGTCTCTATGCCTTTACCAAAGCTATCTTGTATTTCTGAAATGCATTTCCTCCTCACCTCCATTTCTTGGAATCCCTAGCTAAATCAAAGGATTACTTAGCTCAAATGCTTCCTCTTGTGCCTTCCTTAATTGTTCCAATTGTTAGCACTCTGTCCAGCAGAATTACTTTGGATAATTTTTTTTTGCCTTTTTTTTTTTGAAGGGCAATTGCGGTTAAGTAACTTGCCCAAGGTTACACAGCCAGTTTTTTGGTGTTTTTTTTTTTTTTGCGTGGGTGTTAAGTTGGAACCAAACTCGATACTTCCTAACTCCAGGGCCAGTGCTTTACTCACTGTGCTACCTAGCCGCCCCTAGATGTATTTTCTATTTATCCCTCTGTACATACGTGTTTCTCCTAAGTGGAAAATAAGCATCTTGAGGCTAATCACTGTTTTCATTTTTTGTTTTGTATAACACCACCTTTCACATTTCCTGCTATGTATCAAGTACTTAATAAGTATTTATTAAATAACATTAAATTGAAGGACTTGTTCACATTGATATAGTTCATTTGTATTCCTCATATCAGTGCCTAGAAAGGTTATGAGATATGAGGGGGGAAATGTTGTAGACTATCAAGTTCAACTTGGGTTCTGTATTTCTTTTACAATATTCCCAACAAATGGGTATCATAAGCTCCTAGGACAATTCACTTCATTTTTGGTCAGTATTAATATTCCAGATCTGATCTGACCAAGGAAAGTACAGCAGAAGTATCAACTTCCTTATCCTGGATAAAGAAAAAAAAAATCTTGCTTGGCTGCCATATCTCATAATTGACTCATGTGAACTTCTATGATTCAAATTGGAAGGTACTTCAGCAGACATCTAGCCTATACCCCAATGTTATAGATGTGGAAACTGAAGCAAGGGAGGGGTCTTCTGACCAAAAATCCATTGTAAATGAAAACAGTGATAACAAACCAATTAAAAGAAATTATAATGACAAAACAAGGCTTCAAACAAGAGATAAGAAAAGATATCACCCTCTGCTCCTTTTCAGAAGTAGGGGACTATGGGTTTGAAAATATCAGACTTTTTTTTTAATATATGTTATTTATTTTAGTTTTGTGCAATATTTTTTCTTACTTTTTTCACAATTTACTCTAAGGGCTGGCTTGTTTTGAGGTGATGAGATAAGAATATAATGGCAATTATAGATAATATAAAATATATAAATCAAATTTATTTTTAAAAGAAATAAGCACAAGAGGCAGTCCTGGACCTGCCACAACAGGCCTGATCAATGTGGCAGCAAGTCAATCCACCGACCACAAGGGCCATTGCCAGGCCTATCAACAAAGGGCAGGGACTGGACAGAGCAGGGTAAGAATCAAATGCAGGACCCCTGGCAGGGGCAGCAACTACCCTGGGACTACCAATCCACAGCACAGAAATTTAAAAAGCCCTATCTGGAACTCCAGGGACCAGGAGGGCAGAGTGAACCCCAGCTACTCCAATACCCTCCTCTGACCCTGAAAACATAGTAATTATTGCCACAGGGCAAAACCTTAAAGAGTAAAGGCTTAGGAACCCTAGAGGAAGGGCATGGCTAGGGCCCTGCCTCAAAATGGGGAGAAAGCACACTGAAAACACAAAGACTCTGGAGTCCTACTATCCCCAGAGGGAGGAACCAAATTCAGAGGGAGACAGTGTTGACTCCACACCTACAGCTGAAGCCTCAACAGGGAACTGGTCTCAAGCACAGAAAGCATTCTTAGATGAGCTAATACCAATCAATTTACCAAAAAAATACTTTATAGACCTAGAAAAAAATAGTAACACAATTCATTTGGAAGAACAAAAGGTCCAGAATATCAAGTGTATTAATGAAAAGAAATGCTAGGGAAGGTGGCCTAGCTATACCAGATTTCAATCTGTATTATAAAGCAGCAGTCATCAAAACTACTTGGCACTGGCTGAGGAATAGAACAGTGGATCAATGGAATAGATTGGGTACACAAGACTCAGCAGTCAATGACTATAATAATCTACTCTTTGATAAACCCAAAGATCCCAGTTTTAGGGATAAGAACTCACTATTTGACAAAAACTGCTGGGAAAACTGGACTATAGTATGGCAGAAACTGGGCATAGACCATTATCTAACACCACATACCAAAATCAAGTCTAAATGGGTGCATGATCTAGGTATAAAGGTTGATACTGTAAGCAGTCTCAGAAAACAAGTAATAGTTTACCTGTCATATTTGTGGAGAGGGAAAGACTCTAAGTGTCTGGTTAAGTCTGCAGATGCCAGGCACAGTGTTTCTGGGGAGTGAGGCCAAGTTCCTCTGCTCTTGATTGTGCATTCTAAATGGGTGCATGATCTAGGTGTAAAGGATGATACGGTAAGCAATCTGGGAAAGCAAGGAATAGTTTACCTGTCAGATTTATGGAGAGGGTAAGATTTCATGACCAAACAAGAATTAGAGAGCATTATAAAATGCAAAATGTATAACTTTGATTACATGAAACTGATAAGCTTCTGTACAAACAAAGCCAGTGTAACCAAGATTAAGAAGGAAGTGGGAAATTGGGAAAGAATGTTTACAACCAATGTCTCTGATAAAGGCCTCATTTCTAAAATATACAGAGAACTGAGTCAAATCTATAAGAATACAAGTCATTCCCCAATTGACAAATGGTCAAAGTATATGAACAGACAGTTCTCAGAGGAAGAAATTAAAGATATTTATAAGCATATGAAAAAATGCTCTAAATCACTATTGATTAGAGAAATGCAAATCAAAACAACTCTGAGGTACCACATCTTACCAGTCAGATTGGCTAAAATGACAAAACAGGAAAATGATAAATGCTGGAGAGGATGTGGAAAAATTGGAACACTAATACATTGCTGGTGGAGTTGTGAACTGATCCAACCATTCTGGAGAGCAATCTGGAACAGTGCCCAAAGGGCTATAAGTAATTTCATATCCTTTGACCCAGCAATACGACTTCTAGGGTTGTATCCCAAAGAGATCACAGAAGCAGGAAAAAGACCAATATGTACAAAAATATTTATGGTGGCTCTTTTTGTGGTGGCAAAGAATTGGAAATTAATGGGATATCCTCAATTAAGGAATGGCTAAACAAGTTATGGTATGTGAATGTAATGGAATACTATTGCACCATAAGAAAGGAAGAGCAGATGGACTTCATATCTAACCTATAGAGGCTTAATACGAGCTGATGCTGAGTGAAAAGAGCAGAACCTGGAAAAATTTGTACACCATTACAGATACAATGTATGTTTCATGACCAACTTTGATAGACCGGACTCTTCTCAGAAATGCAGGGCTACAAGTAAACTCCAAAAGACTCATGATGGAGAGAGATGTCTACATTCAGAGAAAGAACAGAGTTTGAATGCAGATTGAAGCAAATTACCTGCTCTCTTTCTCTTTCTTGTTTGGTTTGGTTTCCTCTTTCCCATTGTTCATTCCATCCATTACAATCCTTCTTTTCAACTTGACCAATGTCCAATGTGAAAGTATCTGCAGATCCTATACCTGATTGTATGCCACCACAGAGTGGGGGGGGGGGGGAGAGGGGGGAGAAAATGTAAAACTCAAAGAACCGGGGAACTGAATCTTGTAAACTCAAAGCAAACAAACAAATTAATAAAGAAAAAAATATAAAAAAACCTGAAATTAAAAAAATAAAAAATTATAAAATATATAAAAGGAATAAGCACTTCAGGGTTCCTGAATACCTTTATCAGTGTAAAAATAGTTTATAGTATTTGAATGTCAAAGGGATTCACCTGCCTAAAATGAATATTGCTTCATTTCAGGAATTCTTTAAGCCAGACTAGGGAAGCACTTCTATAGCCACAGGACATGTAAGGAATTCAGTTAGGCCAGGATAGAGTAGCTTTTTCCAACTAGGCAGAGGTGGGCTCAGGATTAAATAGAAAAAATTATATAGGACAGAGCCTATTGTCCACTAAAAATTCCTATTTTTTTTAATATCTCTAGTCCAACTTCCCCCACACTGTTCTTATGAACTTGATTATTTGATCCAAATTTAGGCAAATCATAAATCCATAAGCCTTTCTACTCAGTAAACAAAAGTTAACACCCATAAAATGCTGGCATTCCCAAAGATGACTAATGCTATTTGGTATATAATAAATGCCTGTTGACTGGACTTGAATGTGCCTGTCATTTCCCAACCCCTCCAGCATTAACTCTACATTTTATTTCCACATAGAGATGAGGACAGTCACATCTATAAATTTAAGTGCAACTTTATCTTTGTTAAATATCTTCACTATTTTAGGATGAAGTGAACTTCCTTTGTTAACTGTCCAACAATTATGTAATAAGTGTCTCCTTTTATCCCCAAATTAAACCTAAACAAACTGAGAACCGTCAGGTCCACCTCCAACACTTAGGTAATTTATCTTTTTCAGTTTATTGAGTTTAGTTATTTCTGATTCTTCTTTGTCTAGACTGTTCAACTAATCTTTCCTATTTTTAATAAGTACCTAATAGCTTTGATGATTGTTGCTTTATAATGTACTTTGAAGCCGGAAATTTTATTTCCCCTTCATTCCTACCTTTTAAAATTATTATCCTTCTTGATCTTCTAGATTTTTTTATTCCACCAAATAAATTTTGTTAGTATTTTCTCTAGCTCTGTAAAGTATCCCTTTCATAGTTTGTTACTGCATTAAACCTATAAATTAACTTTGGTAGGAGTGTCGTGTTTATTCTATTGACACATCTCAGCCATGAACATTGTATATTCCTCCAGCTATTAAGTGTTTCTTTATTTCTTAAGTAATATTTTGTAATTTTATCTGTATAAGCATTGTGTGTGCTCTGGTCAATTAACTCTCAGATATTTTAAGAATTTTTAATTTTTTTTAAATGAGACTTGCCTTTCTATTATTGGAAAGGTGTCATTTACATGGGAGAATCCACACAAGATAAGAAACTTTTCCACATAAATACTCTGCACATAGGTACTAGAAAGATATTGCTTCTGACCTTATATACCCTGTTCCTTGAATTTTCTGATTCAAACCCAGTAAAATGATTAAACTTCTGTCCATCCTATAATTCATTTACTCATTGTTACTATGAATTCCCTCTCCCACCTCCACACACCCCCTCCATCTTATCAATTTGCCTACTTCAGTATGGTCTTGACTACCCACTTCATAAAGCCATAGAATCCAAAGTTGGAAGGAAACTCAATGATTATCTGTACCCATATCCTAGGAATAAATCTCTTCTATAATGTACCTATTCTGTAATGTTATCTTAGATAATTGCCTGGTCACATAGAGAAGCTTAGGAAGTTGCCCATAATGACGTGGTGATATATTTCAGAAGTATTTCTTCTACTCCACACTACTACTACTCTTTTCCATTTTCCATTTCCATTCCATGAAATTTTAATATAGAAAGAATATTTGATAATTAAATAAAACATTGGATCAATAAATGGCAAATAGTGGAAAAAGTCTACCAAAAAAAGTGAGAGAGAATAACTGAATCTTTTGTCATTTGTGGCCACCATCCTTGGAGTGAGTGCAGGTTGCAATCTGGGCCCTATCTGACTGATTTGAATGGGATCTTTAGTCCTTCCAACAAAAAGTAAAAACTAAGAGAAATATGAAGAGAACTAGAGGTGTAAGAGCAAAATATGTCCAAAACAGCTGAGACCAAATCATCAGTTGGCCGTGAGTCCCTTTGGAACCATTTGTTGAGATACTAATACTCCATGGGCTTGTTTGTTTTAAAAGCTGGTGGAGAACAGTCATTATTTGGAATCTGCTAAATCCTACTACAGAAAGCATTCTTCTGAAACTGATAAATAAAAGAGCAACCTGGGCCATATGGTTCTATGACAATCTCCCTTCCAAATACTAGGCAAGCCCAATTCCACTTAGTGGGTGGGCTTGTTGCCCAAGCTCTTCCAGTTTGAGTCAGAAAGAGAAAATGAAAAATCATTATATCCATATTGAAAGTGGAACAGTTGGGGGCAGGGGAAATGTTGCAAAGAGTTATTCAAATTGAAAACCACAGCAATTTCTCTTATTTTTATTAGGCTTTCATCCTGATGATGGTTCATTTTGAGATTGGTCAGAAGCCAGAGCTCAAAGGCCTCAAAATTTGGCACAACAAAGTCATACCATTTATCAATATTTGGCAAGATTAAAATGTTCTCAACAAACAGATGACTTCTCACCAATGGGAGAGTTAGGTAATGGAAATAATTTAGAGGTGAAAAAATTGATTTATCTCCCAACCTGGGGCTAAAAAGTAAGAGGGAAGCAGAATAACAAATGTTAAAGAGTTAAGCAAGAAAAGAGAATTCCATTTGTTTTGGTCATTGACTTCCAGTGAACTTAATAAATCTCCATTTCACATCCTGGATTGTGGTAGAAGTCAGAAGACTTGTTTTGAGTTCCAGTTTGTCCACTATTAGCAGAGTGAATTTATCATCTCTAAAACTCAAATTTCCTTACCTATAAAGTGAGTCATTAGATTGCCTGCCTTTCTTATATAGCAGGTGCGAAGAGCAAATGAGATTATGAATATAAAGGCCTACACCATAAAGTGCAATATGATATTAAACTAATATTATTCATCTACCTTAAAACAATATTGTGAGAATGAATGACATTATAGGTCAAGTTAATTTTAACATCCACTAAGCAAATAATGGCAAATAAGCAAAATGGCAAATAAACATGATGAACAAAGAACAAGAAGTTATCCTTTAAACAGGATAGGTGAACTCCATAGGTGCAATAAGGTCATTCAGACTCTAAGTGTCTGGTTAAGTCTGCAGATGCCAGGCACAGTGTCTCTGGGGAGTGAGGCCAAGTTTCTCTGCTCTTTATTGTGCAGAAGAAAACAACAGTAAAGAGGAAATTGCTTAAGACCTAAGCTATTGGGAACTTGCAGAAGGCCTGTGTTACTACTATAAACTCTACCACTTCAATCCTCTTTACTACGAAAGATACTGGGATATACTGCCACTAATTTGCTGCTATTGGGAAGAAAGTGCCTAAAAGAGTGGGAAAAAGGGGGGAAAGAAAGAAAGGAAAGGATGGAGGCATGGAGGGAGGAGAGAGAGGAAGGAGGCAGAGATGAAGGGATGAAAGGAAAGAAGGAAAGAAGGAAGGAAGGAAGGAAGGAAGGAAGGAAGGAAGGAAGGAAGGAAGGAAGGAAGGAAGGAATCAAGGAAGGAAGGAAGGGAGGGAGGGAGGGAGGAGTCAGAGTAATTGAAAAATGAAATGTTTTTTTAATTGTTTTTATGAAAACATTTACTAAGTACTATGTGCTAGGCACCATGCTATGCATTAACAATATAAATAAAAATAAACAAAACCACCTCTGCTCCCAAAAAATTTACATTCTATTGGCACGTAAGGAAATGCCGGAAAAGGAGGGAGAGCAGTACTGAAGGAAAAGGCAAGGGAGAAAAATGATTATAACACATTGCTGTGGCATGGAGATGTATTTCCCAGCAAGATAAGCCTAAAGACTCCATTATCTGAGAAAAGATGGAAATAAGGTTGAAGTCTAACTTTCCAGAGGTGGAGGTTGTTGGGGAGTTAGGTGATGTTGAGGAGACTGCAAGAAATGATGCATTTTAACATTATGTGTTCTTATCTTGAACCCCCAAATCCAAGAATCATAAACTCCAATCTTAATTAATAAAGTGTTTGGGAAATATGGGAGATAAAACTATTGGGATTTTTCTTCTATAGAAAAGAGAAATCTTTTGACTAACGAAATTGCATAAAAATTGAGCATATAAATGTTTTCCAATAAAATGGAAGTAGGGATCAAGCCTAGTTAGCAGTGTTCAGTAAAACCAAATGATTATTTTTAGTCACTGATTTCAACTAACTCATTTTATAGAGATGACTAATCTCTTCCAAATCCAACATCAAAACAGAATTTAGGCTGACACAATAGTATTTATTCCATTATAATGAAAGAAAATGCATAGATTAGTGAGTAAACAATACACTGATAATTCATAGACTATAACTTCTCAACTCTGCTTCTTTTTATTTTGTTAGGATAAACTTGTGTATCTGAGTATCTCACAGGTCTCATTAAATCCAACTCAACAATTATTGACTAAGCATTAATTGAACAGCTCCCTGGAGAGAACACAAGGTTTGGGGGTTTTGTTTTTTAGGAGGAGCAGGGTTGATATATATAGTTTTGATAAGACAGAACCTCTATCTTTGTGGAGCTTATGTTCTAGAAGCAAGAAATAACATATGCATAGATGCCTAAAATGCAAAATAATACATAACAATTTTAAACAGTGCAAGGTGAGACAAAGGTTATTGCATTCTAGAAGAATCATAGAAGTCTCACTATTGGAGATAGCATTTGAGTTAGGTTTTAAAGGTTGGGTTCAACAGGCAGATTGAGACTAAAAGGAAAATGTAGGGGGATTGATGTAAACAGGAACAGAGCAAGAAAGAAACAGCAAAGAATTCAGGTTGGCAGGAACATAAGAGAGTAAAAGTAAAATGAGATTGTACAAAGATAGAATAAAGGCAAAGAAGTTTTAACTTCTCTCAGCAGGTATTGGGCAGACACTGATGGGTTTTGTACAAAGGAATGACATGGACAGTTTTAAAGAATAAAGAAAATGAGTCTCAACACTTAATAGCCGTGTGACCTTGGGTAAGTTGCTTAACCCCAATTGCCCTCACAAAAGGAAAAAAGAAAGTGAGTCTGCTGGTAATATCTTCATATTTGATTGCTTAATGGTGGGCAGAGAATGAAGAGGAAGAAATCTACTAGGAGACTAGTGAAAAAATCCAGGGAGGCAGTCAAAAGGGCCAAGATTAGGGTGATTATAATGGGACAAGTAAGAGAGATATAAGAAACATTTTGAAGGTTGAAGGGATAGGATTTGGTAACTAATTATATATAAGAAGTGATGAAAAGGGAGGAGCCAGAATTAACACAAAGGATTCACACATGGAAAAGTGGGTAAATGAAGATAGTATAGACAAATAGTGAAATCAGAAGGAATAGGTTTACAGGGAAAGACAAGTCCAATTTTAGATACACTGAGCTAGAGATACCAATGGGACTTCCAAATAGCAATACCCTGGGAAAAATAACTCTCAGTTTAGCCACACCCTATGGCAACAGGTACCACAAATTAACAGGGAAGTCATTGTCTTGCCAACTTATTTGAATAGCTTTCAGAACTCCATAAAGGCAGAGGGGATGCTAACAATACATACTGTAACACATGTTTGTTTGTTTTTTAAATCTCTCACCCAAACCCACAAATTGTTCTTACTTAGGCAAATTACATAAGATGAAAATTTTGAATTCTGTGTCCCACAGCATCCCTATTTTCCTATTCTCCTTTCTACTTTTGTCAATTATCTTCACTTCTTCAGTGTCCCACTTACATCTGCTCTTATCAAGAGTGCTTTGTGCTGTGGGCCTGTCCTTCTATATTCTTCCCCAGCAAAACTTACAAATCTACTCCTTCAGAGCCCTTCTTTCTTTCCAAGGCAAGAGAATTGGCTAGCTACCCGATACTTACAGATATAGTTTGACCAGGGCATAGTACTGTGTGGCTGTAACCTTGCTTCCTTTAGATACTATACTTCTCCCACTGTGATCCTCACCTGCAGTAATAGAGGTGCAATGTCCAAAAAAGTGAGATAATAGTCTTATGGTACTCAGCTACATCTGAAATATGGTAAGTAGTTCTAACCACAAACTTATCTCTATATCATGACTGTCTCACTCAATCCAATTCAACAGCCACTGATTAAGCATATGCACAGTACTAGCCTAGGCAAAGGAAAAGATACAAAGTTTAAATAAAGCACAATTTCTGCCTTTGTAGAGTTTACAGTCTAGAAGTAGGTGGTGGCATATGCACAAATTACTGTAGTGCCAAGCAATGCAGAGATAAATAAAATGGGGCAAGTCCTTGTATTAAGATCACTTGAAACCATTCCACACAGAGGTAGGATGAAGAAACTTGAGATAATGTCTAAGTTGAAAAATACTTTAAGGAAAACAGAATAGCTATCTTCAGATATCTGAAGGGTTATTATGTAAAACTGAGAGTGGCTGAGATGTTCTGATTTACCCAAGAGGGCAGAACTAGGATGCAAATGGAGAAGAGAGAGGGAGGGAGAAAGGGAGAGAGAGAGGGAGAGGGAGAAAGAGAGAGAGAGAGAAATATCTGTTCAATATAAAAAAAAGCTTTCCTAACAATTAGAACTGCTTAAAATATGAAACTAGTTGATTGATAGTGGTGAATTTCTTTAGAGATTTTGGCATGGAAGTTGCAGCTTAGAATTTGTTAGAGAATGTCATAGATGGGATTCATGCTTTGGGCAGGGTATTCTGAGGTATCTTCAATCTGTAATTCTGATTTTGAGATTCTAAACTCGTGTGATAAAGTATCAATGGCTAATTAATGATTATCCTTTCTGAACAATTAATAGGGGACTCCTGGGAACACAATTTGCTTAATCCCCCCAAAAGATTCCCTAAACATAGGCACTTATAGAAGCATGACACAGTAGTGAGGGAAATGTTTTTGTGCAGGGGGAATCATCAGTGTCACTCAAATCTACTATGTGCATATATACCTACTCAGTTCTGCTGAAAGCTATGAATGAATGAATGAGTGAATGAAAAAGCATTTATTAAGCACTTAGTATTTTTCTAACAGTATTTTGTAAATTTTTTTTCTATTTATTACAGTAAACACTAAATATTCAAAAAGAAGGTATTCCTTACTTTCTAACAGGAGGGGGAAAAACACATATAGGGAAGTGGTAGCTAGGGAGGAGTATTTTAACTTAAGAAATTATAAGGATGGTGATTACACCAATAAGGGAATTAGTTGATGCATGCTTTCCAGTAGCAATGGTAGTACTGATTTTATTATGATTCCCAGAGGAAGAGATATAAGAAAGGAAGAAAGAAGAATTGCAATTACAGAATAAATATACAGGAACAGGCAGGCATGATCATAAGTCAGGAAGAGAAAGAAGAATTAGAATGAACTAGAGGGTTGGGAGAGCCTAGTCAAGCCTTCAGCATAGCTTTCAATTGAGTGTCAATTCAATAAATTCAGCATGTCCTCAGCTATGGATTAACACACACCCAACAAGTCCCTTTCTATTCTTTAAAAGGGTAAAGATGTAGAAGCTGAGATCCATTCATAAAATTTAGAGGCAGTGCAAAAGCCTTTATGTTAGATCATTTTCTTGTATGTTTTGCTAATTTTATTGTCTCTAATTTTTGCTGTGGTGGACCTTAGGCAAGAGGCTAACTCCCACTAAAGTAGATCTGTTAATATTGCATTTGGCTAAGGGCTCTGCCTTCTGTAACAACATCAAGTAAAATAAGCAGTCGTATTCTTGTAAGAAATGAACCATATGCCACATTTTCTCTTCTTCCTTAAAGCTCTAGGCCAATTTCATGGCATAAGGATTACTAGGCTTATCTTGTCTACAAAGACAAAATACTTATTTCGCTTTTTACATTAGCTAATCTGTATTCTTTAAAATGAAATTCAAACAACACTCTTGGTATTTCTTCTTGTGCAAAGAAATCCTCTAGAAGTCCTCTACGAGGACATGCTAGGTCCACTTAATGCAGGGAAAATATAGCAATGGCAAAGAGGAGTTCTTTGCAGTGTTTCTTTTTTGTAATAATTGCTTTTAAATGGGGAACAGTTCCTGAAGCACTCTGTGATCTCTAGAAACCCATGTGATTTCTCTCTTCACTCTGCCACAGGACAAGGAGGGAGTGGTGCTGTCAAAATTCATGGTCAAGTTATTGAAAGTAGGGTCACATGGAACAGGGACTTGTCCCAGGTGATTCTGTGAAACACCACACTCTCCCATTAATCAGGAAAATAAACCAGTTATTTTCTTGCCCTTAAAAGGACAAAGAATCTCTTCCAGTACTAGTTCTTCTTACTACATAAACTGCCATCAGTTTTATTTCCATTCCCAGTACTATTTTTCTGGGTGGTACATCACCTAGTCATTATATCTTGGTGGGGGGGTGGGGCTGGGAGGAATTTTCATGATAGGATCTTTGTAATTTTATTCCATTTTTTGTTTGTTTTGAATTTATTTCAAATATAGAGTCAGATTAATCCAGAGTGAAGGCAGAGTAGCAGTCCAACCTATTGCTTTACCTTTGGTTTATCTCTCAGAGATTTACAAAGACACTTCAGTGACCATCTAGTACGAGCTGTAATAGTCAGTTCCGTCTGAGAATTCCTCCCTCCCCCATCTCCAATAAGTGGTCATTAACTTCTGCTTCAATATCTCCAGTGAAAAATAACCCACAACACTTCCAGGGAGGCCCATTTCACTCTTAGAGAACTCCAATTGTTAGGAAGATGTTTTTTTTTTTTTCCTATACTAGACCTAGATCTTTTTCTCTGCAATTTTTACTCATGACTTAATGTCTTTTCCAAATGGCAGCCCTTAAAATACTTGAAGAAACGATCATATATATACCCCTTAAACCTTTTCTTTTTCAGTATAAACATCATCAGTTCCTTCAAGCAATCCTTCCCTCACGTGACCTTGAAAACTTTAGCCATTCTGGTTGTCTTCCTTCAGACCCTCTCCATTTCATCAATATCCTTCCTAAAATACAGCAACTGGAATTGAATATGATCCTCCAAAAGGTCTGTATTTCAAAGAGATCAAAGAAAAGGAAAAGGACCCACATGTACAAAAATATTTATAGCAGCTCTTTTTGGGATGGCACAGAATTGGGGGGAATGGCTAAAGAAGTTGTGTTATATGATTGTGATGGGATATTACTGTGCTATAGAAATGACAAGCAGGATGGTTTGAGAAAAACATGGGAAAGCATATATAAGTGAAGTGAGCAGAATCAGAAAAACACAGTAACAGCAATATTGTGATGATGATCAACTGTGGAAGACTTAGCTATTCTGATCAAGATGATGGTCCAAAACAGTTCCAAAGGACCCATGATAAAAAAACAAACCAACCCTCTATCTCCAGAGAGAACTGATGAACTCCGTGCTGATTAAAGCATACTTTTTTTTAAACTTTCTTTACTTTTTTACTTTATTTTATTTTTCTTGGGGTTATTTTTTTAGTATATTTTCTTTTGCAACAGGGCTGATTCGGAGATTTGTTTTACATGATTTCACATATAATCAATACATACTCCTTGCCTTCTGCAGGTGAGGAGAGAAAGAATTTGGAGCTCAATTTAAAAAAAATTAATGTTAAAAAATTACATGTAATTGAGAAATATTTAACAAAAATTAAAATCTGTTTTAAAAAAAAATATGGTACTCTAGATGTGGTCTGACTAGTGAAGAATACAAATGCATATACAATGCCTTACCATGTAATCCAGGAATCACATTTACTTTCTTGGTTACCATAGTATGCTCAACAAATATCAAACTTTCAGCATTCTAAAACCCCTAGATTTTTACAGATGGACTGATATCTAGCAATCCTCCTGTGTTGTACTTATAAGGTTGATTTTTTTTGCACAGAAGGTTAAGACTTACATTTTTATCTCTATCAAGTTTCATATTTTTTAGATTATAGCCTGTCACACGCTTTTTTATTTGTATTATTTCATCCAACTTGTTAGATTTATCTCCAAGGTTTGTTTCACTTGCAAATCTGATAATAAGCCTTTATCCCAGTTATTCATTAAAAGGTTCAGTAGTGCCAAAACCAACAGATTAGACTTTGTAAAGCAGCCAGGACATATATTCCCTTAGAGATTATTTTCAATATAAGATACAATTTCAGACCATTATAAATATTTTAAAATGTAAACGATTCAAGATAAGTAATTTTCAGATGTATTGATTAAGACATTTACAGTTATTTTCTAGAATATCAACCTATGTTCTCCTAAAAGGAATCCCAGAGTTCAGAGTTCATGCTAATAAATTATAAATGCCTTGCCTTTCTGTAGCAGCAAGCACCCTAGCATACCCAGGATGGCTGCTAGCACAGGTTCTTAGATCTGTTTTTCTAAAGGAAAGCAACTCAAAATGGGTTAACAATCTTACTTTAATCAAACATATGTCATTTACCTAGTTCAGGGGGAAAAGGTCAGCAATCCAAACTTCAGAGAATACAAACAGAGGTTACAAGCAGATAAAAATTATAGACAGAGAAACATATCAGCAGACAGGCTTCTAGCTGTCTGACCATTACATCCATACCTAGTCAGTTGCCAGAGAGGGAAAACAAACATCTGGGTTTTCAAAGCTGGGGGGCTCAACGGCTGCCCAGAGTCTTGTCTGGTCAAATCACACAACTCTTCTCAAAGTGAGCCCCAAAGCAAAATCTCACATCAGAGTATATATAGCCTTCTCCTGGCTCAGAGAATGTCACAGCCCTCTTGACCCACTGTCCAATTACAAAGCAACAAGGTGTGGGCATTCCTGAAAAACAAGCCTCCTGCCCCAGGCTCCATGTGACCACATTCAGCCTATTGGGTGCAGAGTATATTTTCAAATCAAGGAAGGTTCTCAGAGTCACTTAAGCCTATCAAAGGGTCTAGGGGTAGGGAAGATCTTCAGATTCCCATTCCCATAACACTTCTTCAGGCACTTCTTCTCTTGGTCAACACATCCACATACTTAATAATATGATTTGATACCCTTTCATCCAAAAATGTCAAAATTGGTTACAAGGAGATCAAGGACAGAGGACTGAGACAGATAGATAGATAGATAGATAGATAGATAGATAGATAGATAGATAGATAGATAGATAGATAGATAGA
>NW_027186304.1:92204084-92435476 GCF_028583685.1 Petaurus breviceps papuanus
AGATAGATAGATAGATAGATAGATAGATAGATAGATAGATAGATAGACAGACAGACAGACAGATAGACAGGCAGACATATATATAAAAGAATATTTATAGGAGTACTTTTTTACAGTAGCAAAAACTAGAAATAAAATAGGTGCCTAACAATTGAAGAATGGCTGAACAAATTATGATATGTGAATTTAATGGCATACTATTGTTCCATAAGAAATAACAACCTCGACAGATTCAGAATAAAACATGGGGAGATTTGTATGAACTGAGTCAGAGTGAAATGAGCAGAAGCAGGAGAATAATTTACAGGATGACAAATATAATAATATGAAGGAAACTGGTTTTAAGCACCCCAAAATTTTTATCAAAGTAGCAAACAATATTGAATTCCAAAGAATTATGACAATGCATCTCTACTACCTGCTGACAGAAAGCTTTCAAATGAGATAAGATGTTCTCAGACATGATCAATGTGTTCATTTGTTTTGCTAGACTATGTTCATTATGTTACAAGGAAGAGCTTCTACTTGGCTGAGGTTGTGTCATCACAGTTTAGTAGATAGGGATATTTTTTTTAAAGCAATCGGGGTTAAGTAACTTGCTCAAGGTTATATGGCCAGGTGTTTCTGGGTGGGTACTAAGTGTCAGAGTCCGGATTCGACCCCCAGGTCATCCCAACACTGGAGCCGGTGTTCTTACTCGCTGTGCTACCTGGCCGCCCCACAGGGATATTTTTTTTAATTAATAAAGCATTTTAAACAAATGTATAGAAGAAAAATATATAGACTTTTTTAAAAGAATGAAAAAGGACACACGCAAATAGAACGCTCATTATAGTCATTAATTTATTTAGACATAAATATATTTCTTGAAAACAAACTAGTTAACAAAGGTTCACAGTTGCCTGTACAAGCCTCTTCCTTATTCTTCTTTGTTTAATGAAATGTTTACTAATGAGTGTTAAGTTCACAATGGCAAAATTATATTTTAAAAAAATGTAAAATATTTAGTCTTCCACTTCAAAATAAAAGAAAGATTTCTAATAATGTGGAAATCATTACCTACTGATGGATCCCATTTCATTCTGGGCTGTTATGAAATTTCTCAGAATATCAAAGTCCATTTCTTTGAAGTGTCCATCCATTTCTCCTAATTTTGTTCTCTAGGGTAAAAGAAGGTAATACTATTCCTTCAAAATTACAGCCTTTCAAATACTTAAAACATCCATCACGCCGCAGTTTGTAGATTCTGTTTTTGTTTTGGTTTTGTTGTTGTTGTTTTTTTTTAAATCAGAACCCCATTTGCCTTTCACCAATCTTGAATTACCTCTCCTGCTTTTTATATTCATTCACATTTTCCCATTCTTTTATGCCCTGAGGATATAATTAATCTGTACCAAGTGACTCAGATTCATCATAGGCATCTATCTTCTTAATTATCTGGAGCACACCTCTGTATTAGACATTTATGTAGGCAGGTAGTACAGTTCATAAGAGTACTAAGCCTGGAGTCAAGTAGCCTTGAGTTAAAATCTAGTCTCAGATATACACTAGTTTTGTGAACTTGAGCAAGTCAACCTCTGCCTCAGTTTCCTCAACTATAAAATGGTGATAATAATAGCACCTATCTCCCAGGGTTGTAGTGAAGATTAAATGAGATAATATTTGTAAAGTATTTTGCACAGTGCTTAGCACAGAATAGGCATTTAATCAATCAATCAATCTTTCCTTCCTTCCTTCCTCCCTCCTTTCTGTCATTTCCAATGTAAAGGTCATTGTACTTTACAGAGAAAACAAAAACAAAAACATTCCCTTGTGCTAATTCAACATGGAAGACATGTCCACGGGACATGATTTCTTGACTCTCCCGTGCTCCTGTACTATTATATAGGAAGTCTAACTTGCTCCCTGATATTCAACAAGTGATTAAAATCTTCAAAGAAGCAGACCATCCTCTGTGCTATTATGTAGACCAGAAAACTACTTAGCCTCTTTTCACTTTGGTATGAGAGCACTTTCTACCAATGTACTATCTTATATTTTTTTTCCTAGGATGCCAAGATTTCTTTCCCTAGGCTGTCATTCTCAGTAGTGAACTGGAACACTAGTGCTAATGCTATTTTTTTTTCATATCTTCAGTCTTCTGAACCAAGACTGGATCCCCCCCACCTGTCATCTAAATTGGGTGACATATTAGTTATGAGTTTGTAGGCCCCAAAGCACAAGTCGAGGCTCTTACTCATACATCAACATATGCAGAGTAAATCCTGTGGCATCCTTCCACATGGCAATATGGGTGTGCAGTGATAGGGCCACACTGCTGACTCCACAGGTCATTTTGCTAAAGCCTCTGTGGCCCCAGAATACTTATGAGGTATAATTTAAATATTCTGGATTCAAATGTTCTTAGAAAGCATAGTCCCAGATTTATAAGTCCTATTTGTTCAAGCCTCTCCTTAAATAGCCTACTTTAAAAATCTTGACCCTGATGAAAATGAATCCCAACGCAAAAGCCCTACACTGAGAAATAGTTCTCCCATAATATGATGGCAACTGTGCAATCTCTCTGGTCCCTGGTTTATGAGGTCTGTGGATACTTAATACTCAGGAAAGAAATACTCAGGGCCAGCTGGCCCAGTCTGCTGCTGCTGCTCCAAGATGCAGTTCACTCTCCATTTCTCCACAGGCCACAGTGCCTGTACAGCAGTCATGCAAACAGGAAGACCCAAAAGTGACAGAGATGGAAAGATCCAAAGGTGTCATCAGTAGGTGAGATCTGAGAGAGAACATTTTATTCACCTGCCTTCATCAGCAAAGTTCCTCCCATTCACTGATATTCATCCAAATCGTTGCATTTCTACCTTCACAACATCTTTCATATGTATATATGTATGTATGTATGTATATATATATATGTTTATGTGTATATGTGTGTATAGAGTGTGTGTACCTGTCTCTCCACTCCCACAGATAGCACCCTAGTTTGGTTTTTCATCTCACCTAAGTTAATGAAATTTGTTGTTATAGTTTAGTCATTTTAGTCATGTCCAACTCTTCATGACTGCATTTGGGGTTTTCTTTAGCAAAGATACTGGAATGGTTTGCCATTTCCTCTTCCAGTTCATTTTACAGATAAGGAACTAAGGCAAACAAGGTTAAGTGATTTACCTAGGGTCACACAGCTAGTAAGTGTCTGAGGCCAGATTTGAATTCTAGAATATGTGTCTTCCTGACTTCAGACCTGGCACTCTATCCACTATAACATGTAGCTGCAAAAATTATTGAAATAGTCTTCTAATTAGTCTCCCTACGTTATGATTTACACCCAGAACTTAGCATAATTCCTGTTATGTAGTAAGTATCTAATAAAATCTTGACTGTCTGAGTGACTGAATGGCCTTACTCCCCCAGTGATAATCAATTCATCCTCTCTTACTCTCCACATCTCTGGCTTACTAAATACCAGACTACCAAAGAGATAACTATTTTATTTTATTTTTCCTTTTTTATTTATTTATGTTTCCCTTTCTTTTATCCTGATGTACCTCAATGCTATACTCCCTGCCCCCCCCCCAAATGTTCTATATCCATCTCTTTCCCTGGAACTAGTACTACAGATTTAACAAAATTCCCTTTTCATCTTCTGGCTTTCACAGAGTTCATGTTCCACCTAGACTACCATGCATTCAGGTCTCCCTTTCCGGTACATGTTATATTATTTTTCATACCCTGGACTAGGAGATAAAGTAAGAATCCTTCTTGGTCACCATTCATTTCTTACCAGTATCAGTCAGAAATTTCTCCTCTTTTGACATTCACTATAGTAAGATTTATCACCCCATCCAGATCCCTAATGGCTATTATTTACCAACCCCTAAATCATTCTCTTTCCTTTCTCAATGAGTTCAATGTCTGGCTCAGCCTCCTATATTCCAACTTGTGCCCCCATAACAGGTGACTTCAATATACATACTGCTCTTCCCTCAAATAACCTATCCTCTCATTTCTTCAATCTGCTAAACTCTCACCACCTACTCCATAGAGACATGGTCATACTCTTGATCTTTCCCCCTTTTACTGCCATTTTGATTCCCCTACCTCAAGCCTCTCCCCATCCCAATCCATGGTTTTAACATCTGCTAAGGCGATATTTTTTAAGTACAAATCTAATCATGCTGCCTTACCCTATAAATTCCTGTGGCTCCCTATTATCTGCAGGCTCAAATATAAATTCTTCTGTTGTACATTTGAAGTTCTTCACAATCTGACCCCTTCCTACTTTTCTTGTCTTTATACACATTATTCCCCTCCACACACTCTGTCAGTCAACCATCTTGGCCCACTCCAGGGACTACCATTTTTGTGTATTATGGATTCCTTTAGCAGTATGGTACAACCTAGGTACTCTTTCTCAGAATAATGTATTTAAATGCATAAAATAAAAGAAACAAATTTTATCAGAATATATAAAAAACAAATTTACAGATGCCCTGAGATCTATTCATGAACACCTTAGGCATTCGTGGATCCCAAGTTAAGAAACCCTTATCTATTATTCAATTCTCCACACATACAATGCATAATCTCATATCTCCTTGCCTTTTCATTGGCCATTCCCATTATCTTACCTCTGTCTCTTGAAATCTCTGGTTTCCTACAAAATTTAGCTCAATAACTGCCTTCTAGCCTCAGACACTTAACACTTACTAGCTGTGTGACCTTGGGCAAGTCACTTAATCCCAATTGCCCTGCCTTCCCCCTCCACAAAAAGCAAAAAGCAATAAAATAAAATAAAATACCTGCCTTCTATATGAAGCCTTTCCAATCCTACAAGTTGCCCCCTAAACTGCCATTGCTGCATTTTGTATCTATTATGTGTAGCAGGGACAAAATGGATTAATGAACAGGTTTGTTCAACCACTACTAACGTCCCCCTCAGGAAAATATATATTGTCTGAGGGTTTCTGTTCCCAGAGTCCTGATGAATCAATCCAAACTTCTCTTTAGGAATCTCAGTCCCTTTCTTAAGATGGCTGCCACCTCCACATGGAGTTTTTGGCAGAATTTACAGTTGGGTTAACACCTCACTAGAATTGCCACCTTTTCTGTGATTAGATTCTGGCTTTTAAGAACAAACTCTTTTACATATAGGATGTGAACTCCTAGAAAGCAGAAACTGTCTTACTTTTCTATTTATATCCTCAGCACTTAGCATAGTCCTTTGCAATAGAAAGTGCTTAATATTTCTTTTCACTCATTCATATAGCTGCACATGTACATTTTGTCTCCTCCATTAGCATGTAATTTCAAGTGCAGGGACTATGTCATTTTAGTATAGCCACAATACTTTGCACAGAGCTTGACATATAATACATGCTTAACAATTGTCTATTGCTTGTTATCTTCTAGTCGAAGGCTAGAGACAAGCTGGTGCCTATCAGCTCCAAAGATTTGCTATTGTTCTCCTGATAAGAATCTTTAATCACTAACTCTTCTACCTGTGTGACCCTAAGGATGTCACTTAACCTCTGTCTTCCTCATTTTTCTCAGTTGTCAAATGGTGATAATAATAGCACTCACCTCCCACAGTTGTGATGAGAATTAAATGAAATAATATTTGTAAAGAGCTTAGTCCAGTTCCTGGCACATTGAGGTGCTTGATAAATACTTAATAATGACCAGCAGAGAAATAACACTTCTTATTCCCAATTATTGGGACCAATAGCCCACATTCCACACCAGATGCAGACCTGTCTTTCAGCCCTGATGTCCAAAATCATTGTGCAAGGTTTTCTTGGGTTCTGAGCAGCAGTAATTGTCTATCTGCACTTTGCTGAGGATCAAGTTTAGTTTAATATAATATCCCATACCACCTTTTGTACAATCATAGTGTGACTTTAGGAAAGTGAAGATCTTGTGAGAAATCACAAAATCTTAGAGTTGGAAAAGACCTTAGGGGGTATCAGGCCCAACTCTTATCTAAATAAAAAATCCTCCAGAAAATATGCCCAGCAAGTGGACATCCAAACTTTTCTTGAAGACCTTCACAGAGGAGGAATCCCACTACCCACCTCCTCCCAAGGAAGCTCACTCTACTTTTAAGTAACTCTAAAGATGAGGAAATTTTTCCTTACATGAAACCTAAGTATTTCTTCACACTCTCTACCCTCAGGAATTTTCTAATACTGTCCTCTCAGGACATGAAGAGCACACCTAATTCCTGTTCCATATATCAGATATCCTTGTAAATGCAAGAAGACAGGTTTCATATCTCCACAAATATGTTAAATTCTCTTGGCTACTACCACTGTTCATAAACCCTCTTCCTATAGGCTTGCTGCCAATTATCCATATTCAAATTGGGTAAAAAACACTGACTCAAAGCCAAAAACTAACTTCTGTCACTGGCATACTCTCTGGAGGAAATCTCAGATCCGTAGCTGTTTTTCTCTTTTAGGGAGAGGTTTCATTTTCATGATATGTGAAAAAAAGGGTTGGAAAGCCTGGAAAGAATGACAAATGTAATTATTAGCAAAAAGAAGTGACCAAGAAAATATCACCAGTTTTAAACCTGTGTTTACTCCCCATCTCTATAGAATCTGTGACGTTTATTTACTTAGTCACCAGGGACATTCTTTTTTTTTAATCTTTTTATTAATTTATTTCTTTTTAGTTTTTGACATTCACTTCCACAAGATTTTGAGTTCCAAATTTTCTCCCCTATCCAAGATGGCATGCATTCTGATTACCCCTTCCCCCAATCTGTTCTTCCTTCTATTATTTAACATTTGTTTTTAAAACTTTGAGTTCCAAATTTTCTCCCTTCCTCCCTCCCCACCCACTCTCATTGAGAAGGCAAACAATTTAATATAGGCTATAAATGTGTAGTCATGCAAAATACTTCCATAAAAGTAATGTTGTAAAATATTAACTATATTCCCCTCCATCCTATCCCTCCTCCCCATTTATGCTATTATCTCCTTTGATCCTGCTCCTGCTCAAAAATGTTTGCTTCTGATTATCCCTCCCCCAATCTGCCCTCTCTTCTATCATTCCCCTTCTCCCCTCTACTTTCCTATAGGGTAAGATAGATTTCCTTACCCATTTGAGTGTGTATGTTATTCCCTCCTTAAGTCAAATTCAATGAAAGGTTCACTCATTCCCTTTCACATCCACCCTCTTCCCCTCCACTATAAAAGCTTTTTCTTGCCTCTTTGATGTGAGATAACTGATCCCATTCTACCTCCCTTTCTCTTCTTCTCTGAGGACATTCCTCTCTCACCCCTTAATTTTAGTTTTTAGATATCATCCCTTCATATTCAATTCACCCTGTGCCCTCTGTCTATATGTATTCCCTCTAACTATGTTAATGAGAAAGATCTCATGAGTTATAAGTTTTATCTTTCATGTATGAATGTAAACAGTTCAACTTTAATAAGTCCCTTATGATTTCTCTTTCCTGTTTACCTTTTCATGCTTCTCTTGAGTCTTGTATTTGAAAGATAGATTTTCTATTCAGCTCTGGTCTTTTCATCAAGAATGTTTGAAAGTCAGGGGCAGCTAGGTGGGGCAGTGAATAGAGCACAAGCCCTGGAGTCAGGAGGACCTGAGTTCAAATCCAGCCCCAGACACTTGACATACTTACTAGCTGTGTGACCTTAGGCAAGTCACTTAACCCTAATTGTCCTCCCCCCCCCCAAAAAAAAAGCAAAATAAAAGAATGCTTGAAAGCCCTCTATTTCATTGAATGACCATATTTTCCCTTGAAGCAAAACTCAGTTTTTCTGGTGTGATGTAATGGCATTTAAAGATTCCCCCTGTATTGGCTTGGTTTTCAAATTGATTGTGTTAAAACCCAGAGCTTGTTAATCCCACCTGTGGGATGGACTTGTTGATGTGAAAAGAAAGTCCTGAACTGGGAGGAGCTGGTGACGTAGATTTGGAGACACAAGAGAGAGGAGGAAGACCTTTTCGGAAGCAGCACCCACGTGGAGGCAGAGAGAGAGACTGAGAAGGATTGCTGGGGCCACTTTGAATCGCCCTGGACTTTTGAGACCTGCCCCCTGAGCTGCCAAGGACTGAGGAGACATGGCTGTTTTGCTGGTACTTTGTCTGTTTTGATGTTGTTTTGCCAGATTTGTCCACTGGTGAAGGGCAGTGCTGTTGTTGCAGGGGTCTGGGAACCTTTCTGTTGGTTCAGAAGCCCTGAAGAAGGATTTTCTGGTTGTATGTTTACAGAAATCCTGGGAGAGGGTTTTGCTAATGTCTTCAGGGGTTCTAGGACTGTTCTACAGACAGAGGATGAATTAATGAAGAGACTGGCAATGTATCTTGTGGCCTTGCTAAGCTTTGTCTCCCCAGGAACTAAGATTGCTGAGAACTTGCCTCTTGTCAAGATGAAGAAAAGACCTCCATTTGGGTATTAAGTGCTGTGTTTAAACTTGATGTAACTCTGGGGTAGATTCAATTGAGATCCAGGGGTGGGGAACTTTTGACCTTTTGGTGCTCTGTGATTGACAAATGAAGGTACTTTACTTATGTTTGGAAACTAATCTCCATTTGAGAAGAGGGGCTTTGTGGTGGACTAAATGAAGGTATAGCCTAGGGGTGGAGAAGTGTTTAGACCAGGGACTTTGTAATTGATTGAATGATTGGAAGGTCTTGGGGTGGGGTAGTCCTTGGAGATTATTTAATCACATTTAGTAAATGCTGTATTTTGAATGATGTCATGTTTTGACCTTCTCTGTTCTTGGTTTGTCACTGAATAAAATGGAGAGCACCTATGCTGGTATTTTGAACCATGGGAAGTTGCCTTTCCTTGATATTACATTACATCTGGGTAGGTGGTTCTTGATTTTAATCCTAGCTACTCTGACCTCAGGAATATCATATTCCAAGCCCTCCAATTCCTTAATGTAGAAGCTGCTAAATCTTGTGATAAGCTGATTGTGTTTCCACAATACTTGAATTGTTTCTTTCTGGCTGCTTGCAATATTTTCTCCTTGATCTGGGAACTCTGGAATTTGGCTACAATATTCCTAGAAGTTTTCCTTTTGGGATCTCTTTCATGAGGTGACCTGTGGATTCTTTAGATTTCTATTTTACCCTCTGGTTCTAGAATATCAGGGCAGTTTTCCTTGACAATTTTTTGAAAGATGATGTCTAGGCTCTTTTTTTGATCATGGTTTTCAAGTAGTCCAATAATTTTTAAATGATCTCTTCTGGATCTATTTTCCAGGTCAGTTATTCTTCCCCTGAGGTATTTCACACTGTCTTATACTTAATTTTTTTGGTTTCGTTTTTATAATTTCTTGATTTCTCAGAGCCATTAGCTTCCATTTGTGCCATTCTAATTTTTAAGGAATTTTTTTCTTCAGTGAGATTTTGGACCTCCTTTTCCATTTGACCAATTCTACTTTTTAAGACATTCTTCTCCTCATTGACTTTTTGGACCTCTTTTGCCATTTGGGTTAGTCTATTTTGAAGGTTTGAAGTTTGAAGTTATTTTCATCACTATTTTTTGGGTCTCCTTTACCATGCTGTTGACTTGTTTTTCATGATTTTCTTGTATCACTCTCATTTCTCTTCCCAGTTTTTCCTCTACTTCTCTCACTTGATTTTCAAAATCCTTTTTGAGCTCTTCCACGGCCTGTGACCAATTCATATTTTTCTCAGAGGCCTTGGATGTAGGAGCTTTGACTTTTTCATCTTCTTCTGGTTTTATGTTTTGATATTCTTTGTCACCAAAGTAAGATTCTAGTGTGAGATTTTTTCTGCTATTTGCTCATTTTCTCAGTCAATTACTTGACTTTTTTTTAATTTTTTTTGCTTTTTGGAGGGGGGAAGGCAGGACAATTGGAGTTAAGTAACTTACCCAAGGTCACACAGCTAGTAAGTGTTAAGTGTCTGAGGCCAGATTTGAACTCAAGTCCTCCTGATTCCAGGGCCAATGCTCTATTCACTTTTACTTGACTTTTTAACTGTTATGGTAGAACTCTGCTTCTAGTGTGGAAGGTGTACTGTCCCAAGCTTCAGGGCTTTTGTGCAGCTGTTTTCAAAGATACTTCTAGGGAACTGTAAATTTTCAGTTCTTCCAAGGTGGTATGATCAAAGGAGAGGTGCTTACTCCTCTCCTGGCCTGTGTTCTGGTCTGTAAGTTACCACAAGCCCTCTTTTCTGCCTTGCAACTATGAGGAAGAATCCTTCCCCACAGCCACCAAAAGCCCTGCCATGCCTGTGCTCCTTTTCATTTCAGGACCACTACCTAGGACTGTGACCCAGATCCAAGCAAGGGCAAAGCAAGAGAATCCTACCTCAGCACCAGCAAAGGGATCCCTGCTATCTCCCTCTAATCAACTATTTGATCCCCCTACTGTCTGTGGGCTGGGAGCTCTGGAAGCAGCCACTGCCCACTGCTGCCAGAGCAGCCACTGCCACTCCAGGGCTGGAGCCTGACCACTCTCCTCTTTTACCCAGGTTCAACAGATCTTTTCTACAGCTGCCAGTGATTTAGTCCCCTGAGGCCTGCTTCAGGTTTGCTGGGGCCCAGTCTGTGCTAGTGCGTTTTGTAATGGATTGTACTCTCTCAGACTGGTGCAACAGACCTTTCCTGTTGATCTTCCAGGTTGTCTTGTTTCACTGTATCATTTTATGGGTTCTGCTGCTCTAGGATTTGTTTAGAGTCATTTTTACAGGTATTTGGAGGGTTTGGGGGGAAAGTTCAAGCAAGTCCCTGCTTTTATTCTACCATCATGGCTCCTCTCCTCCTGACCCCACCCTGGGACATTCTTAATTAAAGTTTGAAAGAGAACAGGTCAGTTTTTGCAAACATTATACAGCAAAATATATCTTCACAGTTGAACAATATACTAAAATGGGTAGAGAAAAAAATTTAAAAGTCAGTCAACTTTAGCTTTTAAGAAAAGAGCTACCTGTGGAAGAATGAATTGGAGGATGAGGGTAGCCCAGAGCAAGTGCTACAAATCAACAGAGAAAAACCTGGAGGAAGAAGAATGCCTATTGTCCAAATTATGCTATGCTGTTGAATGGACGACCCATGGAGCTGGTCCATTGGTACATATACCTTGGATAAACATGATATATGAACAATGAACTGGGCCCAAAATTGAAAAGGAAGAAGAGACCAGGCTGGATTGCTTTTGTAAAATAGTATAGTGCTTTTAATGGCCCCATTACCACTAATGCGATTACAAGCTATATGATTTCATTATAAAACACATTAAGTAGCCCCTTTGTCTGGTAGAATCTTTATCCAATGTTCTCAAAATGTCATTTGGACTTGATAAATGTAAAATTCTTAATATATGCCATAGAAAGATAGAAACTAAAAAGTCTGAGTCTGAATTTAGAGGTCACATTGAACCAATGAATTAGGATGATTCCAACAAATACCATGGTGTCCTCTAAACAAACATCAAATACAAAGATGTTTCAAGGAGATATCTGTGGCTGAATATATTAAGGAATTTGCCAGCATTCTAAAGTCAAAGCTGAATGGGAAGAGTACATTTAAAGCAATTATACTGATGCAATGCATGTCTTAACGTACACTTCCAGAACTGTAAAATGGACCATATTTTTTTTAAGTACCAATCCAAGTTTCAGAGAAACAGATAAACCGGCTATGCTCAGAAAATAGATATTAATAATTCTTCTCTAGCCTCATAATTAGCTGTATTAAGGCTTCTATCGTGTCTAAAAATCACAGCAGAAAAACCTAAGGGTTTAAACTACAAGATTAATAGCAGAACAAACTGTTCCTTCTATGAGGAAGGTAGCATTTAGAAGCAGGAGGAAGTTTCAGGGTCTTGTACTGAGGGAAGCCACACCTAACAGTTGACCCAACAGTGACCAGAAAACCAGAAGAGAGACTAAAAAAGATCGTTGTGGGGCACAGTGCCCTGAGGAGACTCCACATCTGACAGAGATTATACATCTGTCAGACCAGTGGTGACTAGGTGTCACATGTGACCAGCAGGGCAAAGGCCTAATGGACACAGCATAGTGACCTCACCAGAGATTAAGAAACCTGCCATTTCAGAGGCATTCATTTTCCCTCCATATCTGTTACCCAATCATGTGTGTTCCCTAAGTGTAGGCCCCAGTCACATGTGTTCCAAATATTTGTCTATTCTTTCTACTGATGATGCATTTGTGGGAAAGTGTGCTCCAAGTTTAGGGAAAGAAGGGATGTTTTATTGCTTTTTTTCTTACTATGTTATTTCATAAAAAGCTGTTGGTTTGAAAAGAAAAGAAAATGTACTATAACTTATTTGGAAAATATCACCACAAAAAAAATTCATAAAATATTAGTAAAACACAGGGCCCATCACTGCAAAGAAAAATTAACATTTCCGTGACAAAAAAAAAAGGAAGAAACCAATAGATATCCTGGAACAGTTATCATTTCATGGATAAATAGTAAAGGCTGAAAATGGGTATAAACAAAATTGGATTTGTGGACTTCTGGTTGGAGCCTATGATACAACTAGATCCAAAAATCAAATCAAAAGACCTCCTTGTGATCTCAGTCAGTAATATGCTAACAAATATATGTATGCATATGCATACATATATGACGATAATACAGTTTGGGGGGGATTTTTTGGCTTTTGTTTTTTTGGAGGGGGAAGGTAAGGCAGTCAGGTTTAAGTGACTTGCCCAAGGTCACATGGCTAGCTTTTTCTGTTATGTGTCTGAGGTCCGATTTGAACTCAAGTCTTCCTGACTCCAGGGGCTCTATTCACTGTACCACCTAGCTGCCCCATACAGATTTTTTATAGAAATAGGAGAAGGGAAGTATGGTGGCAATTCAGAATTCAATTATTCCCACCAGAAAGTACAGAAGAGAGATTCTTAAGGAGTCTGGACTTAGTTAACAATGTAAATTATGCAAAGGAACAACAGAAACTATGAAGTACATCACTACAGACTATAAAATTTTCACACCTACTGAACACAGAGCAAGACATAACCCAGGGCTAGGATTACATATAAGAAACTCACCATCTTTCATCCATTGACAAAATGATAAATCTTTATATTACAGATACAAACTTTCAAATATCTTTGAGAACTGAACCAATGGTCACAAGGCTAATCACATTTCACTCCTCTCCAAGTTGTGATTCTGTTTCTCTACACTGCACCACCATGAATCAGCTACTTTCTCACCCTGGAGTATACTTCCATTGTGCTAACCCTCTTCTCCCATTGGTGACCTCCTTCAGTCATCTCCATTTTGGGTTCGGGCCTAGGCCTGCTATACGCTTCACTCCCCTCCCAGATGAGCTTTTGACACTAAACTTCACCACCATATCCTACATGGGTACCTTCTCCCCTCCCAGATCTTGTTTTTCAGATACTTTTTATGTATTGTCTTACATCATTAGAACCCTTGAGGGCAAGGATTTTCTTTTCATTCATATCTGTATCCCTAGCATTTAGTGCAGTGCCTGGAATACAGTAAATTCTTAATACATGTTAGTTGCTTCCAACCTACAACCAGAATAGGATCATAGGCTAAAATGCTGTCCACAATTACTTAAACAAAATTGATTCCCTGGGAAAGTTCCTTAACCTCTCTTAGAATCTGTTTCCTCATCAATAAATTCATGAAAAGCAATTGGTTTGAAAAGAAAAGAAAATAACTGATTTGGAAAATATCATCACAAAAAAGACAAAATATTAGTAAAACACAGGGCTCTTCACCCCAAAGAAAAATTAACTTTGCCTTGACTAAAAAAATAAAAAATAAAAAAGGAAGAAGACCTCACATACCTCACAGGATTTTTGTTGTAAGATCCAAGATCCAATAAGATAATACAGGTAAAGCAATTTATAAACCTTGAATATTAAAATATTAGTTGTTATTATTAAATAACAGAGCCACCAGAAGAAATATCATTTACCTCTAGGTGATGGGGTATGTTGAATCAATAGCATAAGCTTGGAGACATGGGAAACTGTTTAAAGTGAAAGTTCCTGGATCTCCCAGACCCACTAGGAAGCAAATCAAATAAACAATATGCAAATTATTCTTTAAGTCAATTTTATTAAAACATTTGTTGAGTTCTTATATTATACAAAAAGTAAAGATGTAGGACGAACATTGTCCCAAAGAAAAAATTAGTCAACATTTTCTGTTTTTTTTTTAATAAATACCTTTTCATCATCTTCCATATCTTATTTATTTTATTTTTTCCCCTAATTTCTTCAAAGATCATGTCCTAAGGGCTAATAAAAATTTAAAAGGCTGTGTAAGGAAACATTTCTTTGTTAGGGGATTTTCTTCTTGCTACATCTATTTAAATGTAATACAATAATTTTATATGGAAAAAGATGGCAAATTTAAAATTATACAAATTACATAAAATTTAGATAATTATATTATAATTTCATTTACTCAATAATATTATGTAATATAAATCACATGCAATTTAAAATTATATTAAAATATAAAATTAAAGATATTAAACATATTTTAGGAGGACTTTTAATCAATATACATATTAAGTTTTTATTTTAGGGCAAAGGAATATTACCAAAAATTCCAAATTCAAGTATAAAAATATTGCTTTCTTTTCTTCTTATGGAACACGTGACTCCCATTTTGATATGCAAAAAGTCATTAATAATTCTTTAAGTTAAAGACTGTAACTTAAAAATCTGTAATCATTTTAAAGGAACATTAAAATACAAAAATCCTCCCTAGGATCTATCTCTTCCATATAATCAGCATGTACACAAAGTTGCAAGTAACCTCAAAAGTCCTCAAATTAATCCTCTATGCTCTGTAGGTACTTGCTACAAAAGAGCTAATTATCCCCATTTCTCACCATCTAGAGCTATTAGAGAAATTTTTAACTGTAGCCCAAATCCATAATGGGGAATGGCTCTGAGAACACAGGGTAGAGCCAGGTCAAGTAAGGATGAACATGAGTCTTTTAGGAAAGACTTTCCAGAACTGAATAGGTTTACCAAACTGGTAGCAATTAAATCCCATTTCCACTTATCCTGTTCTCTGTGATAAGATAGAACCAACTACTTCATATCCTTCCCCTAATCACTCTGAAAGCAATAACCAAGTAGACATGAGTCCTTTCTATTCCATTTTTTTTTCGCATTTTTTGGGAGGGGGGAGTATAGGGCAATTGGGGTTAAGTGACTTGCCCAAGGTCACATAGCTAGTAAATGTTTAAGTGTCTGAGGCCACATTTGAACTCAGGTCCTCCTGACTCCAGGACTGGTATTCTACTCACTGCACCACCTAGCAGCCCCCAAGTCTTTTCTTTTCCAAGTTAAAATAATCCACAAACTCTGACATTGAAAGATTTTAAGGCAGCAGGACTTGCGCTGGGGCTTCACAAAAAAGGAAAATAATTCAGAAAAGAACAAAATGAATTATTATATGGGGAAATTGCTCCTCAGATGACAAGTAAAAAGAGCTGGTAGAATTTAGCTTGAAATAGAAAAGGCTAATCTCTACCTTCTTTTAGTATTCTTAGATAAAAGATATGAATTGGTTTTCTTCATCACCACAAATGACAGAATAAAAACAAATTCTAAGTCTGATAATTAAAGACTATTCTCATTTCCATAGCTAATTTTCACTGTCTTTGTCTCTGAGCCCATGCTCTCTTGTCACATATAGGAGCTTGCCTGCATCTATCATCCCCCAACCTGTCATTTTCAACTTTTTTCCCATGAACTGACTTCTTCAATTCATATAATCATGCTTGGATCTCTCTATACTTATAAGACCTTGGCTTGACCTCCCATGTCCTTAAATCAATTAACCTAAATGCTTTCCCTTCACTTCCAGCCTCCTAGAAAGTTATTTATGCCCACTACCTTCACTTTCCCACCACCCATTCACTTCCAAACTTCTTGCAATTTGGCCTCTGACCTCATTAGTATCCTGAACATTTTTCTTTCAAAAATTTGCCAATGGGGGCAGCTAGGTGGTGCAGTGAATAAAGCACTAGCGCTGGAGTCAGAGGAGGACCTGAGCTCAAATCTGACCTCATACACTTAACCCTTATGAGCCATGTGACCTTGGGCAATCACAATCCCAATTGCCCTGCCTTCCCCCCTCCAAAAAAACAAACAAAAAAAAAATTACCAATGGCATATTGACAGCTAAATCCAAAAGCATGTTCTCAGTTTTTATTCTTTTACCTCTCTGCTGCTTCTAATACCACTGATAACTCTGTTCTCCTAAGTGTCCTCTGTTACCTTGGCTACTCTGATACTACTCCCAGTTTTTGTCCTTTTTTCTATCAGACTGCTCCTTCTTAGTCTGTTTGCCAGATCATCAACCAACCTCTTCCAGAGGTTCCCAAACTTATTTGACCTACTGCCCCCTTTAAAAAAAAAAATTACTTAGCACCCCCCGAGGCTTAGATTGGGTTAACTCTTATTTTTATTCAGTGCCCCCCAACTGCACCCAAGGTTGTTAGTGCTCCCCCTGGATAGTTCCAGCACCCCCAAGGGGACAATATCACCCACTTTGAGAGCCTGTGCCAAGTCCTAAAGTGAAGAAGAATTCAGAAGAGCTGCAGAGCCACACACAGATTGTCACGGTTGTTGTTGAGTCATTTCAGTCATGTCTGATTCTTTGTGCCCCCATTTAGGGTTTTCTTGGTTAAGTGATTTTGTCAGGTTCCCATAGCTAGTAAGTATCTGAATGTTGAACTCGGGAGGATAAGCCTTCTTGACTCCAGTCCCAGCACTCTATCTATTATAGCTAGGTAACACAGTAGATAGAGCACTGGGTCTGGAGTCAGGAACACCTGAGCTCAAATCCAGCCTCAGACACTTACTAGCTGTGTGACCCTGGACAAGTCACTTAACCCTTTTACCTCAGTTTCCTTGTCTGTGCAATGAGCTGGAGAAAGAAATAGCAAATGACTCCAGTATCTTTGCCAAGAAAACCCCAAATGAATTCACAACTGAGATGACTGAAAAGCAAATTAACTCACACAATAATAGTAGTTAACAAAACTTTATCACTACTCATGAGAAGAAGAGCAAAGATACCAACAGGAAACAATTTTGATGTACAGCCTCAATTTGCTTCAGTCAAGGGCAGCATGTAACAGGTTCAAGATGTGGAGCCATGCAACAGCTTTTGCATTTGAGTCTAAGGCCTAGAGCCCCTCAGAAGGCAAATTTATATAGAGTTTTAGATAAATAGTATGGCACCAGCAGGTGACTGTCCTATCTCTAAGAGAATATCCTGGACCAGTAAATTGTATTGTCTAATAAGGAATAATGAATAACAGGTAGGGATACAGTAAATCTAATTCTAATAATAGTGCCATCTAGCAAGGAGCTGAGGCAGGGAAGGGAGAGGGGTTAATGGCCAGTTAATATAGTTCATCTTGAAGGGCTGGGGTCATAATGGTTTTCACTGGCTGACAGTCCTCTTCTCTGCTCTCTATATATTCTCTTCTGGTGATCTCATCTGTTGTTGAAAATTCAATTATCATCTCATATAAATGATTCAAAAATTGATATACACAGCTCTAATCTTTCCTGAATTCTAGTCCTGCCTATCAAACTGCCTGTAGGACTTCTCCAACTGGATGTCCTGACTGTCATTTCAAACTTAACACAGATGAAATAAAAGTTATCATATTCCTCCCTAAACTCCCCCTCCTCCAAATTTCCCTATTTCTCTTGGAGGTCCCACTATGCTCCTAGTCACTCAGGTTTGAATCCTCAAGATTTAATTATTGCCTTATTTCTTCTCCTTAACCCGTCCTACTGCACATCCTATCAACCAATAAGATTCTACCTCCATGGCATATCTCGCATCCGTTAATTTCAGTCTACTCTTATGGTCACCACCATACCTGAGGCTATCATTTAATACCTATATTATTGTAATAGCTTTCCAATCAGTCATCCTGCCCCCAGGCTCTCCTTTCTAGAAAATCTTCTACTACCACAATATTCTTTCTAACGTGCAGGTCTGACCCTTGTTATTTGCTTGATAAAAATCTTTTTGTGGGTATATATTATCTTTAGGGTTAAAAATAAATTCATTCTGGGGAGGCCAGGTAGTACAGCGAGTAAGAGCACCGGCTCCAGTGTCAGGATGACCTGGAGATCGAATCCCAGGCTCAGACACTCAGCACCACACCCAGAAATAACTGGCCATGTAACCTTGAGCAAGTTACTTAACCCTGATTGCTTAAAAAAAAAAAAAAATTCATTCTGTCATTTAATACTAACGCTCTCTCATTCATCAAATTACCTTGTAGTATACATACCTGTATACATCTTATATCACCAACAGCCAAATCTGAGGGAGGGGAGGGATTCTTATTTTTTATCAATTAATGCCCAGCACTTTATATAGTGCCTTGCACATAGTAGGTATTTAAAATAATTGTTGTAGTGATTTGAAGACAGTTATCTTGTCTCCCTGCCTCCGGTCATCTCTTCTTTACGTTAAAAATACATGCTTCCTTCACCAATCCTCATATTGCATGGCCTCTAACCCTCTCTCCATATAGATTGCCCTCCTCTAAATACTTTCCAGTGTTTCAACATAGTATTCAAAATACACTGTCCAAAAATGAATACAATAAAACAGATGTGATCTGAGCAATCCAAAGTACTATGGGACTAACACATCCTTCATACTGGACATCTCTTGGTACAGCCTGAAATTACATTAGCTTTTTTGGATGCTATGTCACATTGTTGCCTCAGACTGAGTTTCCTGTCCATTAAAACCCCTAAGGTCTTTCTTTTGTATGAAAAAGCCTTGCTTCCTCCATCCTTGTGAATTTGATTCTTTTAAACCAAATGTAGGACTTCACAGTTAACCCTATTACATTTCTGTATATTAGATTTGGCCCATCAGTCTAGCCTTATGAGATCATATTGGATCCTAAGACTGCTCTGCTGTCCAACGTTTTAGCCAATACTCATAGAAGGGACTAAGCAGCCACTACTGAAATAATCACTTGTATACTTGTTCAAATTGGAAACACTCTCTGGAAATTTAAATTTGTTCCTATCCTTTCCCTCACAAGTTCAGTCTCTTATCTCGGTAGTATGGTTTCATAAATATAATTAATTCAATTCTCCCATAAAATACAATGTTTTCAAGTGCCTGGGATCATTATATTCTGTGTTCATTTAACTATCTCATGGTTTAAGATGGTACCTTTAACATTTCATCTGAAATATAGAGCATGTTAATATTTCAATCAATAATGATGTCTAAGTCTAAGAAAACACTAACTTTTTGGAAATTCCATGACATGAACTTCTGTAAGCAAAAATAGATTGTATAATGAACCTAGCTTTAGTCAACAATTTCAATAAATAGAATTCATTTTAAGCTTCCATTTCCTATTTACTACTGAACTTAATTTGACAGCAATGTATATTTTTCCAAGGTAAAATGGATATTTCTATGAACCCAAGGTACTCTTGTGAATTTAATAACCTTTACAAAATCCAGGGTTCTGACTTTTCCAAAAAGGACACCTTAATAAAAAAAACTTTTATTTCAAAATGTCTGAATCATCTCGAAGGATCAAACACAAAGGCTGGAAGTTGGATGAAAGCAATCAGAAAAAATCAGATATCATTGCTCCAAAAGAAGCATTAAGTACCATCTTACCTTTGGAGAGACAGGAGTACTACTTTCAACTACTTGAAAATGCTATTTAAAAAAAAAAAAGAACTATTGGACTTGTTATATTTTGGCCCAAGAAGGCAGAATTAGAAATCACAGGTAGAAGTTGCTAAGGCACAACTCTAGGCTTGATGCAAGAGAAAACTCTGACAATTAGAACTAAAAATAAAATTAACTGAGGTGGTAGAGGGTTAGGATAGTTTTGTTTTATTTTGTTTTATCCCTCTCTGGGAACATGTGAAGGATTAATGCCCATTTCTTAAAGATCTTGAAGGGGATTCTTGGTCAAATACAGGTTGTACTAAATGGCCTCTGGCAGTCCTTCCAACTCTAGAATTCTATGATTCCTTGATATGCCATACAAATATAATTACAGAGAGCATTCTGATCCTATGGGAATTTATCATGTGTCACAGATGATGATATCAGTGAAGACAAATTGAGTCAAGACATTTTATAACAGAATGAGTAAGGATATTTTATGACAAAATGTAAGCCATGGACCAGGCTGTCAGCTGAAATAAGCTCTAAAGTAAATTCAATTTGGCACAGAAGGCAATGATAGGTGAACCTAATTTCTGTTTCTGAGAATAAGGTGATACCATCTTGCTCTCTCCTGCTACAAAAACATTTTATGTTATCTTTATAGAGCTTAGATAATGAGATATGTATTATGACTGAGCAAACCCACCCTAATACATCAGATTTCAAAGGATATGCAGTAGTTTAATAATCCTGAGACAGATGTATTTCATTTTAAATCCCACATGTCCAGGCTTTAAAATAAATCTGCCTTAACCCTTACTAAAATTCTTATCCCTTCAACAAAAAGATAGAAGGAAGGGAAGGGAGAAGAAAAAATTATGCTAATGGCACATATTGATGACTCAAAAAAAAAAGTCACTGTTAAACTGTTTTAAGCCATAGGTAAGAAAGGATTTTAAAAATTCATTTTTCTAGTTTAGTTGATGTCCTTTCAAATACATACATCAGAATATGTTAACAACTATTCATGCTTTAAAGGCCAACAAGCACAATTTATAAAACAGTATAAAACAGTAATGGCATTGAAAATGTTCCACACTGTTTCATAGGCCTCTTCCAAAAGGTGAGGTCTGCCTTCCTATTCATCAATTTTGCCTTTGTTCCAAACACAAGCATTGCCATATGATGGAAATTTACACAGGCTACATGCTATAAACAGATTTCTTTCAGAGGCATAACATTTTTTTATAGAAACTGTCCTGCCTAGTTAAATGAACTTTTATGCCTATTTAATAGTTTTCATGTTCCAGCACGTCCCTCTTCTATGCCATCTCCCACACTTTAAAACAAAATTTACAATACCTATTGTTTCTACTATTCCTTCTTCTATATTCCAAGCACCTAGTTTCTCTATCCTCTCAGCCCCATTCAGTTTGAATCCCAGATATTCAATTTTTTTTTATTTAAAAGTGAACAAAAGGCAAAAGGAGAAGGGAATGGTAGAGAGTATCATGGAAGCAAGGAATATGAGTTTGTATAGACTTCAGGAGATAGTGAAGTTCTTAGAAAGGTCTGTTCTGCTACACTCCATATAAAGGAACAGAAATAAAAAAATGTTTAGTCTGAAAATTCATCTTCATTTCCTTTTTGAAAGTATTAACAACATTAATAACACATTTACTTGGCACTTAAAATTGTTGCTAAGTCCTTTACCAATATTATCTCATTTTATCCTCACAAAAATCCTAGGAGGTAGGTACTATTATCATCCCCATTTTATAGATGACGAAACTAAGGAAGACAAAGGTTAAGTAACTTGTTCAGAGTCACACAGCTAGTAAGTGTTATTATTTATTATTTAATCCTATTGTATCTATGCCTCTCTCCCTCTGACCCCACCCCATTTTTACCAAGATTACTGATTGCTTAGCAGTCATTCATTCAAAATGCATTTATTAAACACCTACTATGTACAGGGTACTATGCTAGACACTGGGGATATAAAGACAAAAATGAAACTGTCCCTTCCCTAAAGGACCTTTTATTGGGGGAAGGCTGGGGAGAGCAGGGGGAAAATAACATGTATAAGTGGAGCCATCAGGTAATAGAGTGATACATCTTTTCCAGAAATGCTCATGTTGATTTGACTATTGTTCTCTGATCAAGAGGTGGGAAAAAGGGAAGGAAGGAGGCACTTACATAGTAATTTTTTTAAAAAAGTGGCCTAGGGACAACCTGGTCGACTCTGGTGCCAGGTAAATATGAAGAATGCTCCCAAATCAGGAAAGAGCTGCTCCAGAGGGAAAGCTAAAGGATCAAAGGGAATGTAAAGAGTACCCTTGAGCAGAATAAAGCTTTTGAGGAAGCCAATGCTGCTATACAATAAACTCTAAATTTATGGCCTATGCAGAATGGTCCAGGGGAATTACAAGTGATTGTACAGGATGATTATGCAAACTGGAGTTTATGGCAGAAACAAGAAAGCCAAAATGTACTTTAGGATTTTGGTCCAGGAAACTCCCTTCATCTGGAGTTCAATATACACCTTTTGAAAAGCAGTTGTTAGCTGCATATTGGGCAACTGACTTGGTCATGAAGTAATTTCAAAGCTAGGAATCCTAATTATGACCTGGGTAATGAGTACCCCAGCTTCCCACAGAATTGGACAAGTACAGGAGGTAAGCATAATTAAATGGAAATGGTATATTCAAAATAGAGCTAAAACAGGAGAAAATGGAGTTCTGCTTTAAATGAATCTATAGCAAACATAGATACTGAGGGAAATGATACACCCCTTGAACCAGAGCAATAGTTGATACAGTCCTTGGTAAAATGAAATGATGGATATGATGGATTAACTGAAGAACAAAAGAAACATGCATGGTTTAATGATGGGACAGCAAAATATTTGAGCCATAAAAGGCACTGGAAAGCAATAACCTATAACCCATGTACTAGGCAGACTTTGGAAAGTACTGGGACATGTGGAAGTAGTCAATATGCTGAACTTATGGCAACATATTAAGTCATTGAAACAGAACAAGGAGGATAATGTCATATATTTACTGATTCATGAGCAGTAGCTAATGAGTTAGCTACATGGATGCCCATGTAGAAAAAATCAAAATTGGGAAATTCATGATAAACAAGTCTGGGACAAAGAATTATGGGAAGATATATAGGACATATCTTTGCTTACTGATTTGTCAGGTTTTCATGTAGATGCTCATGTGGTCCTCACCATGCCAGAACGTGGATACAACATACTTGCTGATCAACCAGCAAAGATTGCTACTCAACGTAGTGTCCCTACTCTGACACCAACTGATGATCCAGTACTAGCAAAAAGGGTCCATCAAACAGCCAGTCATTTAGGGGCTCAGGCCACACAGAAGTGGACACAAGAGCTAGGTATGAGTATCTTACATTCATTATAAAAACAGGTAGAAAAAGAATGTCATATATGTCTACTAGAAAAGGAACAGACTGTTCCTTGGGTAGTAACTGGAGAGATAGCAAGGGGAAAAGTTCCAGCTCAAATTTGGCAAATAGATTATATTGGACCCCTACCCCAAGATAAAAGATGCAAATTTATATGCACTTGTGTTGACAACTATTCAGTTGCACTAGTGGCTTGTCCTTATAAGAATGTGACCCAGAAAAAAAATCTATGAAACTCTAGATATCATAAATCTATGTTATGGAACCCCAATGCAGATTCAAAGTGACAATGGGTTACATTTCAAAGGTAATGAAATGAAGAGATATTGCATATTAAACAATATAGAATAGATATATCATATTCCATATTATCCACAAACATCTGGATTAATTGAAAGGATGAAAGGATTGTTGAAAGAACACTTAAGGAAGTTAAGTTCTAATAATTCTTATCAACATTGGAAAGATAATTTATTAACTGCTTTATGTAATTTGAACAATAGATCATTGGGAGAAAGTACAACTCTAGTCAGAATGATGATCCCAAATCTGTAAATTAGAAAACAGCAAACACGTAAGATCCCAAATACTGAGTATTGGACTGTGGGGCAACATGTCCCATCACTGTATCCAGAAACACCTGGTTCAGCAGGATATGATTTACATTGTTTAGAACAGTTTTGGTTGGGGCAGCGAAGTGGCACAGGGAATAGAGTACTGGCCCTGGAGTCAGGAGGACCTGAGCTCAAATCTAGTCTCAGATACTTGACACACTTACTGGCTGTGTGGCTTTGGGCGACTGACTTAACTCCAATTGCCTTGCCTTCCCCCTCAAAAAAAAAAAAATACTTTTGGTTGGATAGAAAAGAAATGAGGAAAATCTCTACTGGAATATATATATGAGAACCCCTAAAAATCATTTTGGATGGATGCTACCTAAACCAGGATTAGCAGTTCAAGGAATACATGTATTGGTTGATGTAATAGATTCTGGTTATCAAGGACAAATTATTGGGACATTCCAAAATTTAGGTGAAGAACCTCTACAGTTTTATAAAAAATGATAGAATAGTTCAAGTAATTATTATTCCTTCTGAAATAATACCCCTTATGAAAATTGACCCTCCTTCCTAAATCCTAAATATCAGAGGAACTGAATGGTTTTGTTCTACTGATAGAATAAAATTGAGAGGTAAAGTATGCTAAAGAGGAAGCCAGACGGTGTTTCAAAAGTTGTGGAAATTATAGTACATGGTAAGGATAACACCATAACTGTTGTTCATTCAGGAGAAGATTATTACCAAATAATACCCTTAACTCATATATTTTACCGTGAATGAGGCTATGATAGTGGGTTCACAGACTCAAGAAGCACAGCTGACCCTATATCTACCCTGCTTCAGGTTATTGTCTCTTTGTTTCTTTTTGGTTTTTTGTCTGTTCACCTTGTTTGCTAGATTTCTTTCCTGCAGGTTTAGTACCCTCCACCTGTAGATGCCTGATGGTTCAAGCTGGATATCACCCCCTATCCACAACTGTGAAACCCCTGGACCTGGCATCGACAATGCTCCAGATGCTGGCAGAAGAACTGATCTCTCAAATGGGACCTCTTGGGACAGGGACAGCTCTATGTCCAATTTCAGCAGGAAGTAGCCATAGAAGGGACCTTTGCCCATTACCCAAGATTTTGGGTCCCATTTACTCAAGGGCAATTATGGGGTGCTTGTGTTCAAGCCCCACCCTAAGATATTGTTTTCTGTGTTTATTGTGTGTTATCCCTGTTATATTATTGTATATTGTTATGTTGTTGTAAAGTTATATTGTTGTAAAGTTCTGCTGATACCAATTACCCCTAAACTCCCACTGACCTATGTAAGGGACATGAGAGATCTTGGAGCCAAATGTAATGGTAATGGGAATTTGAAGATCTTCCCTGCTCTTAATAGGTTAAATGTAATCATATGGAACCCACAGTGGGAGGAGCTTGCTGAAAGGGTGGGGGAGGAAGGTTGGAGCAAGAAGGAGCAGAGCACACACAGAGCTGTGAGCAGGCAAAGCTGAGGCATAGCAGCTAGTGTGAGTAAGAGAGGAGCATTTTTGCTTAAAGCAACCTCTTTTGTTTTGAAGGTCTGACAGAGGGAACACTTAGGGGTGTCGGTGTTTGCAGCATTGGTAATGAACACCAACTTCTTGGTTGCGATGATGGATTTGGCTTTCTGTTGTTGGGATTTGGCTTTCTGGTGTTTGAATAAATGTTTTGGTTCCATCTTCCTTGTGGAGAGTTTGTTACATTTTGAGTCATAGCCACTGTGGGTGCTATGAATATCACATTGGCCTTATAGTCTCCCATAATTTCTTTCTCCTCTCCTCATTCAAATGCTCTCTTATATGCTTCTCCTTTAAAATTTATAGGTTTTCAAACAAGTTTATATTGGTTTGATATTAAATGCCAGTCCAATATACTTATAATCTGATCAGTCTGTTTTTTTCTTAAACCATGATTTTAATCACTACACTTCTTTCCAGATATCATCTTCTCCCTTAAACATAAACACACAGACATACACACACACAAACTCTCTATCTTTCTCTCTCTCCCCCCTCCCTATTTTATCCTCTTCCCTTCCCTCCTTCCCTCCCTCTCCTCTAAACTAAAGGATTGTACTTACAGGCATTAACTTATTATAAGGACACATTTTCTTCTTAGGAAAGGTACCAGCTTCCTGTTGAAATTAGGGACCAGTATTGAAAATGTTGCTCAAAAATTCAGAATGAGACCTAGATGGACTCAGGTACTGGTTTTTCTCCCTCTGTGGAAAGAGATACAGGTACACATGCAGAACTGAGGTGGTCTGTGGTTACAGCCATATAAAAGTAGGCCATATGTGACTGAGCAGGTTCTTTTCAGGGCATTTAATTAGTGAAGAATATGGTCTCTTTTATGGACTAATTATATTTGGGATACAAAGAAATAGGAATGCTTGAAGTCTATTACAGCACAATGTGATCCTTCTTTTCATTCACTTGGCAATTTAACACTGTTGATCGTAATAGACAAGACATTACAAACATGGAATTATATTGAAGGAAGATCTGAATTCATCAGAAATATAAAAAAAATGCACACATAGTTCAATGCTCCCTCAGCAGAGAGAAGTATATATTTGTCATAATAAAAAAGATAGATATATATACCACCATGAAACTGCTTCCATTAGTGGTACTATCACCAATGGAAAGATAATTTTTTTCTGTTTCATTTTATTTCTGATTCCATGCTTTCTGTGGTTGGAAATAAATAACTTATAAAGTCATTTGACTATGACTCACTAAAATTGGTCTGTAAATTTAAGATTCACAAAAACAGAGTGAAAGACATATTCAGCTTTGAAATAGCAGAGCATCACATTATTATTACAGCATCAAGTGAAGTTTTCATGAAAATGTAGAGGCAAAATCAAAGAAAATTCCCCTATTTTTTACTATGTGAAGAAAATACTGAAGTCAGACTTGCATGCCTTGGACTGTGTATAGATAGCATTATGATGCCAAAGATTAACTTTCTATATCTACAGTACCTTCTCCTATAAACAAAGAACAAGAGTCCAAACAAGCAAAAAAAAAAAAAAGTTTGATGATTCAGAGGAAAACAGCAACAATCCAAGAAACTGGCCTGAGTGAGGATAGTTATAAACCAACAAAAACAGAAAGCCCAAAGTCAGCCAAGAAAAGAACATTGGAAAGTATACTAGAAAATAATACAAATCACTGAATGAATCTTTGAAAATTCAAGAAAACCTTTGTAAAGGAATAATTATTTTTCAGTTTTACTAATTACTTTTGGTTTTTTAATAAAAATAAGGAATTTCTACATGTGAAAAATTCATATGGAACATATATGAAAGTTTCTTATATTGTAGAGGTCTCTGTGTATGAAGTGTATATTATATAGCAATATAAAGCATGTAACACATTTTTAATGTACAAGGTAAATAATGTTTGAATTTACTATATTTTCAGAAGCCTTAATCTCATTCCTTTCAAGTTCAAATGTGAAATGAATAGAGATGAGATTAGTGTGCAGAGGTGATAGGCAGGGAAGTGGGGAGAAATCAACTCAGTGAAAAAAATATCAATTGCTTTTATTTTAGAAAGTAAATACTACAAGAAGATAGTTCTTGTTACTGCTATTGAACTTCTTAGTTACAGCAGAAAGAGATATATTTAAGTAGTTTCATTAAAGTCAAACTTTAATATTTTTACTTATGTTTACATTTAGGGAAGTTTAAAGGGATCATCATTATTTTCTAATTCATTAAGCACTTGGGAATGCCAGTAAAGTAACTGATTATTCCAAGAGTGCCAGAGGAAAATGGGAGGACAAATAAGGAAAGTATAACAAAGGCACTGGTATAATTCTTTAAGCTATTCTATTCCCAACAGTGGAAATTGAAAAAAATCTATAAATAATATAGGAAAAGGTAACATTCAAAGTGTTGTTTTCATCTCATCTTCCAAGAACGGAACCAAATCTTAGCTGACATGTAAATCAGTAGTCTCAACAAAAATGGAGTAACTCAATACCCAAGCTGCTCATTTCAAGGAGGTTCTCTCCTACTCTCTGCCTGTTTTGAAATAGCAGAGTAATGGGGGCAGAGCCAAGGAGGTAGTAGAGGCAGGAACTTGGCATGAGCTCCAGCTCCAACAACCTCCAATACCTGTAAAATACGACTCTAAATAAATGTTAGAGCTATAGAACCCACAAAGTGACAGAGAGAAATAAATCTCCTGGTGAAGGCAGCTTGGCAGGCCAACAAGAAGGGTCTGTCACACTAAGTTGGGAGCCAAGTACAGTCCTACATGAGCCGCACTGTCTGAGGCCCGAGGTGGCCCCAAACAGAGGCACAGACTAGCCAGAGCAGACTTCAGGAGAGTGAATCACCAGCAGCTGTGGTGGCTTCCAGACTTCTCGACCCATAAATGCCAAAGAGAAAGTAAAAGGTCAGTGGAGAACTTTGTTGTAACTGGGTGATGGTAGAGCACACTACAGTGCCTGCACCCAGGGCGAGAGGTGGTGGAGGCGCAGCAACTGCAGTTACTGCTCCGTGGCTGCCTATGGAGCTTCTGGCCTGTAGATCACAGGGGGACCAAGCTAGGATTGAAAAAGATCCCAAAAAGAAAATTCCTAGGAAATTATTGGCAAATTCCAGAGTTCCCAGGTCAAGGAGAAAATATTACAAGCAGCCAGGAAGAAACAATTTGAGTATTAGAGAAACACAATCGGGATACCACAAGATCTGGCAGCTTCTACCTTAAGGGACTGAAGGACTTGGAATATGATATTCCGGAAGTCAAAGGAGCTAGGAGTAAAACCAAGAATCACCTGCCCAGAACGACTGAGTATAATGCTACAGGGGGAAATATAGTAATTCAATGAAATAGAGGACTTTCAGTCATTCTTGATGAAAAAAAACAGAGCTGAACAGAAAATATGACTTTCAAATATAAGAAGCAAGAGAAGCATGAGAAGGTAAACTGGAAAAATAAATCATAAGGAACTTATTAAAGTTGAACTATTTACATTCCTACATGGAAAAACTGTAATTGTAACTCATGAGACTTTTTTCAGTATGAGGATATTTAAAGGGAATATATGTGTATACATACATATATATGTATGTATAGGAGGGTGTATGTGTGTATAAATACATGTGTGAGTGTGTGTATATGTGTGTACATGTATACACAGTAAGAGGGCACAGGATCAGTTGAATAGGAAGGGAAGATAGAATAGGGTAAATTATGTCATATAAAAGAGGCAAGAGAAAACTGTTACAATGGAGGGGAAGAGTAGGAAGGTGAAAGTGAATGGGTCAACCTTACTCTCATTGAATTTGGCTTAAAGAGGGAATAACATACACACTCATTTGGGTATCTTACCCTACAGGAAAGTAGGGGGAAGGGAATAAGAGAGGGATGACAGAAGGGAGGGCAGATTGGGGGAGAGGGTAGTTAGAAGCATACATTTTGAAAAGGGACAGGGTCAAAGTAGAAAATAGAATAAATGGGTGGCAGGATAGGTTGGAGGGAAATATAGCTAGTCTTTTACAATATAACTACTATGGAAACATTTTGCGTAACTACACATGTACAACCTATATTGAATTGCTTATCTTCCTAGTGGGGGTAGGTGAGGAGGGAAAAAGGGAAAGAATCTGAAAATCAAAGTTTTAAAAACAAATGTTAAAAAAAAAAGTTTTTTTACATGCAACTGGGAAATAAGATATACAGGCACTGGGGTATGCAAATCCATCTTGCCCTACTAGAAAGTTGGATGGGGAATGGAGGAGGATATAAGAGAAAGCAGATTGGGGAAAGGGGTATTCAGTATATCTTGGGGTAGGGGAAAGACAGGGAGAAAATTTGTAATTCAAAATCTTCTCAAAATGAATGTTGAAAACTAAAAATAAAATTTAAAAAGAAAAAAAAATTTTAAATAGCCGAATAATAAGAAAGCTGAGTGTTGGGGTGGCTAGGTGGCCTAGTGAATAGAGTACCAGTCCTGGAGTCAGGAGAACCTGAGTTTAAATCCAGCCTCAGACTCTTGACATACTTACTGGCTGTGAGACCTTGGGCAAGTCACTTAACTCCAACTGCCCTCCCCAAAAAAAGAAAGAAAGCTGAGTGTTTAATGCAGCCATACAGATAGCCAAATAACCTGAAGACCTACAAAGATGAACATGGGAAAATTAAGAAAAATTGATTTTATTTTTAGCTTGATAGAATATAGGAAAAATTTTCTGAAATGTGCTGTAACTTTTTTCTTCCTTTGTAAGGCAGGGTTTAAGCAATGGGATGCTTAAAGAATAGGTTTTTTAGGTAGGCCATGTTATGTGAGCGCAAAAGGAAACCAAATACTTGGATCTGCAAGTAATGGGCTTACATGGAAAAAGAATAAAGATGGCAGGAATAAAGTCTGGGAAAGCTGGCAACCTTTTGTGTTACCTGAAATTTCAGTCTGCCCCTTCTGTAATTTCAGAGCTATAAATCAAAGGACTCTGCTTCTCGAGAGATGAAAGGTTCTATCATACAAGATTCAATGTCAGTAAGAGTCCGTAAGGTAATATGGAGAAAATGTTTCTAGAGAAAGATTAGCATGAGGACCAGGTTAATGCTACTGTTTGCTTAATAATACTTTCATTACTTGACTAGATAAACAGTTGTTAGAAGTTTAAGTAAACCATCCAGTCCGCCCTTGGGTTCCATGCTGTAGAACCACCAAATAATAGATGAATCCACTGAATTGGATCTCATGATGATGAATGAATACTCTTTATAGCTTCCCCTTCATGTTGAATATAATTTTTCCTTCTTTATATGGAATTCTGGTCTAGAGTAAAAATGGCTGAAACAAGTTTCCATGTACTTTAAATGACATTTGAAAATGTGTAGGTGTTCACATGTATCATTTGACTATTTTGTTTCAATTTCAAAGATGCTTAGTTAAAACAAAGGTTTAAGTTGTGTCTATGCTTCTTGGTCTTTGTTTTCCAAAGTATGCTTCTATTTGAGACTATTAATGCAGAAAGTACATTCATTTATATAGTAAGTATCTACATACTTACTATAGTGGCTGGAATAGTGACTGAGATAGTCTATAGTGAATGGCTGTAACTATATTTATGTAACATTTATTTATCATGTAGCATTTATACAGCAAATATCTATAGTGCATGACTGAGATAAACACCTTCATAGCATTTACCTCAAAATGATCTAAATGATTCTCTTGGAGAATGGGGGAGGGGAGGGAAAGGGGAGGTATCTTGTTTCCTTATCTGTAAAACTATATAGCTTTAAAATTCTATAATCCTTTTCAAGAACTATACTCTCATTATGTATAGTCTTTATGTTCTATAGCATAAGGAAGTTCTTGTCACTAAAGTCCTTTGGTACTATGATGTTTAAATATCTGAAACAGATTTTGTTTTATCAATGGAAATGCCACTGAAGAAGATACATTGGAAATTGCCCTGCAGCTGAATGTTCTTATGTATGTGGTCTCCCTCTATGAGAATGCAAGAGAATGCAATGAGAATAGGAGCAGTCTTGAATTTTCTACTTGTATACCCAACACTTAGAGCAGTGCTTTCACACCTGACACTTCATAAATGCTTTTTTTCATTCATTCATGACATGATTTGTTCATGAAAATTCAGGGGGATTTGTCCCATTAGAAATTAAGTATTTTCTTAAAATGATGAGGTATGAGCAAGCTGACGGCTATGTACGCCAGTGGATGAAATAGCGGAAAGCACACTAGACTTTTAAGCAAAAGGCCGTGGTTTTGCAACTCACTGCGAGACCACCTTACCCTCTCTTGTGCTTATCTGTAGAATGAGAATAATATTTGTATTATGTACTTTATTGTGTTGAAATGAAAGTGAATTGCCAGTTGGCTACTGTATGTGTGACATTTCAAAACAAAGTTATAGTCTTTTTTTTAAAAAGTATAGCTATGTTAATGCTATTAAGTGAACAGTAGGGAACTTCCCATTCAATGAAGGAATCCCCTTTTATGTATCCCTGAGAAGACAATCTAACCTTTGTTCCAAGGGATGGGCACTGACTACTTTGTAAGGCAGCCCATTCTACTGTTCTACGTCTCCATTCCAAAGCTTTTATGTTGATGAATGAATATTTCTTATAGTGTTTCTAGTTGCCCCTAGTTCTACTTTCTAAAGCAGAAGAAATTTGGAATATGTAAGAGACCTATAGTGTCCTTCCCTCAAAACTCTTTAATACCAGCTTCCTATTTAGAATTCTATAATTTGAAGCTGGAAGTAGCCTTCGAGTTCCTGTCTATTCCCATCATTTTAGATGAGGAAACTATCCTAGCCAGAAAGGTTAAATGACTAGGGTTTTATGGATAGCAAATAGCTATAGTGTTAGACTTGGACCAAGGTCTTCTGACAGCAAAACCAGTGCTCTGTCCTCTACATTACAATGCCTCGTCATTTATAACTTCCATTTAAATATGTTGAGGCTGCATCCATGTCTTGATAGAGACAAAACGAACATTAATGTGAATGTAATTGAATTATATTCAGTTTAACAAGCATTCATTAAGTAACTACTATATGCCATGCACTGTGCTTGGTACCAAGGATAGGGGAAATAGAGACTAAATCTTTGATTTCTTTGCCATAGATAACTCCCAGTCATCTCCACATTATGCCACTTATACTCTGGCCATCGTCTTCATCCCCTCCCACCTGGACCTTGTATTCTGCCCCTTGTTATCCTGAGCTCTGATAAATGAGTTTTCACTTTAACTTGCTTAGGACCAGGCCTCAGTGCTACTTCCCAACCCTCTCTACCTTCATCTTGCTTGTCCTTCCCCTTTCAGCTCCCCTTTATGTGTAGATTTCCCCATTAGAATGTAACTGAGAGGGGTGGTTAGGTGGCTCAGTGAATAGAGCATTGGCCCTGAAATCAGGAGGACCTGAGTTCAAATATGACCTCACACATTTAATTAATACTTACTAGCTATGTGACCTTGGGCAAGTCAATTAACTCCAATTGCCTTGCCTTCTCCTCTCAAAAAAAATAACAAAACAGAACGTAGTTGATCGCAGAAACTACGTTCCTTTTACTTGAATCTCTAACACTTATGGTTTATAATGAGCATTTGATCAATACTCTTCTATCCCTAGGTGAGGAAACTCTCTCTACTAATGCAAGTTAGAACCTCATCTAAAATTTACAGCCTTGAAAAGTTGACTACAGGGGCGGCTACAGGTGGTTAGGTGGCGCAGAGCATCGGCCCTGGAGTCAAGGAGGACCTGGGTTCAGATCCGGCCTCAGACACTTAACACAAAAACTAGCCATGTGACCCTGGGCAAGTCACTTAACCCCAATTGCCCTCCAAAAAAAAGGGGCAAAAAAAAAAAAAGAAAAGAAAAGTTGACTAGAGCACAAGGAAGTTTAAATGACTTAACCAGGATCAAAAGTGGGAATTGAACTCTATTCCTCCTTCACTGCGGGCAGATTTCTCTCCACTGTATTCCCCTACTACAAATATAAAGAAAGCCAAAATGGAAAGCCTTCAATGTGAAGGTACTTATATTCTATTAGAGAGAAATCACATGTACATATAAAATTAAATAGAACACACAAAATAACAACTGATGAAGTAATAAGGTGCCAAATCCTTCACAATAGCAAAGATATGGTGTTTTTTTTTTATTTTAATTAATTTTTTCAGTTAAAAAACTATTTTCTCCCTGGAAGAAGGGATATTATGGTATCTTATTTTGCCCCCACAATTCCCACTTTTGATCCTGGTTAAGTCATTTAAACTTCCTTGTGTTCTAGTCAACTTTTCAAGGCTGTAAATTGTAGATGAGGTTCCTACTTGCATTAGTAGAGAGAGTTCCCTCACCTTGGGATAGAAGAGCATTGATTAAATGCTCATTATAAACCATAAATGTTGGAGATTCAAGTAAAAGGAAGGTAGTTTCTGCCATCGATTACATTCTGTTTTGTTAGGAATTTGAGTAACACTAAATCTACCTGGAAGGATAGAACCTCACTCCAGCTTCTGTATTGCTGTGGGTGTGTCCCTAGTGAGCACCACACCTGTTTCTGAGTTCTTTCAGTGAGAAGGGGTTTGCCATTTTAAGAGGTATATTGTGTGGATCTTCCTAAGGGCCCCCAGGAAAGCAATGGACAGTGGAAGCTCATCTAGGCTAACTCCCTGACCCTGCCTGGGAAGTCCTGTGATCCCCACAAGCATGTTTCTCACACTCCCACACCCACTAGAAAAAACAAAGAAAGAAAACCTTTATAATATATATTATAGTTAAGCAAAACATATTCCCACATTAACTGTATCCAAAAAAATATACATCTCATTTTGCACCCTCAGTTCATGTTTCAGAAGGTGGGTTATATGCTCTCTTTTTAGTGGAAGTTCTCTTTAGTGGAATCATGGTTGGTCAAGCAATGGTAATTATGGCAATTATCAATCCTTGATAAAGAGGTGAATGGATGCAGCTTCAGAATGGAAGATAGCTAGTCCCTGGTTCTACCTAATGATCAAGACAATAGTCTGTGAACCCCTAGGGCCTGGCTGGCCATAGAGGGGTGATGGACGTTTGGGCAACTCAGTCTCCAATCCTTAGAAAGGTCAGTCCTGCCCACCTTGTTTTGGTTTGAAATGTAATCGATGCACATTTTCTTATAGGGTAGACATATTAAAAGAAACTTTTCTCTGTTTTTATAGACAGTAGTTGCATTTGAATACCTGTACAGTGGTACCTTTTAATAAATAATAATAAAATAATGTTTTTTCTTTAAAAAAAAAAACTAGATTTGAAATTCTCTTTTGACTGAATCAGAGTACAGAGTGGATAGACTTCCTCTCTCTCTGGACAAGAGCTCTTAGAAAACACTCTGGTTTATTCCAAGAATACAGATTAGGTAGAAATAAAGAATAATAATAACTCCAAAATCTGTTGGGGTATGAAGGATGTAGACCAGGCTGAAACTTAGGTGACTTAATAGTCATTCAGAACTGAGGAATCACTTAGCAAGATTTTTCTTATACTAGATAAAGCTGGGCTCTATGATGCTTCTATGTACTTCATTCCTATACAAAGTTTGGGTCTATATAAATCTTTGTACCTGTAGTGAAATAACTTTTGATGAACTTATGACAAGTGTACCAAAAGCAACAGCTAGCAAAAATTTTGTCATTTGGAAAAGTACAGGAGTTAAAAGGAAAGGTTATACTACTAACTGTGTAACCCCAAAATAGAACTTCACATTTCTGGTGATGGCAGTGGTAGTAATAAGCAACCTCAAACTTTGTAGAAAGGCTGCCATTTAGCCCACACATAAAGTCATCCTTGGTGACCTAATCTGAGGCAAAGATATAACAATTTGTATTGCTTGCCTTTTCAGGCTGTTAGGTTGCACAGTGGTTAGAACACTGTTTTTTTTTATCAGAAAGATTCATTTTTCCGAGTTCAAATGCCACTCTGACCCTAGGCAAGTCACATAACCCTATTTGCCTCTATTTCTCATCTATGAAATGAACTGGAGAAGAAAATGGCAAATCACTCCTATATTTTTATTGAGAAAATGCCAAATGGGGTCACAAACAGTCAGACATAACCGAAAAATGACTGAACAACAAAATTCTCTTCTTTTTTTTTTTTTGCACTTTTTGGAGGGCAATTGGGGTTGAGTAACTTGCCCAAGGTTACATGGCTAGTGCTTTTTTTGTGTCGGTGTTAAGTGTCTGAGACTGGAACCGAACTCAGGTCCTCCTTGAGGGGCTGGCACTTTACTCACTGTGCCACCTAGGTGCCCCCCAATTCTCTCTTCTACATGACAGCTTATCAAATACCTGAACACTACTGTCACGCCCTTCCATTGAAGATTTTTTCTTCTCTGGGATAAATATCCTCCCATCTTTCAAGGAATCCTTTAAGTCCCAGCAACAACAAAAATTACTTGCCTTTAGGCCCAGCCTCTCTCACTTCAAAACACACCTCTCAAAGCTGTCCTATTAATCTTGAATAAATGACATGCCAATAGCAATTAGCTGGGATCTCCCTTCTTGTCCCATGTCATACATTTCCTATTCTGTCTTTGCACACCTCATGCTCTCTTTTGTAACATCTTCACTTCCCTTCTACATTTTTGTGAATTTATTCAGCTCCATGAAGTTAATTCAATCCCATTGTAAAAATAGTAAGAAATAAAAATTCATTTAGTGTGGGTACATTTTCTGCAAGAGTGCTAAATTTTTTGGCTGACAAAATTGGCAGAGCCATTCCTGTGCCCCACGAGAAACGTACAATGTGGATCAACAATTGGTACCAGTCAAACAGAACTGCTGCAAATCAAAAGATTTTAATAATCTAGGTTTCTTTCCATTTATAAATTATAGGGACCAAGTTTAGGAGGATCAGGATTCATAGCTGAAATGCCAAATAAATCCTTGGTAGGAGGACTACAACATCCCTTTAGCCTAGATCCCTTTTATGTAATACTAGTGTATAATTATTCTATTTCCCTCCCCCAAGAAACAAGCCATTCCTAATTGGTGTCAGCTCCTAAGGGCTAGAATGCATATATCTTTGGGGATTCAGCAACTGCTTCAAGTTTTGTTGTCAAAACCCTTTAGCTTGTCACATTCCACACAGTTCTAATTAATTTACCTAAGACCTTTATCTTATCTTATTCCAAACAGTTCTAGCCATTCCCTATCTCCTTCTTGTCTTAGTTCTGATGCTGTAGTGTGTCAACCCAAGACATTTGGCCTGACAGTCAAATACTTACAGTGTTATCTTAAACATTCATTGTATAACAAGTTTGAGAAGGAGAATTAAGGAAATTACTTAAGACTCCCAAGTTCAGAATATGGGAATCTCAAAGTCAACAAGGAGCTAAAAGGTTAGTCCATACTGCTGTTGTTGCTGTCTTTTAGTCTTTTTCAGTCTTGTCTGGCTCTGTGACCCCATTTAGGGTTTTCTTGGCAAAAATACTGGAGTGTTTTTGTCCCTTTCTTCTCCACACCATTTTATAGACAAGGAAAGAGGGTTAAATGATTGGCCCAGGGTCACACAACTAGTAAGTGTTTGAGTCTAGATTTGAATTCAGGTACTCCTGATTCCAGGCCTGGCATTCTATTCACTGCACTATCTAGTGCCCTAGTGTATACTGTACCTGAACAGAAATTCCCTCTACAATACCTCTTAGAAGTGATCATCCGAGGATGCCAGGTAGCACAGCGAGTAAGAGCACCGGCTCCAGTGTTGAGAAGACCTGGAGATCGACTCCCAAGCTCAGACACTTAGCACCCACCCAGAAACACCTGGCCGTGTAACCTTGAGCAAGTTACTTAACCCCAATTGCTTAGGGGCGGCCAGGTGGCTCAGCAAGTAAGAGCACTGGCTCCAGTGTTGGGATGACCTGGATCAAATCCGGGCTCAGATACTTAGCACCGCACCCAGAAATAATATACTGGCTGTGTAACCTTGAGCAAGTTACTTAACCCCGATTGCTTAAAAAAAAAAATGATCATCCGAGGCCTGCTTGAAAAACCGCAGGGATGACGGACTCACTACTTTATTAGGCAGTCCATTCCACTTTTGACTAGCTGTAAAGTGTCAGAGAGTGTTTTCTTCCACTGAACTGAGATCTACCTTTCTGATAATTCTAGCTATCCAAATTCTGGCTGTTAGACAAGCAGAATGAACAAAGGATCATATATTTAGAGACAGAAAGAATCTTAGATATTATCTAATCCAATCATCTCATTTTACAGATGAGGAAACAGAGGCAAAGAAAGTTTAGGTTGCCTCAGGTTACATAACTAGTATACGGAAATGACCAGAATCAAATTCTAACTCCATTCAGCTCCAAATCTATCCCTGTTTCCATTGTACAATGCTACTTCTTCTAAGGCTAATTCCTATTCCACATGATACAATAGTTAAAGAAATCTACATTGAAACATCCCTGAGTTATCATCTAATTCTCATAAAAACTAGCAAAGATGCTAAGGGATGGGAAAAGTCATTGTTGGCAAAGCTATGGGAAGACAAACACTCTAATTCACTACTGATGGGGTTGTGATCAGTTCAGCCATTCAGCAAACCAACTGAAAGTCAGTAAAAAGTTATTAAACTTCTCATTCCCTTTGTCCTCACTGAGACTAGATTGCAAGGAAGTTATTTTCAGCAAGAAAAAGAAGTATATGAACAAAAATGCTCACATCAGCATTATGTGACAATTAAAAATGGGAATAACATATCCCCAGTGATTACTGGATGGATGAACAAATTAATAATCCTTTTTACCATAAATCCAGAACTAGATGGTACCTGAGCAGTCATGTGAGCCAACTCCTTTCTTTCACAGGCAATAACACTGAAGTCCAAAAGGGTTTCAGGAGTGAAGAACCTGTAGCCTTGAGGCCACACAGATTCAAAGGTCCACTCTTGTGGACCTAGAGGGTCCTCACCTCTGATTTAAATGCTAAAGGTCAAACAGAGAGTACATAGTATAGTCAAGATTCAAACTTGAGTCCTCTGTCTCCAAATTAAGTGACCTCTCCACTACACCTAATATATTATTCAGTGTCATAGAATATCATTATCCTCTGAGTGACAAATATGAAGAATTCAGAGAAAATTATAAAGTTATTTGGAGCCTAAAGAACAATATACATAATGACTAGAACAACATAAACAAAGTCAACATGGAAAAGCATCAAACCTCTGATAAAAAACACTGGTCAGCATTAAGTCCCACCTGTTGAGTTGTTTTTTCAGTCATGTCTGATTCTTCATGATCCCATTTGGGATTTTCTTAGAAAAGATACTGGAATGGTTTGCCATTTCCTTCTACAGCTCATTTTACAGATAAGGAACTGAGGTAGAGTTAAATGTCTTGCCCAGGGTCATACAGCTAGTAAATTTCTAAGGCCAGATTTGAACTCAGGAAGATCAGTCTTCCTGACTCCAGGCCTGGCATTCTATGCACTGGGCCTCCCAGCTGCACCATTAGTCCCATACTGTCAAAGTTAAAGTATATACCTCATCTTCCTGTTATTAACTGATAAATCAACTTATTTTAGGAAATGTGTTTCTAAGGGAGTTTGGGTGTTTATTGAGAAATGTAGATTATATCAAAGCAAAATGTATCAATAAACTTAAAACAAAGAATAACAACAACAAAAAACAAAAAAACATAATTGAAATCAGATTTTATGATCCTTTGAAGTATTCTTTTCTGAAGTTTAAATGTCCTTAGTTCCATCAATTCATCTTTATAGAGCATCATTTTGAGTTTTTAATATTGTTAACCAAATTAGTAATTCTCATCTGAACACATTCTAGTTTATCAGTGTCTTGAGAGGCAATCTGATACAGTCCAAGAAGAGAGTTCAAGTTCCAGTTCTCCAACTTAACATCAGAGTATCCTTGAGCAAGTCTGTTTTTTTCTTTTTGGAGGGCAGAGGGCTGGGCTATTGGGGTTAAGTGACTTGCCCAAGGTCACACACTGCTAGTAAGTGCCTTGCGGAAGTCTCAACTTCTCTAGGCCTAAATTCTTCATCTAGAAAATGAAACTAATATACTGATTGGGCTATATGGATTCAAAGGTCCCTTTCAGCTCTAAATCTATTAGCTATGATCATTGCATAGGACTGAACACAATATTCCACATGTAGTCGAATAGAAAGCAGCAGGGTTTATCACCAATTTGGTTAGGTACACTATGTTTCTATTAACATTATTTATGACTGCTGGGATTACCTTTTCGGATTGCCAGGTCACACTGCTGACTCATATTGAATTGGCAGTTCACAGAAACCTCCATGGGCCCTTTCAATGGGAACTGTTGTATAACCAAGCTTTCCCCATTCTATAACACTTCTTCCATTATTCCAAGGATCACTTCATTTCCTATGCTAAATCTAAGAGTAATTTCCAGCACTTTCAATAAATTTCGGCAATTTCTTCTCTCATACTTAGGAGATCAACCCACATTCTTCTTCTGTGCTATAGTTATTTGTCATTGATGAAAACAGTCAAAGCACAATCTCTGGAGGTCATTAAAAACATTCTCTGTGCCCTCCACACTTGCTAGAAATGAGATCCTCTCCTCTTTTTTTGGTTGTTCATTTATGTGGTTGTGGCTGTCATATATTCTGACAACCTCCATTTTGCTGAACATGCTTATGGAGCCTGGGACTGTCTCTGAGGGCTAAAGTTTTATTTCTAGCAGAACTTCCAGGACTTGTTTTTTGCTCATTAGTTTTGGTTTCTATGATTCACAGTTAGCAGATACTTATCAATGTCAAAATATAAATAATGTCTGCCCTTAGCTATTGTCTACAACAAAGCCCAGTATGTGGAAATCCAATTTTCTAGTACTTAATCATATGGAAGACTGCTGACATATGCGTATGTTTTAAGCTTTTCGACATACTTAACACGTTTGTGACTGTGATCCTCACAACAGCCCTGTGAGGTAGATACTAGAGGCATTATTATAAAAAACTTGAGTCAGAGGGGCTAAATGACCTATACATTCCATACAGTTGCTAAAGTGATAGAGGCTGAATTCAAGTTTGTGATGGGGAAGCCTGATTCAGGCCAGTTTCCAGGAATGTTTAGCTCAGATAGTAGAAAGAGAGAGTCAGCAAAGAGGTTCATTTAGCTAAAGCACAGAAGGAACACTCAATAAGGACACAGCACCTAGCTCATATAGACCTATCTCTCCTCCACATGAGTAGGCCCACCAGGAAGGCCTAGTCTAAGGTGTCAGCACTGCCCAAATGATCAAAGAGCCACAGTAGCTCTGCAACTGCTGTTAATTCTAAATTAAAAAAAAAAAAACAGAGAGCTAACACTGGTTATCAAAACCACTAAGAATTAACTCTAAAAAGTAAAATAAAACAAAATAAGCCCAAAGAAATAACAATGGTCATAAGCAAAAAGCTTTCTTTTATTCCACTAGAGGAGAGGACATAGACACATGTGCAGGGTCCCCCTCTTATAGGAGACCTTTCCTTAGGGTGGACAAATCTCAATACACATACTAGTGGCTATGGCATGTGAGTCACTATGCAGTGAGCTATAACCCTGACGATGGAGGACAACAATGGAGGATAATGACCCTGACAATAACAACCACACTGAGACAAGTTTGATTCATGGTAGGGCTTCATGACTAGAACATGAGTACTATCGGTGCTCAGGGACCACATAGAGCTGCTGTGAAACAACTCTGGGATTTTGTGGTGACTGAGAGGGTGAGTGCAAAGGATTATTGTTACATGAAGCTCAAGGCATAGCTTGCTTGCTGGGTCTCAGCTCTGGAAAACATGGTGTCTCATAATAGTAAAAAGAGAGGGATCATCTTGGCACAGAGATCCTGACAAAGGTCACCAGGTCTAAGGATACCAGCAAGCTGTGTCAATGGCTACCTGGTTGGAACCTTAGTCCATTGGGCCTCTCAATACTCTAGAATAGCTTTCTTGCTTTTTTTTTGGAGGGGGGAAGGCAGGGTAATTGGGGTTAAGTGACTTGCCCAAGGTCATACAGACAGTAAGTGTTAAATGTCTGAGACCTCCTGACTCCAGGGCTGGTGCTTTATTCACTGCACCACCTAGCTGCTCCCCTTTCTTGCTTTTTTAAAGGAAAACAAGTAGCCTAACCTATATGGGAGCGGGAAGCATGGTGGAAAACGATCAACCCTATCACAAAACTCTTTCTATGATGTCATTTGACTCAGTTCAAAAATTTACTCGTCTATGATATAAAGATTAACACAAGAGAATCATCTTCCACTTCAAAGAACATGAAGGACTCCAAAAGATATATGCATACAGGCTTACAGTAAAGACTACAAATATATAACTAAGGAGTTACAAAGGCACATCATAATAGAACAAAAAATGCATATAACCTATATGGTGTTTGAGAATTTATCAGTACTCACAGAATAGGATACATTAGGACAATTAATGTTAGCTATCATTTATCTAGCACTTTAAAGTTTGCAAGTTACTTTACAAATATCTCATTTTATCTTCATAACAACCCTGAGAGCTAGGTGTTCTTATTATTCCATTTTACAGATGAGAAAACTGAGGCAAGCAGAGGTGAAGTGAATTGCCTAGTATGACACAGCTACTAAGTATATAAGGCCAAATTTGAACATGGGTTTTCCTGACCCCAGGTCCAGCATACTATCCACTGTGCCACCAAGCTAACAATAAGAATACATTCCACATGGCACTTAAATTATATCACTTATGTTGTGCTAGAAGGTGAGTGCACCCATTTCCCAGGGGAAGATGCCTCCCTATCCAATAATTCTGAGCCTGTACCACTGTCTGAGTTTGGCTTCAATGCCAAGCATTGTGCAGGCTGGTACTCAATGGCTGAGTGCCTCCACTAGGCTGCTGGTGCTAGGAACTGTTTTTACAATTCACCTAAGGGTTGTAGTGGTACCCAGGTGGTTATTTCCAATACTGCATTTTATCCATTTATTGATATAGTTTAACTTGCCTTTGTAGAAGCTCCCTTAGGGCAACAGCCAGTCAGTCATTGCAAGTTCACCTGTTTGAACTTGCTCATACAACCTAGCCAATCAATGGGGGATGAGGTGGAACATGGAATTTCCCTTTCAGCAAAATCAAATGTGTTGCTGTAATAAGACTCAAAGCAGAAGATTGTCTATAATGAACCAAAATTAAATATGCTGCAGAGTTGGTATCACACTACAACTATGCCGCCTCTTAACTGTTCCTTTTTGTTATACCCTCTTCCTATATGTAGATCAGGTTTCTAACAAGTCTTGTCTCTTCTCTATCCTGCAATCTTCTATTTCCCACTTCCCTCTGCACCATAAGCCAGGACCTTCTGTCAGGAAAAGGGGATGAAATGAATATAAATTGAAAAGCATTCCTATTACTATTTGGCATGGAAAATATTTTTATCAGCTGTGACAAGGGCTTCTGGTAGCCATGCCAAATGTTAAGAAAGTGCATTAGGATAAGAAGTTCAAAACTCTGCCTACTTAGGCCAATCCTATCTAAATTGGGTTCTCACTCTAAGGCAAAATCCTTAATGGAATTCAGGAAGATAACTGTAGTGTATTCCTTTTTTTTTTTTTTTTGGTAGCTCTTTTTCTTTGTAGACTCTAAATTTTAAAGTGCAAAGGTTTATATTTTGAGTTTGTATCACTCATAATTCTTTCTAATTCTTTCTTATGTCATATCTAGTTCTTTCCCTCAGGTCAGCATAAAAAATTCTTAAAAGAAAGGCATACCTTCTTTATTAGCACATTTGTAAGTAAATGTATTTTAAAATAATTATTTTGAAAATAAATTCCCATTAAATGAGCAGCTGTTTCTAGCTTAGTGAGTCAATATCTAATCTAGTACCATGAATCAAGATATGTTTATTCTAACCATGATTCTGCCACCTAATTCCCTGAATAAGTTACCAAACTATAGTTGTATTTTCTTACCTATAACTCATGAATAATTCTACTTCCTGAGGTAGTTAAAGAAAATCTTTGTTAAATGATAGTTAAGACTCATGACAAACACAATGGATTCAATCTCAATTACATAAGCCCAACAAATTCTATATTTTACTTTATTTTACAGATGAGAAAACTGAGGCAAACAGAGGTGAAGTGAATTGCCTAGTATGACACAGCTACTAAGTAGATGAGGCCGAATTTGAACTTCGGTTTTCCTGACCTTTTTTTTTTTTTTAACTTTAATGACCATGTACATTTGGCACAGAAACAAGAAACATGAGATTCAATTTAACCATTTATATGGAGCTTAATAAATTTCCTTAGTGTTTCAGGATGTATTACATATGTTCCATAAACCAATCACTAATGCTCACACTTTTCTATTTTATTGACAAGGGGAGCCAGCGTGGCATGGTGCACTGGGAACCTATCTAACAAGAAGAGCTAGGTTTAGCCTTCTGATTCTGACATATATTGGCTGTATGACTACAGCTGGACAAGTCACTTAACCTCACAATACTCTAGACAACATTCTAAGTTTAAATATTTCAGAAGAGGCACCTAGAAAGGGTATTGGGAATTTCTCACCCAAGAGTTTCTTATACTAATTAAATCACAGGCCTATTCCTTTCTTCTATTCTCTTTATGAGATCTGAATACAAGATATATCTTTATAAGTTGTATAGAAGGAAAGGTCATACCAGGTTGGTTTATGTAATTTCATGTTCATATGTTAAGAATTTATTTAGGTGGTGCAGTGAATAGAACATCAGTTCTGGAGTCAGGAGGACCTGAGTTCAAATCCGGTCTCAGACACTTGACACCCTTACCAGATGTATGACCTTGGGCAAGTCACTTAACCCCAATTCCCTTGCCTTCCCCCCCAAAAAAAGAATTTATTTAGATACACATAAATAAATTTACAGCTACTTGTTAGAAAATATATTGAAACAAGTTTAAATTTCTATGCAAATATTCATGTTAAAAAGCAGGAGACCAAACACATATTCATAAAAAGGATCAAGCATTTAAAACAGAGTTATGTTTAAGCACAGTAAGGGAATGACAATGTGAAAAGAAGGAGGGTAGAGAAGGTTATAGGCCAATTGTAATGTGTTCCTGCAACACAACTGATGAAAGAGAAGAAAGAAACTGGAAAATTCTGTAACTATTTTTAGGATGTGATTTTCTCTTATTTGTACTCCTACACTCCTTTGATACTTAACTCAAAAATCTCTATAAACCTTCTTTGGAAAAAGAACAAAAAATCAAAACAACTTCATACACCAGAATCAGTGGATTCAAATGTTACTAAAAGAACTGAAAATCTAGATAGTCTTGGGACTGGATGTTTATGCAAGATACAACATATGTTCATGTGAAGTACATCAAACTATAGAAGCTATCCAGCAAGAGCATTCCAGGCTGTCTGTCATGGAAATACAGGGAGGAAACACAAGAAATGCAGAATTGTAGTTCAGATAAACCATGCCTGGAAAACTAGATTATATATATAGACTTTTGTAATATGCCCCCAGAATTTTTTATGATTTGTTACTGCAAATCACATTACAATTTCAAAATCATATAATTGTCTGATATAGACATATGATCCTATTGTGTTTGTTGATTACAAGTCAAAGTATTTTTCTAAATGCCTACTATGTTCCAGATCCTGTGCTAAATGCTGAGGATACAAAAAAAAGGTCTACAAGGATACAAAAAATAGTCTAGGCTCTCAAGGAGTTCACAGTCTAATGAGGGAGAAAACATGCAAACAAGTCATGTACAGACAAGATGTATACAGAATAAAATGGATAAATCAAGAGAGAAGGTACTATAATTAAGGGGGATCAGGAAAGGATTCTTGTAAAAGGTGGAAATTTAGTTGCAACTTGAAGAAAGTAAGGAAACCAGGGATTAAAACAAAGTATTTGATTCAGGAGAACAAAATGATGGCTTGAAGGCTCACCTCAAACAGGATATGTGTATTAATATTTGAAGATCATATGAGATTCCACAACAGATATGATGGAATGGATAAATTTGTTTATTTATTAGCAACATTAAATAAAGTATGAAGGTATAAAAAGGAGAAGGGTTTACCAGTGCCATGGAGAATATCCTGTATGAAATCTGTCTGAACAGAAGAAAAATTCCCTATTAACAAAGAACTTCTTCAAATGATCAAGTTGGCCAAGGATATTGTACTGATTGTAGGTTGACCATTTTGCTTCAGAATGTTACAGAGCCCACTAATCAAGATCAGCCCTTAAAAAGAGACTGAGATAGCTATCCACATGTGGACAATTTTACTGCATGATTTCTTGAAACACAGTATTCAAGTTTTCTTCTTCATGGTTTTTTTAATATAATCTTTTCATATCTTATCTTCAAGTTCAATATTATTTTATAGCACTCTTATGGATTCTTTCAAGAGAATTATGATTTCATTTTAATGTACTCCAGTTAATTTTCCATCTACTTTTGTATTTGGAAGCTTCTAATCCACTATTCTCTTTTCAGAAAACACAATGATTTGGAAAATCTTTCTCTCGTTAAAAAATCTTTTTCTCATGAGACTGTTTTCTCTCCTTATTTTTTTTTTCATATCTTCAGAGAATCTTATATTGCTTTCCTAACCATTCTCACAGTTCTTGGAGTTACTCCACTGACATTTCAGGGAGCCCTGTAGAATGTGTTATAATTCTTTCACCATCTTCTCTTTGCTGCTGAGTCTTGCCTGACTCTTTGTGACCCCATATGGAGTTTTCTTGGCAAAGATACTAAAATGGTTTGCCATTTCCTCCCCCAGTTCATTTTACAGATCAGATACCGAGGTTAAGTGATTTGCCTAGGATCACACAGCTAAGTGAGTGTCTGAGGTCAGATTTGAACTCTGGAAGATGAGTCTTTTTGGTTCCAAGTAAAGTACTCTATCCACTGTACCATCTCGCTACCCAAAGTACCTGTCCATTAACACAGTTGTTTTCTTCAATTATTCATTTTGCCTTCTCATTAAAGTCACACCTGTATTCATTAGTAATTCTGCTAATTTTTCTATGATGTCCTTGCTGTAAATATGCTTCCCACCATCGGTCCTTTCCTGTTGACCCAACACTGTTGTGCTGATTACTCAGAACCTATTTCCAGGTCTCTAGTCTCTTAGACCACTGGGGTTGGACAAAACCTATGTCATTAAGGGATGAGAGGAACCTGTTTAGACACTACCACAAGTAGACCACAAGAAGTCACTATACTTGGGTCTAGCCTTTACCTTTCCCAAGCTCATTGTTCTAGACACTGTCCTCTTCTCAGCAAGTAACTTCATCAGACTTACATTGAGCAAAGACACTGTTCAGATTCAAAGGCCTCAACACTCAGACAAGTTAGTAGAGGGGAATTTGGGTCAATGCTGAGAAACTCTAAATTGTTATCCAGGAAAAGAAAAAACTAAAAGTTGTGGGGAAAGAGGTGGATGATAACTGTCTTCAAGCACTTAAAGGGTTGTCATGTAGAATAGGACTTACATTTTACTGTATTTGAGAGAAGAACCATAAACAATGAGTGAAGGCTGCAAAGAAATAAATTTAGAGCTATCTATGATCTCTTGCTCTATGACTTAGGTCACAATGAAGGTCATCAAGTAGAGGTTAAAGGACCACTTATAGAGTAGAGATTCTGGTTTGGTTAAGAGTTGGATTGTTTCATGATGACCCTTACAACTGCAAAATTCTATGACTGATTAATTAACAAGTACTTGTTAAACACAGTCTGTGTCCAGACTTGTGTGACAAGTAAATATGGGGGATATTTAGACAAAGGCAAAATACTCCTTGCCCTCAAGGTTTTGGTCTAACCTGAAAGATATTATCTGCATATGTGAGTATATACAATACACATACAAAACTTATGTGAGGTTGTTGTGTTGTGTTTGTCCTATGTTTTCAAAGATGACCGTGTCATCAGGGAAATTATGACATGACTTGTAGTTGACTTTGATTTGAGTGGGGAAGGGCTGCAAGGTCACCAGCCTCACTTTCTCCTCCAGAGCCATCTGGATCCAGTGAAAGATTTTCATCAGGATGACTGGAGATGACCCAGGATGCAATGGGAGACACTGGCCCTTTTAGGTTAAGGGCTTTTTACATACTCACTTATAATGAGGTAACACCCATTCAGTGAATAGATCTCTTTAAGAAGTGAGTCCAGGGATGGCCCCTTTAATTAGAAAAAAAAAAAGCAATCTAGGAGGGGAAGACCCTCAGGGCTACTGTTCCAAAGGGAAACAGTAACCTTGAAGAAAAAGGCATTAGCATCTTTGGAGACTGAGAAGAACTTGAAGCAAAAGGTACCTTGCCACCATGTTTCAGCAGCAGTTTCACTTGGGAACTTCTCTCAATTCCTTGGGCCTTCTGACCTTATAGTATCTGTACAGTCCTGTAGACCTCTCACCCTGGAAAGTACCTACTCCAACCATTTCTCCTCCTTTATCCTATTGCTGAGTTCCTCCTGTGGCCTCCATTTTGTGGAGAGGCTCAGGCCTGCCGACTTTCATTCCCTTCCAACCTCTGACTTCCTGACCATCAATACAATGCCCCCATTCAGCTGCCTTTTATTAAGATTAGCCAATCAAAAACAGTGTAGTAGAAAATATGTTGAGAGTTGAGTCTACACACCTGGCTTCTATTTTCAGTTCTGCCATTAACTAACTTATCTGACTTTGGCAAGGCATTTCATCTTTCTGGGCCTCACCTTGCTAATGTATAAAGTCATGAGATCAGACTAGATGATTTTTAATGCTTATGTTACTAAATGATCTATAATTTACAGATGAGAAAATAAAGGAATGAAAATATTGGGTTTCAGCTTCATCATCTGTAGAAGGAAAGATATGGACTAAAATTTCTCTGAGGTTTCTGTGATACTTCTAAGGGCCTTTGCTCATATAATTCTAATACTCAGAGAATCAATAACAGAACTGAGTTTCCAATAAAATCCTGTTAACAGGTACTAAAGCCAAATCTGGTCTCCTCTTCAAAAAAAGAAAGCCTGACTTAGCCCACTGACTATGAAGGACAGAGCTACTTCGAAATATTCTGATGGGGGGAGAGGAGGGAAGTTGTGCAAATTAGTTTTCCTTAATGCTTAATCATTCTCTGCCCCTTCATAAATGTTGGTTGAAAAACCAAAACCCTTTCAGTGTCAGTCTCAATCTATTTTTTTCTTCTTTTTTTCTATGCCCTCTGTCTATGTATACATGTACACACACACATATATATATACATTCACATATGTATTTATACACACATATATATATATTCATATATTCCCTTCAACTATCCTCATACTGAGAAAAGTCTCATGAGTTACAATTATTGTTTTTTCCATGTAGGAATGTAAATAGTTCAACTTTAATAAGTTCCTTATGATTTCTTTTTCCTGTTTACCTTCTCATGCTTCTCTTGTTTCTAGTAAATGAAAGTCAAACTTTCTGTTCAGCTATGGTTTTTTCAAAGAATACTGGAAAGTCCTCTATTTCATTGAATGATCACATTTTTCCCTGAAGCATTATAGTCAGTTTTGCTGGGTAGGTGATTCTTGGTTTTAATCCTAGCTCCTTTGAGCTCTGGAATATCATATTCCAAGACCTTCAATTCCTTAATGTAGAAGCTGCAAGTTCTTGTATTATCCTGATTGTGATTCCCTAATACTCAAATTGTTTCTTCCTGACAGCTTGTAACATTTTCTCCTTGACCTGGGAACTTGATTGGCTCTGATATTCCTAGAAGTTTTCTTTTGGAGATCTTTTTCAAGAGGCAAAAGGTGAATTCTTTCAATTTCTATTTTGCCCTCTGGTTCTAGAATTTTCCTTAAGAATTTCTTGAAGGATGATTTCTAGGTTCTTTTTTTGATCATGGCTTTTAGATAGTCCAGTAATTTTTTAATTATCTCTCCTGGATCTGTTTTCCACATCAGTGGTTTTTCCAATGAGATATTTCACATTGCCTTCTATTTTTTCATTTGTTTGGATCTGTTTTATAGTATCTTGATTTCTCATAAAGTCATTAGCTTCTATTTGCTCCAATCTAATTTTGAAGGAATTATTCTCTTCAAAAACTCTCTTTAGGAATTTTTGAAATTCCTTTTCCATCTGGCAAATTCATCTTTTTAAGGCATTCTTCTCCTCATAGGCTTTTTGGGCCTCTTTTGCCATTTGAGTTAGTCTTATTTTCTAAGATGTTATTTTCTTTTTTTTCTTTTTGCTTTTTTTTGGAAGGCAACTGGGTTAAGTGACTTGCCCAAGGTCATACAGCTAGTATTTGTGTTAAGTGTCTGAGGCTGAATTTGAACTCAGGTCCTCCTGACTCCAGGGCTGGTGCTCTATTCACTGTGCCACCTAGCCGCCCCTTAAGGTATTATTTTCTTCAGTATTTTTGGGGGGTCTCCTTTAGCAGGCTGTTGACTTGCTTTTCATGATTTTCTTGCATCATTCTCATTTCTCTTCCCAATTTTTCCTCCACTTTTCTTACTTGATTTTCAAAATCCTTCTTGAGCCCCTCCATGGCCTATAACCAATTCATATTTTTCTTGGAAGCTTTTGATGCCAGAGTTTTGACTTCATTGACTTCTTCTGGTTCCAAGTTTTGATCCTTTTTGTCCCAAAAAAAGGATTCTATGGTCTGATTGCGCTTCCTCTGCTTGCTCATCTTGACAGCCAATTACTTGACTTTTGAGCTCTTTGCCATGGTAGAACTCTGCTTCCAGAGTGGAGAGAGCTGTGTCCCAAATTGCTGGGGTTTTCACAAATGTTGTCAGAGCTATGAGAAGGGCACTCTCTCTACAGACACCCTAAGCTCTGGCACACTGGCCACATACCCCAGGACCACCACCTGTAATGGAAATGGGAATCTGAAGATCGTCCCTGTGCCTTAAAAGACCTAGGGGGTGAGTTTGAAGACCTCCCCTGCTGTGAAGATAAACTCTTCCCCCTGATAAGTTGAATGTAGTCACATGGAGCCTGCAATGGAAGGAGTTTGCTGAGGATAAGCAGAATCCACAGAGAAGCTGGTAGAGAACAAGTCTGACATTTGCAGACAGTTGGGGACAGAGAAAGAGCTTAGGCAAAGAGATAGAGAATTTTGTGAGTAAATATTGATCTTGTATTGGTTTGTGGGAAGGCTAAAGGATGCTGTAGCTCTTAGCATTATTATGGCCTCTGAATATCTTTGGTACTTTGGCTTACTGGTTTTGGGATTTGATTTTCTGGTGTCTAAATAAATTCTTCAACTTTATCCTCTATCTGGAGAGTGACATATTTTGCGATCGAACATCATGCAATAGTTATAGTCACGGTCTCTATCATGATTGGGGGTGCTATTAAATAGCATTGGCACTACACTACCCAAGACTGTGATCCAGATACAAGCAGGTCAAAGTAAGAGCAATTACCCTGTGAATGGTCACTTGGTCCCCCTGTGATATGCAGGCCGGGAGCTCTGAGGGCAGCCATGGGGCAGCAGCTACAGTCACTGAGCCTCCTTCACCTCTTGTCCCCAGGGCAGGGCCTGGACCATACTCTTCTGTCACCTGGTTCCAACAGAGGGAACTCTGACTTTTTACTTTCTCTTTGGCGTTTATGGGTTGAGAAGTCTGGAAACTGCCACAGCTGCTGGTGATGCACTCTTCTGAAGTCTGCTGTGGCAGGTCTGTGCTAGTGGTTGGGCTGCCCCTCATCTGGGCCTGTGTGGCTCATGTGGGACTGTGCTTGGCTCCCAGTCTGGTGTGTTAGAGCCCTTCTGTTGGCCTGCCAGGCTGCCTTCAGCGGGAGGTTTGTTTCTCTGTCACTTTGTGGGTTCTGTAGCTCTAAAATTTGTTTAGAGTCATATTTTACAGGTATTGGAAGTGGTTAGAGCAGAAGCTCACACCAAGTTCCTGCCTCAACTCTGCCATCTTAGCTCCACCCCTGGGCTCAGTCTTGTAACTTTACACTTTTCTCCTTTAGGATTACTCTCCCACCAAACGTTTCCACTGAGAACATCAGAATCTTTTCATGCATAGATCTCCATAAAAAAGGTAAAGACTCTTCAGTTCCCTTTCAAACAGGGAGGTTAATACAGAACATCATTGAATATAGAATAAGCTTTAACACAATAAAACAAATACAAAGGACTTGCAAATGAGCCTAGAAACAACTACAACAACTCACTCTCCTTTAGCACTCATTTCCTCCATCATTCTGGCCCTTGGAAGCATTTTAGTGCCTACTATGGTCAAGAATTGTGCTAATTGCTAGAGGCATGTGTAATGCCCATCAGATTTTTTTTTTGGGGTGGGGAAGGAGGAAGGCAAGGCAATTGGGGTTAAGTGACTTGCCCAAGGTCACACAGCTAGTAGGTGTCATCAAGTGTCTAAGGCTGGATTTGAACTCAGGTCCTCCTCACTCCAGGGCCAGTGATTTATAGCCAGTACCACCTAGCTGCCCCTATCAGATTTTTAGTATAGCCCTGGGCTTAGGCCTTCCAATTGAAGAAAAGGACTTGGGCTTTCAAGGGTCCAGTCTATTCCTTTCAAAGTCTATATATCATGATTCAGGACCAGTGTGGGTTTGCTCCTCCACATGGTGACTCTGTCGGTCTCTTGCTGTAATTTGGCTTCAGCTCCTCCTTTTGCTGCACAGCTTCCTCCCAAAAGTCCTGGAGGTTTGGTTCAGGAATTCCTCTAATAGTCTTGAAACTCCTCCATTGATCTTCTACTGGTCCAACACTACAGTCAGTTCAATGCCTGTGGTTCCTGGCTTAAAATGGAAATTTCTCATTTACCCCTCCATCATTGTCTCCAATCTGATGCCATCTCTGGGGTCACACAATACCCTGAAGAGTCTTGTGAATGAGCAGGCTTCCCCTTCAGTGAAATGAGTCTGAGTCCCTAGATATAGCTCCTTTCACATGTGTATTTGTGTGTGTGTGTGTGTTTATCCAACTCTCCTTTTGAGGCCAAGTCCCAGGGTATAGGTCAGATATATGAATTGGCCACATATTATCAATCATCTCTACCTAGTGGTGTTAAAGGGGAAAGGAAATAGCTGAACTAGGTAAATTGTCACCTTATTAGAGACTTAACTTGTCATGGGAATTTACTACCTCATTAAGGAGACACAAAAAAGGATTCAGAGGAATCTCATTGGGCTACCTCAGAAACATCTTCTAAATTAGGAATTCTTAACCTTTTTAGTGTCAGGGACCCCTTTGGCAGCCTGGTTAAGTGGATGGACTCCTCAGATTAATATTTTTAAATGTAAAAAGTAAAATAAATAGGATTACAAAGGAAACCAAATATATTGAAACACAGTTATCAAAATATTTCTGAGAAACCAAGTTCATAGGTAACCTCTCCCTCTTAAGAACCTCTGCTTTCAATGTCCATTTCTTTAAAAAAAATCTCCCTTCTACCATTTTTACTTGGATAAGTAGGAGAACTTAAATTGTTAACACTAATAAAAAGTATGTTGACAGATTTTAGAAGAAGACCTAAATGATTTCCATTGGCATCATGTTTAAGGAGATAGTGCAAACCACAAGTCATTAAAATTAAGGCAGTCTAGGTCTAGTTCAATTTCCTATTTCAAGTATCTCTTAAATTGAATGTAATTTTAAAAGGGAAATGAATACACTGATACATGTTATCATCAGTATAATATGACTTACATAAAGCAACTAGATTTATGATATGTTGTTTTATTAAAAATCCTTTGGTAGTCCAAGAAGGCTCCCAGCATATAGAGTGTATTGTATCTGGTAATAAGATTCTAGCCCAGATCACAATTTCCCTGGTAACAATGATCCTACTCATAGATTAGAACTTTGCCTGAGACCTAAAATTATTAATAGGAAATTTCTCAACCTAAAAATGTTATTTCTCCATAGCAGTTTTTCCATATACATTTTTTAAAGACTCCCCTGAATAATAATACTTTGTCCGACAAATTTGATTTATTCCCATTGGACTAACCCATTGCTAATGGTCTCTTCTAACCATTAACCATAGTCACCTCTCTAAGAGTTTTCTACTTACTTGTGCTTAGACACCTAGACAACAAGCATATAGTAAGCTTAATAATATGGCAGACGTTGTACTAAAACGTAGAGTTACAAAATCCAAGCAAACAGAAAGTCTGCTCTCGAGAAGCTTATATTCTAACAGGGAAAGACAATATATAATAGGTGGATAAGAGTAAGACATACCTTCATGGGGACATGGTGACAAGGCCCAGGTAACTCAGAAACACAGACAGGAAGTGAATAACAAAAGGAAGCATGGTTGGTCTGGGGCCATCCCCAAAATGGAGGACCACCTGCCCTCTGAAGAAAGAATTCACCACTGGGGGCCAGCATGGTAGAGTAGAGGGATGTTCTGAGGTAAGAAGGCCCCAGGTGCTAAAGAATTTCCAGAGTAAGAAGGCAGCTAAATGATGGGGACAAAATCTGAAGAGTCAGAAGTATAATTGAAAGGGACTTTCCTGTAACTCTGTTTTCTAAATCTCACTTCTAATTAATAGGGTATTTCTGTGGCTTTCTAACTTAGGTAATGGGAATACTTTTCAGTATTCAGCCCCTGCTATTGTTCAAGCCTCTCAGTGAGGTTTCCATTCCCCATCCCTTTTCTTTTACTGAGGAGGAGGTAGTGATAAGATAGCTAGTATTTACTTAGGACTATATTGACATGACCAAGTCTTGACCAAGACCAATTACAAATTGACTGAAGGCTTGCCATAGATTGTTTCTTCACAGTGCCTCAGAGCAGAGAGGCTGCACTGTTGGATTCTGCTCTTCATCCAGCAATGGGTAAACAGTCAAGTTTTCTAAAATTTTGGTGGAGAATTCGTTACAACCTGGGCACTTGGGGATGAGCAATGGCCTGCAGACAAACATAAGACACAACAGAACTATACCATTTTAAATGGTTTTGTTATGTCTTTTACAGAGAAATATCTTCAGACCTGAAATGATATCCTCCTCCCCATTAAAATTTCCATCTGATTCTTCATCATGCCACATAAATGACCCTAAGCTGTAGAAGTTTTTACTACCAATGTACAAATTTCAGCATTAAAAAAAAGAAGCAACATATGTTTATTAAAGGTTTTTTCCACTGGCATAGAATACATTGAGGACTGAATTCAAATGGAAGAGGGATTCCCTATATATAAGGTGTCTGATGTTTCTGTTTGCATGTGCCATTGGGTTGAATACAGTATTCTCCAGAATACTACAGAGTCTCCTAAATAAGATTCAGAATCTTGTAACTCAATAAACATAAAACTAAAAAAAAAACCCAAATCTCATGAACTCAAAAGAGTTCAGCTAGCTTATCCAAAGAAAAAATAGGTTGATAAAGAATGCTTATTACTCAAGGACACCAAACATCTTTGTGAAACAGAAGACGATCTTTTTAACAACGGCATATTTCAGAGGATGATATATCATCTTGAGTCACAGAATAGCATAATTAAGAGTTACCCAAAGAGGGGTATATTGGTCACAAGAAAACTGCAACAAATTACCAAGAAAGACCTGTATAGGAAAAACTGTGTACTATAATATAAGCAGAGAGAGGGATAAAGGGAAAAGGAATCATGGAGAGTATAAGAGATAAAAGCCAAAATATACATGGGTTTCCATGTAATGTGAAAAGGCCTAGGAGGCCCCAGGATGTTGGACAAACTGGGGGGAAAATGTGGTTAATGCAGAGGGTAAGAAGAAGGAGGAGATGGATTGTGATCCGCATGGTGAGTGGTTAAGATACCAGGTTCATTGAAGTCTCTTCACCAGTACCTAGGACAGTGCCTAAAAGTACACAGCAGGTGCTAAATATATTTTGTTGAATAAATGAAATGACAAGAATATGCAACAAAAATAATAAATCACTGTTTATTTTTCCTTCCCAAAGGCAGTAAAATAGGAGTTTTCTACCTTTGACTGTCTGGTAAAGCCTATCAACCCCCCTCAACCCCCTGAAAAACATTTTAAAATGTGTAAAATAAAATACATAGAGTTTAAAAAGAAAGTCATTATTCTGAAATAAAGTTATATATTTTATAAAGTTCACGTATCCCAGTTTAAGAACCCCTACAATAAAAGAACAGAGGACAGTAGTCACTCAGTTAATATTTGACTGAAAGACTAACAAGGGAATGCATTTTTCTGATAATATATATGACAGGAAAATAAACTCATTGTTCTTAAGGAAGGAAACAAGCATTTATTAACCACCTTTTAGGGGCCAGAAACTAAGAAAAGCACTTTACAAATATCATGTCATTTGTTCCTCATAACAACCTTAGAAAACAGGTGCTATTTTTATCCTCATTTTACAGTGGAGAAAACTGAGGCAAAAGTTTAAATGACTTGCCCAAGGTCACATAGCTAGTAAGTGTCTGAGGCAGGATTTGAACTATGATCTGAGTCTTAAAACTAGCGCTCAATCCACTGCAATTTTTTCTTTAAAAATCTAAAATCTATTTCTTAAAAAACCTAAAGGAAAAACAAATGCCTAAACTAGGCTGTCAGTAAATAACACTATGAGTGGGTCCTCAGATATGATTTATTAATTGGACATCAGAGTTCAGAAAAACTGAGAAAGAAAACTAATGAAGATAGAAGGATGGAAGTTGAATTGCCAATCTTTGGCATATTACTTTAGAACCAATCTATTGATTTAGCAATTAAATTAATGATTCTTTTATTGTAAGAATATTCTGATGTGAGAGCCACAGAATTATTTTTTTTCCGAAATGCTTTATTAACTTCTGGTTTACTTCATTCATTTCCGCCAGATTTTGGGTTACAAATTTTCTCCCTGTTTTTCCCCTACCCATCTCCCCAAAATAGCTGTCCCCCAGGATATCCCTTCCTCTTATTTCCCAATTACATGTAAAAAGCATTAATAATAGTGTATATATATACATATATATATATGTTTTTTTTAATGTTTGGTTTTAAAACTTTGAATTCCAGATTCATTCCCTTCCTCCCTTGTCACCCACCCTTACTGGGAAGATAAGCAATTCAATATAGGCTGTACATGTGTAACTAATGCAAAACATTACCATAGTAGATATATTGTAGAAGACTTATTATATTTCCCTCTCTTCTATCCCATCTCCCACTTGATCTGTTCTCTACTTTGGTCCTGTCCCTTTTCAAAAGTGTATGCTTCCAACTCCCTTCCCACCCAGGCAGCTCTCCCTTCCATCATCTCCCCCTTCTCATGCCCTGCCCCCCTACCCTCCTGTAGGGCGAGATACCCTATTTAATGTGTATGTCATTCCCTCCCTGAGCCAAATTCAATGAGTATAAGGTTGACCCATTCCCTTGTGCCTTCCTGTTCTTCCCCTCCATTGTACCCATTTTCCCTTGCCTCTTCTATATGAGATAGTTTGCCCCATTCTGTCTCTCCCCATCTCCTCTCATTATATTCCTCTCTCATCTCTTAATTTCACCTTTTAAGTATCATCTTCCTATTAAATTGGTCCTGTGCCCTCTCTATGTATACCTGTAAACATATATATATATATATATATGTATATATACACATTCACATATGTATTCATATACCTATATGCCCTCCAATAAAGACTATATATATTTTTTTTTTCTATTTCTATTCCCTTCAACTATTTTCATACTGAGAAAAGTTTCATCAGTTACAATTATCATTTTTCCATGTAGAATGTAAATAGTTCAACTTTGATAAGTTCCTTATGATTTCTTTTCCCTGTTTACCTTCTCATGCTTCTCTTGCTTCTTGTATCTGAATGTCAAATTTTCTATTCAACTCTGGCTTTTTCTTCAAGAATACTTGAAAGTCCTCTATTCCACTGAATGACCATATTTTCCCCTGAAACATGATGCTCAGTTTTGCTGGGTAGGTGATTCTTGGTTTTAATCCCAGCTCCTTTGAACTCTGGAATATCATGTTCCAGGCCCTTCAATTCCTCAGTGCAGAAGCTTCCAGATCCTGGGTTATCCTGATTGTGTTTCCACAATATTCAAATTGTTTCTCCCTGGCTGCTTGTAATATTCTCTCCTTGATCTGGGAATTCCAGAACTTGGCTATAATATTCCTAGGAGTTTTCTTTTTGGTATCTTTTTCAGGAGGTAATTGGTGAATTCTTTCAACCTCTGTTTTGCCTTTTGGTTCTAAAACATCAGGGCAGTTTTCCTTGAAAATTTCTTGGAGGATGATTTCTAGGTTCTTTCTTTGATCATGGCTTTCAGGTAGTCCAATAATTTTTAAATTATCTCTACTGGATCTATTTTCCAGGTCAGTGGTTTTTCCCATGAGATATTTCACATTGTCTTCTATTCTTTCATTTGTTTGGATCTGTTTAACAGCATCTTGATTTCTCATAAAGTCACTAGCTTCCCTTTGTTCCATTCTAAATCTGAAGGAATGATTCTCCTCAGTGAGCTTTTGAGATTCTTTTTCCATCTGGCAAATTCAGATTTGTTTGTTGCCTACTTGTAGACCCCTGTGACCCTCTCCTAATTCCTAGCCTCCTTTGTGATTTGAAAGCATATGCCACATGCTTTTATGCTTATCTTTAGATAATTTAAGAATGGTATGTCCGATAGGACACATTACATCACATAACTGAAAGGAGACAATTAGGTAGAGGCTTAACCCACACTAATTAACAAAGCACTTCAGAGACACAAATGTGAAACACATGTAAAATGGTTTCCCTGTTTTCTCAAGTGTTTCTATCTGGCTCTCTTTTATAAAAGTCAATTCAACTAGTATGGTTTAATTGCCTATTTTGTGCTCAGAACTCTTCTAAGTATTGTGGAGGATTTAAAGGATTATGATACATTTCCTGCCTACCCAAAGTTTACAACTCCTCTAGGAAAGAGAGTGCATTCACAGGAAACACTGAGGTAACAATACAAGACAGAATAAGATTAAGAGTCAACATGAATGGCACAAACTAAGTCCTAGAGGCACTGAGAGGAGTAGGAAACCAATGTGAATTTCTTCCATCCTAAGAGATTCCATCAGACCCATTCATTCAACAAGTCCTAAGAGCTTCAGATGTGAGAGGAATGTACTAGGTCCTAGGAAGATTCACCCACCTTTATGACACTCACAGTCTAGTAGGGAGAAAAGACAAAGACATATCAAAAATATGCAATGTCACACGTACATTAGAGTTGCAAAATAAAGTGTCAGATTTGAGAGAGACAGTTGCTATGGACTGCCAGGAAGAAGGATCAGATAAGTTCACCTTAACAATCAACTGGTACTATTCAGAAGATATGATTCCCACCTCCACTTTAATTATTCACAGCAACATGCTCATCAGCATTTTTGTTATTTGAATGTAATTAATAATTGGTGCTTGGTATCACCCAGGTGGCATAGTGGATAGAGTGCTGAGTCTAGAGTCAAGAAGTCTCATTTTCGTCAGTTCAAATCTGGCCTCAGATACTTAGTAGCTGAGTGACCCTGGACAAGTCATTTAACCCTGTTTGCCTCAGTTCTTCATCTGTAAAGTGAGTTGGAAAAGCACATGCAAACCACTACAGTTATCTTTGCCAAGAAAACCCCACATGAGATCACAGAGAATCAGAAGTGACTAAAAATGACTTAACATTACCCCATATTTTGATCATTTTATTGGAACAGACACAGAAGTCTCAAGTTTATGAACTCTCTCTTGAGTAGTCAATATCCTAAACAAATGGCAGTTACAGTCCAAAGTTGTAGGGATGCATTTTGTCCTGAGCTATTTCACTGCCTTAAAACCTTGTGTAAAAATTTCCAAGACCATTCAGAGTTAGGGCATGCATATACACTAGCATAATCAACATTAGATTAACATGAATAAACCATGTTAGAGAAGGGCAATGGAAGAATAACTGAGGCATTTTACTTAATTCAGATAGCAAAAAAAAAAAACCGAGTAGGTATCTTGACAAGCAAAGGAGTATCAAATCAAAATTTTACTCTGTTCCTATATAGTCTCCTCTACTCCATAAAAATGAAAAACAATTTATAGGTTAATTAATAGAACGGGTAAGAGGGCAAAATCATAGCTAAGAGGAAATTTCAAAAAGACTCTAGTTCTCCCACTACAATCACTCTACTATCCTGCAAGTAAGCATAGAAGAGGAGAGAGAAGCATCCTGATCTCAAAAGAGCAGTCTTGACCCCAGCAGACTGGGATTTGTTGTATCAGCTGGCAGAATATTTTCTAGAATTTCCAGTGAAAAATAGAATGCAATGAGCAGAACCAGGAAAATATTTTTTATAATTACGCCACTGTAAAAATAAACAAATCTGAAAGCTGTAAGAACTATGACCATTCATTATTCCAGAGGATTGATAAGGAAATATACTGTTCATTAAAGAGATATGAAAGATTCAGACTACAGAATGAGACACACACACACATTCTTGTATACACATTCTTAATTACATATTTGTTATAAGAAATCAAGTTTTCTTTTCAATAAAGTGGGGGATATGAGAAAAAGAAAACTGATTTCTGTTAATTCTTTTAAAAAAGAGTGGGGGTAATGGTATAAATATGAAATGGATCATATACTTTAAAAAAAACAAGTTTTTATTGATCTGTTTCTTACATGATCATAGTTTTCTCAGTATCTTTCCACCCCTTCTCTCAGAGAGACATCCCATATTGATGGAATCCTAATAAAGCTGCCCCCAGTCACAATATTCTAACTTCCTTATGGGCCTCAGTAAACAGCAAACATGTCTTGATTTAACCACAAAATCTGGCTTTAACCATACCACAGGCCCCCAGATTCCATCATAGACCTCACTGAAAAGCAGGACTACTACCCCTACCTAGCCATTACTTCCCCCACTTAATATCCTAACTTCTCTATATATGCCTCACTGTCTCACTAGAACATCAGGCATGTCCCTGATGGAATGCTAGCCACTACCTCTAGCTAGCCACTGCCCCCAGACCCATTCCTCATATTTCCCACAGAAACAGCAGGTATGTCTATGAACTCAATCACAACCATATCCATCTAATCTCAGACTGGACCACAATAGCCAGCCAATCAGAAAAAAGCACTACCAGGATGCCTGAGTAAGATGTGGATGCCAAAATGATAGAAGGGACTTTCCCCAAGTAGGTACCTGCACAGTAATAGCAACAGCTGTGCTTTAGTTGAGTTTATGACATGGAGAAGCTTATAATATCACTATCATATATGAATGCCCCCCCATGAGTTTTTTATATGCATTGTGGGTATCTCATGCACAGTTCCACCAAAGCTGGGACCCTTCCCCTATTATCTAATCCCTTAACAAAGCCCTCCCAATTATCTAATCCTTTGACAAACCCTTCCTGCCCTTTTAATATTCATAATTTCTGTTGTGCAATCAGCACCATACTAAAAAATTGCCTCTCTTGTCTTATGAAGTTGCTGGCTCCTCTCAGAGCCCAGACTGCTTCATGAAAGCAGTAACTCCCAATAAATGCCTTCACTTGGATTGGAAGTGGTCTGAGACTGAATTCTTTGAGACAACCCCACTACACACCATGAAACAACAATATGATAAACTATTTTATGAAGGGGGGTAGTAGTTGGGACAACTGATTGATACCTTTAAAAAGATCAAAATCATGTGCAAATGTGGGATACCTGTGAACTTTCCACCTCCACAAAAAGGTGGGTTGAGGGTATCCTTTCATCTCTCTTCATTTGAGTCATACTTGATCTTTAAAATTTTGCTATTTATTTTTTATTTTTTTGGTGTGTGGTTATTCTTTCTATTTACATTATGGTAAATAGTATATACATTGTTTTCTGGGCTCTGCTCACTCCTCTCTATCAATTCATGTAGATCTTTCCATGCTGCTCTATAGTCATATACATAATTTCTTACATTGTAATATTCCATTACATTCATGTACTACAATTCATGTAGCTATCTTCAATTAATGGGCATTTACTTTGTTTCCAATTCTTTGCAATCATATAAAATGCTGATATAAAGACTTGGGTAGCCTATATGAGGACTTTCTTCTTATCAATAGCTTCCTTGGGTTTATAAGCCTAGTAATGGAGTATCTGGATCAAATGAACATTTTTATCACATTATTTGCATGATTCTAAATTGCTTTCCAAATAGTTTGTACAATTTCACAGTTTCACCAAATATGTATTATCTTTCTATCATTCCTTGAACCCTCCAACATTGACTATTGCTATTTGGTAGTTTACAACTTTGCTGAAGCTATTGTCTCAATTTATATCTTTGCTGATATTCAAGGATTTTCAAAGTATACTATCAAATCACCAGCAAATAGAGATAGTTTTATTTCCTTTTTACCTGTTATTATCTTTTAATTTCTTTCTCATCTTATTGTTGTTGCTAGAATTTCAAGAACTATATCAAATAATAATTGGGAGAATGAACCTTCTGGCTTCAATTTACTGAAAAACTTCCTAGTGTATCCTCATTGCATATGACACTTGCTTTTGGGTTTAGAAAGATGCTTTTTATGATACTTTTAAAAGATCCCTCTATGTCTATACCTTGTAGGATTTTTAGCAAAAAACAGTGCTGTACTGTGTCAAAGATTGTTTTTGGTTTTTGCATTTATTGAAATGATCATGTGGTTCTGGATGTTCTAGTTTCTAATACGATAAATTTTGTTGAGTTTTCCCCCTAATATTGAACCATCTATGCATCCCTGCCATAAATTCTACTTGGTCATAATGAATGATTTCTTGGATAAATCACTGCAGTCTGTTTGACAAGATTTTGTTCAACTTTTTGAGTCAATGTTCATTAATGATATTTGTTTATGGAGTTATAGAGTTGCTGTTGTTTTTTTGTCTATCACTGGTATTAGGATTATATTTATCTCATAAAAGAATTCTGGTAGGATGATTTCTTTCTCAATTTCAAAATTTTTGAGAATAATTTGTGAAGTATGGGTACTCATTTATCTTTTAAAGTTTAATAGAATTCTCCTGTGAATCTGAACCAGAAGATTTTTGCCCCTTTAGTAGTTTCTGTAGATTCATTTCTGTTTCTGTAATTGGGTTATTTACTATCTCTATCTCGTCTTCTGATACTTTGAGTATTGTATTTTTGAAGGTATTCCTCCAAAATTATTTCGTGTTTTCAGTTTTGTTAATATATAACTGTATAATACATTCTAATTATTCTTCCAGTTTTCTTTTAATTTCACCTTCCTCATTGGTTGTCTTATTGATTTGATATTTTGCCATTTTCTTTTTAATGAGATTAGTTAAAGGTTTATCAATTTTATTATTCTTTTTGAAGAACCAGCTTTTGGATTATCTTTTTTTGGTTTCTGATTTCTCTATTACCCTTGTATTTTTTAGTATACCCACTCTGGTGCTTATTTTAGATTAGTTTGTTTGCTTTCTAATTTTTTATAAATGCATATTCAGTTCATTGATACTCTCTTTTTTCTACTTGGTTAAAATATATTTGTAGGGTGGCTAGGTGGTGCAGTGAATAGAGCACCAGCCCTGGAGTCAGGAGGACCTGAGTTCAAATGCGACCTCAGACACTTGGCACAATTACTAGCCATGTGACTTTAGGCAAGTCACTTAACCCCAATTGCCCTACAAAAAGTAAAATATATTTGTAGGGATATGGGTTTTCCTCTGAGGAATGCATTAGCTATGTCCCAGACATTTTGATGTGTTTTTTTCATCATCATTTTCTTTCACATGGTTATTATTTCTAAGATTTGTACTGTAATTCACTCACTATTTAAAATTTCATTGTTAAATCTCTATTTTCATCTGTATAATTTTGTTTGTGGTCCCAAAACCAACAACTATTTTTATTGTGCTATGGTCTGTAAAGGATGTATTAAATATCTTTCCTTTTTATATTTTTTGCAACATCTCTGTGTCATAATACATGGTCAATTTTTGTCAAAGTTTCACGTGGTACTGAGAAATATGTATATTCTTTTGAAATCTCATTTTATAAGACACAAATATTTTAACTCTAGCTTCTCCAGCAATTTTTTCAGTTCCCATATTTTTACTTTTATCTTTTTGCTAGATTTATTCAAAATTGAGAGAGAAATTTAAAAGTTTCCTGTCACTATTGTGTTACTGTTTATATCTTTTTGTAGCATAAGTTTTCAAAGTGCATAAGTTTATTACTGATACTGATTTGTTGTCTATGCTTCCTTTCAGGGTAATGCAGCTTCCTTGTAGATCCCTTTTTATTTGTGAATATTTGCTTTTGCTTTATCTGATAGAATGATTCCAACTCCAGCTTTTTTGGATTCACTTGATGCATAGTAAATTTTCTTTCCCATTCCCTCAGTTTTATTTTGCGTGTCTTTGTTTTTTAAATGTTTTTTGCAAGCAACAGAGGGTTTTGTTTTCTTATTTAATCTGTCACTCTTTTTCAATTTACTGAATTTTTTAATCCATTCATATTTAAAGTTAGGAGAGTCAGGTTTCTACTTGTCCTCCATTTGTCTGTAATACTATTTTTTTTTTCAAGTTATATTTTTCACTACTTCTGCTATAAATACAATACTATGTTCCTCCAGTTACTTTATCTTAACCTATTTTATTAACTCTATTTAAAGTCCTTTCCTCTTCCTAGATTTTCCCTTCTTTTTAGTATCCTTTTCCCTTTGGGGAATTTTTGCTTATTAATTTTCCTTTTTGTTTACAGCTTTGATCTGGTTAATTCTTCCCTCTTTTTTTTCCCCAGTTAGTCAAGTGCATTCCCTGTTCCTCTCCTCTCCTTCAACTAGTCTTGTTTATTAAATTTAATCTTTGTTCCCCTCTCCAGAAAGGGTTTCTTTTTCTTCATCATCCATCCTACCTACTCTATTCTACTCATTCCCTGCTTCATGGTGCATGCATTTTCAGATAAGGTTTTACTTTGATACAAGAGCCATCTCACTAATTAAGAGTAATCTTAAGTAAATTTTATGATGAGAAAACAAAACAGATCAATTAAACTTTTTTTCAATGCACCAACATGAGGAAGAAGAGGTAGAGCCTGACCTCTTTATGAAATCAGGTCTATTATCAGGAAAATTAAAGTTTTTTTTTTTTAAGCCATGAATGATCAAGTGAAATTCAACAGCAGATATTTTACCATTTACTCTGAGACCTTAAATTGTGAAAAAGGTTAAGTATTGTCTTGAGGACATATATGTCATATCACTTTTTATATCTCTCATCTAAGGCAATAAGTACCCTTATATTTGTGGAGGTAAGTACTCTTGGAGTGGTAAGAGGTAGGAAAAGGGAAGATTCCCCATTCCATCAATAGGTAATAGACCACTTTAAGTCCACTCTTTATCGCGTTGTTGTTCCCAGAATAAGACATTCCATCTCCCTACTCCATGAATTTCCACTTATTGACCCCATGCCTGGAATGTTCTCCCTAGTCTCCACCTCCTGACTTGCCTGGTTTTCTTCAAGTTTCAGCTAAAATCTTAGCTTCTGCAAGGAATCTTTCCTGATTTCCCCTTAAATTGGCATTAATAATTAAGCATTAGCATTTCCCTCTGAGATCATCTGCAATATAGTTTGTATATATCTTGTCTGCACATAGTTGTAATGAGCTTCTTGAAAACAGGGAGTGCTCTTGACTTTCTTTGTGTCCCCAGCATAGCACCTGATACATAGTAGGGTGCTTAATAATTGCCCATTTTGTTGAACGGAGGACTTGTGTTTGAATGTGAACTCAACCACTTAAAAACTCAGTGTCCTTGGGTAAAAGCACTTCCCTCTGGGAGTCAGTATCCTCATTTGTAATGGAAAAGGGGGGAGGGAATTGATTTGGCATTATGACCTCTATAAGCCCTTCCAACTCTAAATCTATGATCCAATGTTAGCTAATGGACACTATTTACATTTGCATTTTAATGGAGACTTTTGGAAAGAATTCCTTAAACTAAAAGAGTAAGTAAGTCTAGTGCTAGGAATTTCATCTATATATGTACATTAATATGCAGGCCCTGACCAAGAATTTTAAAGTGCTGATCTCATCAAAGGTTTGACCCTGAAGTATTCACAATCTAAGTGAGTGTTTCATTAATTATTCTAAGTAATAAAATTTAAACTGTTCCAGTCCCACACCCCCTAACCCAAAATCAAGGTAATGATGAATGTGTTCTGGAAGTAGACAAGAAACATCTATAGCCCCAGACTCTTCTCACAGAAAGCCGAAGTATATGCATAGCTTTAGCTTTTTTGAAATTCTGGTGATCATATTTCAAAATCTGGGAAATCCCTACAGAGATGTGGGGACTAGGGCAAATCATGTTGGACATCCTCTTCCCCAATTTTATAAGCCAGTAAAGTCAAATCAAGGGCAGTTTTGAAGAGGAAAAGAAGTCACGAAAGGACATCATGTAAATCTGGGAGAGGCAGCTAACTCCTGCATCTATCCACCTGTTCTTAGTGTCTTGCCTGGGTTACAGACTGGCATCACTAGCTCTCAGACATTTCCAACTGACCTCCCTAATAAGTTCATCTTAAATTTAACATTGTCTAAAATTTAATTATCTCTTCCTCCTCCCCAAATTTTCTCTTCTTCTTACCTCCACTATTTCGATTGAGGGTGTTACCACCTTTCTGGTCACCTAGATCTGCAATTTTGTCATCATCTTCCATTCTCCTCTCTTACTTATCTCTGGGAGTCAGTTTCCTCATTTGTAAAGTGAAGTGGGGGGTAGAGTGGACAGGGTGAGTTGGTTGGGCATGATAACCTCTATGAGACCTTGCAACTCTAAATCTATGACCCACCCACCACAACCAATACCCTTCTTGCCACTCACTACAACCACCCTTGCCCAGGCCTTTACCAATCTTCTCCTGGACTACTGGACATACCTCCAAATAATAATAAGCCTTCAAATATTTGAGGACTACAATCATAGGATATAAAATAAATGCATAAAAATAAAAAAGTATTTCTTTGTATAAAACACAATACACATGTGAATATGACAAAATTTAGGAGAAAATAATAGAAAAAGGCAGTCTTATTCAAAATAACATTAACCAATGCATAAAATATCTAGGAGCAGATCTATTAGGGTATGCTTAAGACATATTAATCGTAAAGCACCCTTTAAAAATAAAGGATGACAAATAATTGGAAATCCTCCCCTTTTGAGGCTAAAAAAAAGTTTTGAATACATTTAAAGATGGGTCTACATTTGTTGAAGCAAAAACAAAGTATCATTTTCTTAGCATTCTCTATTACTAGAATTAGAATTTAACATGTGTGCTACTACTATTCAGCCCTATTTGGAGACTCACAGGTGTTGAACGCTGTTTGCAAATTTTTAAATAAGTACTAGAAAAAGACAATAACATAACAAATAACTATTCATTTTGACCAAATTGAATTTATAATGGGGATGCAAGAATGGTTCAATATTGAGAAAACAACAAAGCAAAAAACATTCCAAACTAAATGATTATATCAATAGATGTAGAAAGAGCTTTTTAGCAAAGTGTGGTAAAAATTCTACAAAGCAGGCTTAGAATCTTTAAATACATACACACTTAAAAATACATATGTACATACACCTAAAGCTATAATCATATGAAAAAAGAAATGGTAAAATAGGAAATTCCATTGAAAATACATAAAATATCGGTGACTCAATATATTAAGGCATATTCTACCTATATATACTTACAAAACATTCTTTAAAGGAATAAAGAATGACAAAAAAACTGAAGGATAATAAATACTAACAGTAAGGTAGTAGGATACAAAATAAATCCATAAAAGTAAAGAGTATTTCTATATAGTATGCACAATATAGGGAAAAATAATAGAAAAGGTAGTCCTATTCAAAATAACATAAATCAATGCATAAAATATCTAGGAGTAGATCTATCTCGGTATGCTCAAGAGTTAGACAAAAACAATTGCAAAGAACCCTTTAAAAATAAAGGATGATAAATAAATGGAAGGATACTTATTGCTCATAGTTGGAGCATGTCAATCTAATAAAAACAACAATACTACTTAAATCAATGTATAAATTTAGTGTTATACCAACCAAAGTACCAAGGGGGTAGTTTATTGAGCTAAGACAAAATAATGATAAAAAAAATTTCTGGAATAACAAAAGGCTAATAAAATCTTAGGAGAAATTAAGAAAATACATGTACATATTACAATAAGTTTACCAGAAAAATGAAAATACAATTATCAGTTCATTCCCACCTTAAGAAGGTACTTGAGCAATTACTCTTCCAAGGTCTTGATGACTCAGTTTCTCCTGGAGAAAGTTTTAGGGCCTCACCAGCTCCTACAAAGGTGAAACATTTGTTTGAGTTAAGACTCAATAAGGAAAGGTCAAGGAGTATGAAGAGTATGCTTTAACATTTCAGAGATCATTGGAGATCTTGGAGAGAATGGCTTCAGTACAGCCATGGGACCAAGGGACAGATTACAAAAGTTTAAGGAGCATATGGATGTAATGAAATGCATTTTGTGGATACTTTATTCATCAGCAAATATAGCCTACTTGTTCTAGAAGCTTACCTGGGAAGTCCCAAGCCCAAAGTTGTACAAATTAAACCATAGATTTAATACAAACTTTACATTAAGTATGAGTCTACAGTATCCAACAAAAAATCATGGCCTTTTTGCTTAAAACACCCTGATAGTGTATTCCTATTTCTATAATAAAAAGAATCTTACTGCTGTTGCCCCAGGCAGAGAATTCCTTTCCTCCCCTTTTCAGACACCCAGGGCTTTAATGTTGTTTCTGTGATCTAAATTAACTAGAAGATTGTGTGGTCAATACATTTACACTGAGATATAATAAAGACATAAAGTGGGATTTTGTGTATTCTCTTCAAAGGGATGTTTTCATTTTAAAAAGATTCACCAGCCTTAAGCTTCTGCTAAAGAGTGCCTTTTCAAATCCCAGAAGTTTATTTCAGGTGGGAGTGGGTTCCCAGGATTAATTAGCTCCATACTGAGGTTGGATGACTGAAATGGTGTAAAAATAATTCCTGATCTGGCATTTTGGACCTCTAAGGTCCCTTCTAATTCCGAGTTTTTGTGATTCTCCAATTTTTATTTATTTATTTTTTTTGCATTTCAGGTATTAGTCAGCTATGTGGAGGAGGTATTTATCAGCTGGTCCTTCTGCAGTCCTCTGAAATCAGTTTTCCCCTGCAATGACGAAAGCTTCTAGTACTTTCCGTCGTAATTATAAGTAATACTAGCTTTCGATTTTTAGTAACACCTTTCTTATATTAAATAGCCTTTTTGCCATTATTTTGTCAATCTCTGTAAAGTATCTCTTGAGTGGTTTAATTGGCACAGCACTAAACCTATGCATTCATTTGGATTGTGTCGTCATTTAAAAAAACTCTTATTGGTATGGTCCAGCCACTAACCCTGACTATTCCTCAGTTACTGAAATCACCGTTCATTTAAAGAGGCTTTTGTAATTGGGTATACATAGGTTTTCAGCAGAAGTTGGTTAATTGATTCCCAGTAATTTTACTAATTTGTGGGTTTAAAAAAAAATCAGACTTCCCTTTTTATTGTTTCTTCCTAGATTTTGCTCAGGCTGCAATCTAAGGGGGAAAGCCAATTTGATCCAGTGACAGATGACTCCATATGAAGCCTCACCAAAGCAAATCTAACGTAGAATTAGAGACCCCTACTCATTTCCCCATCAAATCCTTGGTAACCAATGACCCAGTGTACCTGCAATCCTGCCAATAGCTGATGGAAATGGGAAAGGTACTTTCTGCCTTTAGTTCTCTTTTATTTGTAAAGGTTGGGGCAAAACTATCCCCACAGGTTTTCTCCCTGTGCCCCCCAGCTCCATGCTGTTGGTGTTTGGTGATACACCCCATTAACTTGGAAGAATTGGCTGCTTCTGCTGCAGTTTACTGAGAGCAAAGGCTCATCTATGCAAACAATCAATTCTTAACTCCACCCACCCCCTTGACAAAGGGGCTAGCTACCCCCACCCGGTCCATTACCCCTCCTCTCTCCCCCTGCCCTCTCCTCTGCGGCTCTAAGCTTCGCGAATGTTCAGCTGGGAGGGAAGTGGTGCAGACCTCTGGGCTGCCAAATGCTAGGGACACCAGCAGGGGAAACTCCCATCACTTGCGGCTTGTCAGGCTGCAAAAAGGCCCCACCCTGCTTCTGCAGGTCCCCCTCTTGCTGGAGAAGCACGTCCCATTCTGCTTAGGGCAGCTCTCCAGGTTGCTCCCTCTCTGTTCTGTTCCCCGCCTCTTTGCGGCTCTGCAGTTACCAGCAGCAGACTCACGCCTGGCTGTTGCAGGATGGATTTCGCTACCGTGAGTGGCTTGGGAACTGGTTTTTTCTCCTTTTTTTTTTTGTTTGTTTTTGTTTTTATTGTTTTAGTTGTTGAGGGTGAGAAGAGGATTTGGGATGGAGTGGGGGGGGGTTGTAAATGGAAGGTTTGGAATAGTGGGGTGAGAAATGGGAGTGGGTATGGGTTTGGGGTTCTGGGGGGGGCGTAGGAGGAGAGTATTTGGACCTTTTCTTTATAAATACATTTGGAATCAGATGCTTGTTTTGTGCATTTATCGAAAAGGCCTGAAAAGAACGCTTAATTTCAAAATCCAAGTGGCGAAAAAAAAAAAACCCATAATATTAATAAAGATCGAGGTACGAGAGAGGGAGCCCAGGACCAGCCAAACTCTTGCCTGATGGAGCTATCCATCCATCGGGAATGCCAGGGGAGGACTCGGGAAGAAAAATGTTTCTTTATTGAGAGAAATCTTTCTCTGCCGTCGCCCTATCTTGTCCAGTCCTGCAGCTTTATTTTTAAGGGGGTATAAATTGGGGGCAAACCACGTCGGAGTGCGCAGGCTCTCCTGGGGAGCGCGCTCCCGGGGGACTGGAGAGGTTTGGTCTCCCCCCTGTGGCTGGCAGCTGAGTGTGGTGATCCATGCCGAGGAATGGAGTGAGGAGGGGGGAGGTGGCGGGGGGAGATGACTTCATGCACAGCCCGAGCTGGGTGAGTGGAGCAGCTGCCGCAGCTGGAGCACGGGAGGAGGGAAAGAGGGAGAAGGGGGGTGGGGTGACAGTAAGGTTGGGGGGGGGGGGGTTCGGGGGGAGGGGGGGGGGGGCGCTAGGACATCGATCAGATTCCCCACCCTACCCCACCCCCCAGTCCCCGCTGGAGCCGGGGAGTGACTTGCTGCAGCAGGTCTCCGGGAGCCGTGGGAGGAGGAAAATGCACTGAGTGGGTCTTGGGGAAGGTAAGAGAGCTGGGAGGGAAGGGGGGGTTGCGGCTGCATGGTGCTGCAGCCGCTGCTGCCGCTGAGCTCTGTATTAATAGGAAAGTGGTTTGCCCGAGGGGCGGCTGCGGCTTCCACTACGGGGGTGCCCTGCACTGCGGAAATCGAGGCAGGAGCAAGGACTGGCTGGGATCGGGTTTTTATTTGATTATTTATTTTTGCAAAGGGTTGATTTGAGAGCTGTAGGCGAGGGAGAAGGATTTTTTTTTTTAATTGAAAAATTAGCAACGTTTTCTCTGCCTTTGGAGAAGCTGGAAAAGGGAGGGTCTAGGGCTTTGAATCCTTGGAGGCTTTCTTCTGCCTGCGTCCTCCCGCCCCTTCGATATGCGGTATCTGTAAGAGCAGCAGGTTCCTCAAGCAGTGTGTTGCATTCCCAACTAGGAAAAGCCATTTGAACTCCCTCTCTCCTCTCCCCCCTCCCCCCTTCTACCCTAGATAGCGGGTATCTGCTCTGTACCTATTTTCTAAACCAAAGCTCCCTCCATCGATTCTTTAAGATTTCCTATTTGAAGAATATATTGCGCCCAATGCCTTTGAAACGTGCGTTCCACTTTTCCGTGTGATTGTTTTTGACTGAAGTATGTCAGTCAACAAGTATTTATTAAGCGCCTGCTGTAGCTGTACAGTGTCTTTCTCCTCCACGTCAGTAATTTCTTTTGATAGACTTTGTCCGGGGTGGTTGTAACCCAGACAGATTTTCTTTCTCTGCAGCCTATGGATCTATATTTTCCTGCTTACATACTTTTTCTACATCTAATTGTTTCAAGGACCTAGGAAGGGCATTGCAGTACGTGGTTAATTGCGAGCTCTCTCTCCTTTTGAAAGAGACAACCTTGTGCAGCTGTTGTCTGCATGGCGCTTTCAGAGGCAGTGGTGAGGAAAACCCTGCTTTTTAGCCCACTACAAACATGGTTTTTCACAGCTCAGTTGTAATCACTGCAGCTGCCAGGACTGAATTGAGTGGGGGTATTGCATATGCAGTGTTACCAAGATATTTGGTCCCCTGGGTATAGACAGTGACTCAATCAGAATCTCACCCTGTTCCTTTATTTCTCAACATCCCCTGCCCTTCTCCTCCCTCCCCATCTGTTAGCTTTATGGGAAAGCCTTTCCAGGGAAGCAACTGTGTCAACCCAGGATTCCCCTTTAAACTTCATTAAATGTGGTACATAAAAAGCATTCAGGCATCATGGTTTTTGTATTCCTTCAGCCCTTGTTTTCACTGCATCATCTTTTCTTTTGGGGGGCTAGTCTTTGTGCTTTCTCTTTTGAGGCATTCCAATCTATGTTAAAATGCAAAGTACTTAAGGATGTCTCCTCTTTAACCTGGGGATTCCTGTTATTTCTTTATAATTTTTACAGACTAAATTAAAAGGTTTCTACCCTGCCCTATTTATTCCCTGCCTTCATTGCCTCTCTGTGACAAACATTTGGTTAAAAATGCTTCAAAATAGATGTTGCTGTAAAAAGATTTAAAAATGTGCCACTTTACAGACAGTAAGATTTGCTTTATGCTAATTAATATGTGTTCAGGGAGTTGTATTCTGCTTGAACTAGCTCTGTTATCTTTAAATTTGGAATACAAGAGACTTTCAACAGTTGTGCAATTTTATTTTAACAAATATTAGAGAAAATAGAGCAAAATTATTTTGTTTTCTTCACTAGCTTCCTGATGTGTATTTGACTTTAAAATAAACAAACAAAAAACCCTACTTTGTTAAATCTAGTAAATCTTATTGCGTGTTTAACCAGAAAAGATATCTTGGAGAAACTTTTTCCCCTTTTTATATCTATTTGCAAGTGAAAATTTAGAGGATCACATCTGCACTTAGAGAACCAAGAGTGACAGCAGTCCCATGTGAGCTGTCCTAAAGGATTTTCATATCCTGAAAAGTTAAAAGATATTAATAGAATTTTGGTGCATATATTCTTTCTAGTGGAAGTTTAATGTGTTTTGGGAATCAGTTCATTTTGATGGGCAAATAATAGAATCTAAGTAGCACTTGATGTATATTATATATGCATATTATTGCTTTGAGGATTTTGACTCCTAAAATGCTTAAAGAAATAAAAGCATAACTAAAAATAGAGGTTAGAGAAGGCAATAGAAGCCTGCCATTCTTTGCTAGTCTTCGTCCCTACCTTCCTAACAATTTGTCTTGTGGTGGTATTTCCTGAAGACTTTTTCTCAGGTGGTAAACTGTGACATCCAGAATCTTCAGAAATCTAACCCTCAGATTTGTGAAGTCTTTGCGTTTGTGTTTTGATCTTAACAATTTATGTGTGTGTGTATATTACATGTATGTGTGTGTGTGTGTGTGTATAGTACTGAGGTAGGGGGTTTGTCCTTGTAGAAATAACTTCCTAAAGAAAATGTGACCCTTCAACGAGAAATAAATTTAATTTGCTGGTTTTATAGGCATCAGCACTGGTGGTAGTCATTTTACAGGTATTTGGGATGGGAGGAAGAAAAAGAATGGCATTGATGGGGTCATGAAACCACTTGACAAGAAGGAAAGAAACCTAATATTGGTTTGGGAGTGAAATTAATATTTTTCTACATTTAATAGAATTCATTAATGCACATCTCTTAAATATTGTCCATTCTTGAGAAATGGGTCTGAATTCAGATCATGGGAGACAAAAAAAAATATTAGTTTAACCACTTCTGTACTTTTTGATGCTAAGAGTCCGAGGGCAGTGATAAAATTTAATTTATTGTTAGACCTAACAGTGGTCTTCAAAAATAGTGGTAGAGATAAAACAGTGTTAGTAAAGACTACAAAAGGATCAGCAGGCAGGTTGTTGATATGGTACTTAAGTTATGTGTTGTATGAAGTTTTTCAGTTATGGACCTAAACCTGTGAAATCACAGATAAGTATGACAGTATTTTCATGATCTAATTTTAAATTTGTAAATGATGTCAAGAAATTAAAGAGTACAAGAGTAAGAATCAAAATGATCTGTTCAAAGTCAGATTATCCTTTAGTACTTCCATTAATGTTGCTAAATGGTATTGAAATAAGCTGAGTTAAGAGTGGAAAAGAAATTTCAATTTATTTGATAAATAAAAGGATTGGTAATTCACTTACTACTTAATTCCAAATGTGAATTCTGCATTTTCCCTCTCAAGTTACCTTGAATTTCCTTATCTATGTACATGTTGTATCCCCCAATATAATGTAAGCTCCTTGAGGGCAAAGACTAGCTCACTTTTTTATTCTTTGTATCTCCAGTGTAAAGCTCAGAACTCTGTGCATTACAGGTACCTGATATATGTTATGAATATATGAATTTAAATTTGACTTGTATAAAACCAGAGGCAGATTTGTAACTGGTGTTAATTTTCAATATCTACCTATATTTTCTTTCCTTTCAAAAAGTTCTCATTTTAGGGGTGTGGCCTCCATTCAGACCAATATAGCTTTGTCTTCAAACACCACTGAGAATTGAGCATAGAAGAAACAACTGGAATTTCAACTGGAAAGATTCAGATTTGCTAAATGGAAGAAAGTCTCTGGTATCTTTTTTCTTACTCCATTCTGTGCTATCAACCCAGTTGTCTTTACTTTATTTTGAATTACTACAAGGGCCTATATGCCAAAAATTTGTATTTATGGTCATGTATTGCTGGCTGGGGCTGGAAAGATGAGGGTGGGAGAAATCAAATTAGTGTTTCCATGAAGCTTTTCCTGCCATGCTGACTATGAACAGTTTCTTGCATCACAAGTAGGCACTTGATGTTTATTGATCTAGTCTTTGTCACATTATTTAGCACCTAATTATTATCTTGTATTGTTTGCTGCTTGTACCTGTGAATTAGTCTTCTCTCCTGCAATAGATTTTAAGCATTTTGAGGTAAGGTGCATGTTTTATACATATTATTCATTGGTACTTTGCATAGGCACTCAATAAATGCTTATTGATGGGAAGGATTTTTTTTTAAAGATAATTTACAAAAAATTTTGTAAACCCATAGATTAGATTATGTTGCTAAATGAGATAATTTTTTTTTAAAGAACAGTCATCATTTTTTTGACTTGGGCATTTCCCAGATTGAGACTGTTGAGACTATCAGAAGCCAAGGGAAGGTTTATTTTGGGTGGTATGCTTGTCTTATACCCTTGTGATTCTTTGATATTTCTCTGGGTCTGGGTGGGGGGTTATTTTTGAAATGGCAGTCTTCCAATTATATAATCAGCAAAGTTTCCCCTCTTGTATTCCCTTGCCATACTCAGCTGAAGGCCTTATATATCACATGAGACAGAACTAAAATGATCCTATATATAAAAAATCTCTCTCTCTCTCTATATATATATATACCTATAAATACACACATACATTCATATATATATATATATATATATACCTACAAATACACACACACATATAGCACCATACCAATGACAGCTATTCTCTTCTGATCCTTTGTTTTTCCTCATCTATAAAATAATGTTATTGGACTGCATATTCTCCTAGGTCCCTGAAAACATAAGATTTTAGATTTGGAAGGGAATGGATCTTTAGAGATGCTGTTCTGACATTCATTTTAGATGAGTACTTAAGTGATTTGTTCAAAGCCATAGCCATTTGAGAGAAGTGGTCATGTTTATAGATCTTCAAGGTTTAAAAAGCACTTACCTCCCAGCAACCTTATAATCTAGGTAGTCCTTTATTATTCCTATTTTACAGATGAGGCAACAGATTCAAAGATTAGGTGACCTGCCTGTAGTCATACAGCCACTAAATTCAGGATTGGAATCCAGATACTTCCTGACTTCAGTCTAGTGCTCTTTTACTGATGACTGCTATGAAGGGGACCTTTCTTAAATCCCAAAATTTGAAGAAAATTAATGAAGTTTATTCACATTTTATAAGAGGAGTCAAGCCCTCCCCCCCCCTTTTTAAGTGCTATATTACTAACTCCTTTTATTCTTGCTTGAGTATGTATTTATGGGATTAAGCAGAAGTAAGAAAATGGGGTGAGAGTATCTGGAATAATCAAAAGACACTGGGTTGGGGGCTAATATTTGTGGGAAGTCACGCTCTAAATTTATGGCAATAGGAAGGTTCCAGGACAAATTCTTTTACTATGCTATTCTAGTAAAAGTCTTTGCTTTGGGGATTTAGGGGGGAAAGAGGGACCTTGAAAAGTTTTATCTACTTCTGTCTTATGGATTTTCTACCTATTAGAGATTACTTTCATTCAGTCAAATATTTACTGAATATCTATTATATGGTTGGCATTATGCTAGATTATGGGGCTATTAAAATGAACGAAAGCCATCCCTGTCCGCAAGTATTTATGTGGTAGAATTCTTAGGGATGTGCAATAAAAAGCATACAAATAAATACAAGGCTATGTGTGACAAATGTCTTGTGAGTGTTTTGGACAAGGAGCAATAGAAATTCAGAGGAAGGAGATCACTTCTGGCAACTGAAGATCAGGTAAGACTTCATGGTGGAAGTAATATTTGGAGTAGACATCAACAGATAGGATTTCAACAGGTAAAAAAGAATGGAGGGGTAGGAACTGATGGGGGGAAGGGGTAAACAATATTTCATGAAATGAATGTAGAGAGAGAAAGCATAAAAAAGTATGATATATGTGCCAATGTGGGTGATGAGGGTACATATAGAAGAGTATTTTTTTTTCCTTTTAAAATATAAACTACAAGGGCAGCTCAAACCTCTTTCCATATAGACCTCAGTGTTTGGGTATCCTTTGCACTACAGGAATGACCATTTTAGTTATATAGGCTGAAAGGGAAATTTTGGGAACATGGAGCAATTTCAGCAAGTTACATTTATGCTGTTCTATGCCCTTCCTAATCGTTCAGACCTATTATTACTATTGCTTCCATCAAGTTGGCTTTTTAATAGAAAATAATGACACCAGCATTTATATAATTCTTAATGCATTGTACCTGTTCTCTTATTTGAACCTCATAAAACCTCTGGGAAGTAGGTCTTTCTATCAGGCTAATTTTATAGATTACAGAACTGAAGCTGAGAGGTTAAGTAATTTGCACCAGGATTACACAGCTACTAACTGAACCAAAATTTGAACTTTGGTTTTCCTGACTCTTAAAGCCCAGTGCTCAATTCACTGTAACATCTAGCTTCCTCCATCAAAGCTGTTTAAAACAAATGAACACACATATACATGCAGAGCAGTCTCTTTCATAATGATAAATAATATCCTTTTTTTTTTTGGAGCGGGGAAAGCAAGGCAATTGAGGTTAAGTGACTTGCCCAAGGTCACACAGCTTTTATTTTCCAGATAAGGACACTGAAGGGAGGTTAAATAACTTGTGTGCTAGAGGCAGGATTTCAACGTAGGTTCTCAAACTCTAGAACCTACTCATTCTATTCTACCATACTGTTAGCAGTCAAATACTGTACCAACAGTGTGTGTGGTGGCTTTTTTTAGGGGGGGGGGGCAAGAAATGTTTAATTTCACTTAGAAGGTTAGTAAAAAATTAAAATGTAAATTTTCTTCCATCCAAATTCATGGATTTCTTGGGTATCTTTGGTTTCCAGATATAGAACTTCTACTATAGCAGATTTTACTGTAGCTCTAATTTGGACAAATTATCCAACCCAACATGACAGTTTTGTCCCAGTAAGTGTCCTCCTGATAAATAATATCTTAATGATAAAGTAGCAACATGAGAATACTTTCAATTCTTGTCAGTTTATCATGAGCCATTGAATTCTACATATATTTTCATCTTTCTCAGATGTCCTTACAGACCTATTACATAAGGTAATTCTTTGGCTGTGCTCTAGGAAACCATGAAAATTTCATGATGTCTAGTCAAAGCAAGAGTTAGAATGGAGTATTCCAGAAAGTTCTCTGTATCTCAAACTCTAAAAGGTCAAGTTTTATGGTTTTTCCAATTCAGTGTACCCATATAAAGGATATTAAAGTATGGCCAGCCCTCAAAGTTATTTGAAAATACAGAAGGGTGTTTGCACAAGAATATCTGAATAGCTTTACTCTGGTGTCTCAGTACTTTATCCTTTCTGCCATAAAGGTTATGTCAGATGAAAAATAGTCAATATGAAATTTTTCCAAAATGAAGATAATTATAGGATGCTCTACGCTCACCATTTTCTAAAATGATGATGGTATGTATTTAGATGCTTTAAAAAAATTCCTAATATTAAATTGCCAATAGCTATTGGGGTTGCTGGCAACTCCAAGGTTCATCACCAGTTGTGGCAGCTCTCAAGATGAACAGGCTTGGATTATAGACTTGGGAACTGGCAATATGTCTTTTCTCCAAGAAGTAACCTAGTTAATTTCAAAAGAGCCTTATTAAAAAATTGATTGCAAGGTGTTAGTGTTGTCAAGCATAACAACCCTTGAATACTTTCTATAATGTTATAGTTTGGTCTACATGAATTTTACACCTATGAAATCAGATGTCATTGAAATATTTTCAAAAGTATTTTTTAAAATGCCTTTCTAAATGAAAATTTGGGGACACCTTTTTAAGTTCTCTACAAAGCAGAATTCTTGTCTTTCTCCTTTAACTTACAAAAGGTTTGAAAGGCCAAAGCCATCATTTAATACCCATTTTAAGAAATGATGTAATTCACAATTGGGAGTTTATAGTAGCCATCTAATCAAACATACCTATTTTCCAGATAAGGACACTGAAGGGAGGTTAAATAACTTGTGTGCCAGAGGCAGGATTTCAACCTAGGTTCTCAAACTCTAGAACCTACTCATTCTATTCTACCATACTGTTAGCAGTCAAATACTGTACCAACAATGTGTGTGGTGGCTTTTTTTGGGGGGGGGCAAGAAATGTTTAATTTCACTTAAAAGGTTAGTAAAAATTAAAATGTAAATTTTCCTCCATCCAAATTCATGCATTTCTTGGGTATCTTTGGTTTCCAGATATAGAACTTCTACTATAGCAGATTTTACTGTAGCTCCAATTTGGACAAATTATCCAACTCAACATGACAGTTTTGTCCCAGTTGTCAAGTCACATATCATCATATTCTTAGCTGATTTTTCTCATCTAGTTCAGTTCAGCCTGCACATAATAGGGGCCTTAATATGGCCAAGGTACTGTGCTAGGTGCTAGAACGCAAGTCCTAAACGAAAGAGTCCCAGTCCTACTTCATCCAGAATTTAGAATGATCCCAACCCTATTTGTAAATAGATCTGTCCTATGGAAGCCAAAGTCTAAAACCATTTCAGACATTCTAGGAAGAGGTAGAGCTATAAGATGTTAAGCCTCCTGAGGTGAGAACAGCTGGTCCTTTTTTGTTAGTAGAGAAGAGGGTCTTGACATGTTCGCGTATCTGCTATTTGTGCTAATGAAGGCAGGGATAAGGCCTGTCTTATGGCCAGTTTTTCCCCCAGTAAACATTTAGAAAATTAAAGCTTATTAAGCTGATTTTAACAAGTCACTAGAGTATTTCAAGAGATGTTCTCTGTTTCCCAGAAAACATACACACACACACACACACACAACTCATTCTCCATTATATATATTTTGCTTTTGACTTGATCATTTCCTGATAAAAGTTAACTTTTATCAAAAAAAGACAAAAAATTGCTAAGCCCTCCCATCTCTTGGATGAACAATAACCTAACACCAGCTTTAACAATGTACTATATTGGTATATACTATATGTGTGCATGTGCACAAGCTGTTATTTTGGTTCCTTTCCCATGTATATTAGAGTATGGTTGAGAATAACACAAAAATTTTTCTTGGGCATTTGATTCTCCCTGTATGATCTATCACACTTTGTTTCTTCAATAATTAAAATATACCAAAAACAACCAACTTGGGTATTTAGAGCTTAATTGCACCTAGTGATTTACCCATTTTCTAAATTTGATACTGCTGGGACCAGCAGAAATAATGTTAGACGTGAGCCTGACACCTAATTTAACCATTTAGGAAAACTTGTCAGACTTGCCCAAATCCAGTACTATTTTAAGGACAATCAGATTTCTAAACTAACCTTTCCTGGAGACAGATTTGAGTCTTGTAAAAGCAAATTCTGCCATGAATTCTTTGTTAAAAAGTAATACTTATTGGAGAATAAGATATTCTTTGTATATTTTGTAGTGGACCCATTAGAACTTTTTTTTTATGACACTTTTGCAAGAAACACATCATGACAAAGCATTATTCATCCACATTTCTCTCTCTTGGCCAGTAAGAAAATAGAGTAGTGCAATGTAATGTAATGAATGGTCACCTCAGAATTGTGCTTTGTTGGAATGTAATAGGGCTAATGTTAACTATTTGAGACATCCAGGGATCAGAATTCCCATCCTTACCTACAGTCCCCACCAATTTTCATAACAAAAGTTATCCAATACATAAGTGAATCCATAAGATAATTATATAATGTTAAATCAGTTTTAGAATCTCAGTGGTTTTCTGGTCCAGCCAATATCCAAAGAATTAGCTCTATGAGGAAGAGAAACAAGCATTTTATTAAAGTGCCAGACATGGTTTTAAGTACTTCACCTGTACTCAAATAAGTACTTAACAAATTCCTCATTTGAACCTTACAAAAACTCTGGGAGATAAGTGCTGTTATCATCCCATTTCATAGATGGAGAAACTGAGTCAGAGAGTGGTTAAGGGTCTTAGTAAATGTCTGAGGCCTGATTTAAATTCAGGTCTTCCTGACTCTAGTCTTTGAATATTGTCCACTGTGACATCTAACTGATTCACCAAGGAGTCATCCAGTTTGCTTAAAAACCTCCCTTTAGGTTATATATCAAACTGTTTTTTAACTTTTTTTCATTTCTATATTAGAGAAATTGGAAATGTAAATAAGATTAGTAAAAAAAAAGTACTAGGGACTAAAAATGCAGCCTATCAGTGCTTTGAAAACTGAAGCACTATTTAGAATTAGCTACTTTGCCGAAGTAACTTAGATTTGAAAGTAAAGTCAGGGTATTCTTCCTTTGATTATACATCCACAATGCCTATTTATATTATAAAAATCAGGAAACCTTATTAGGTGCTTAATATATGCTAGACCCTGTGCTAAGCAGCAGAAATACAAAGGGTATGCCTTCAAAGTGCTTACATTTTAAAAGAGGAGAGATTTCATGTACACATTGGTACAGACTATGTAGAAGGTAGCCTTAGGGACGGTTTCTGATCATTCCAGCCATGAGGGTCAGCCAGTGCAGAGGCGCAGAAATGGAATGTTATCCCTGAGAAACTGCAAGTAAGCCAGTGTGGTTAGACTACAAAATGGGTGGTGGGTAGTGATGTTTTAGAAGGATAGGAAAGGGGCTATATTGTGAAGAGCTTTAATTGCTAAATTAATTTATATTTGGTCCTATAAGAGAATTAGTAGCTATTGAAGTTTATGAAGTAGGGAAAGGGGAATGACATGAGCAGGCTTACACCTTAGGACAATTATGGTATGTTTCAGGACAGGACTAAAGCTCTGGCCCCCAAAAGATTTTGCAGAGTGAATCCCATGCTAGGACTCCACCACACTGATCTTTTCCTTAACCCTTTCCCAGACTGCCCTCTTCCATTTGGAGTCTTCCTTAAAACTGAGCCTTAGTATAGTGCAAGGTGGGACTTAAAAGGAGTTTGTATAGAACAGGTGGTTCTTTGTAAGTTAAAGAATTCCCCTGCCCTTGGCCAAGTAGGTGATAAAAGCTAGTGGAGGCAACCTTGCTGCTTGACTTACAGTGATTTAACTGCTTTAGCATTTTTTCTGAGAAGTTGGCAATAAAAAGTGCAGGTTTTTTAATTAAAATATTAAGTAGCCTTCCTTGAACTTTTTTTTTATCCTATTTCACTGATCGAGGGAACCTAGTGAAAGAGGAAACAAAGCAAATTCTGTATCTGTTCAAATGGAACTTGACCTCCTACCTCCACTTTGCATTTAGTTTCCAGAGAGAACAAACCAATATATCAATGTGGATCTCTATCTTTCAAAAGTCGTTATTTTACCACAAGTGAATCTAAAAACTGAATAGATAGTTTGATAAAGGCATCCCATTGAATCTGTTTTTTTCCCAAAGGTTTTCATTTCATTAGGAAAGCTTTAATGCACTAAGAAAGGGCGCCACTGCTAAAGCTGAATGGCTGGCTAAATGGATCTTTTTTTTTTTTAATTCCTGGAAATGTACAGAATCAGAAGCAAACTGAATTGGTACAGAAGTATGCCATTAGTGATGAGATAAACATGGGAAATACCAAAACAATTTGAAATAATCTCCAAACTTGTTTTTTTCCCCATTGTATTAGAATGATAAATAGCTTTTAATTATTTCTAGTTACATAGGTTTTTGTCATTTTTCCAGAACAAATGCAATCCTATCACTTTGAAAACTTTTTCAACAATTAGGTTCTTCTCACATTTTTGTATTCTGTCTGCTGCTTTTACTCCCTGCTAGTTCCCTTTATCATAATCATGTGTCCAATGATATCCCTCACACAGCCTTTTGTCTAAGTTCTTACCATTATCCTTCCTTTTTTCTTAGATTTCTTCCATTTAATAACTATTAAACTAATAATCCCTACCTCTTCCTCCCTAACATAGGAAGCATTCTGATTGTCAGGAAGAGATACCTTATCCTGCTAATATTTATATTTTCCTCAGTGTCTACAATAGTGTGATATGGGCCTACTGCATAGTCAATGGCTCAGTCAGTGTTAGGGTTGAATTGTTAAGTCTTTGGGCAAGTCTGTACCACCTTCTGTCTTGCTGGAAAAGCAGTGGTAGATTGGCAATCTCTGTAATGCAAAGTTGCCAGATTTTGACCTGGTATATGGGAGTAAGAGTCAGGAAACATAATTGCTGTTTTTAACTTTTCCTTGAATAATCATGTGATCCGGAAGCAATCAGTTTAATACATATATATATATATGTGTGTGTGTGTGTGTGTATGTATTCACACATACATATTCACATACATACATTCATGAATACATATATATTTTAATTTGTCTTAGATTCACCAGCCAAATCTTTCTCTTTCTGCCTGCTAATTTATTTCCAGAAATGGTATTACTGAGGTATAATAAGAGTATAGATTGTATTGATTTCTTTGGGGGGAAAAAGGTGCATTATGAAATGCTCTCCTTTTAATCTTGGGAGGCATTCACTTCTCAGCTATGCAGGTGGAGATGTTTTTTAGCAGACAATAGCCTTATTTTACAAAGGTCCTTTGACATTCATATCCTCTAGCAAAAAGCATTTGGAAACAGTTGGAGCTATTGATAATATGTTACTGGGAAGCCCTCCGAAGTCAGTCTTCAAAGAGATTTTAGTTTTCCATTGGTGTGACATGCTATGCCAATAGATCAAAGGAGAGACCTGAAAAGGTAATTTTATGTATTCAGATGTTAAGTATCCTATTGACTAAGGTGCATTGCTAGATTTTTCAGAAAAGGGAATGAATAATTCCTTATACTGACCTATGAAAGTATATTGCATGTAAATTTTATTTTTCATAACGGATTCATAATTTGGGGGGGGATCTTTTGACATCCCAAAATTTCATATATGGATGAAACTTAAGGTATGGTCCTCAACCAGTGAAAATCAATGACTCCTTTACAATTTATATCCTTAGAGAATTGCCTGGGTTAAGTGACTTACTCACGGTTATATAGCAAATTTATGTGTCAAAGGCAAGATTTGTACTTAGTTCTTCCCAGCCCTAAGAGTGGCCCTCTAAAGTTATGCCACTGTCACATATGTACATTGCGTTATCAAATTGATTGATGTGTGTTCATTGCAAGGAACTATTAGCCATGTAAAGTTTTAAAGTTATCTCCTTTGTACAAAAGAGATGGTGGGGCGGCTAGGTGGCACAGTGAATAGAGCACTGGCCCTGGAGTCAAGAGGACCTGAGTTCAAATGCGGCCTCAGACACTTAACTAGTCGTGTGACCCTGGGCAAATCACTTAACCCCAATTGCCCTGCCTTTCCCCCTTCAAAAAGCAAAAAAATAAAAATAAAAGATGCACTGGTACCTTGTGTTGGATTTGTAGTATGTATAGTTAACTCATACACAGTAATTGTTATTGAAGGGACACAATTTTTTTTTATCCATCTATGAGTTTCCTTTAGAGGCATGACATGAAGAAAATAGTGATTTAAACTGTAGAGAATGGGATGGAACATGATTTTGTGTTTGGATGTTTGTTCAACATCTAAGTCATGGTAATGCTGCAGTTATAGTTTAATGGTATAGCCAAATCCTATTCAAGACATCTTGCTGAATTTAGTATAATATATTGTGATGGGCAGAGTTTGTTCATTTTCAGCCTAAGAATGGTATAATTGTATTGTTATAGATCAGAATTGAGTGGAGTGGTTGGAAGTGAGTTTGCTCTAGAGGTCTAAGCCAAAATTACTGCTAATCCTTCTGAATTCTGAATTCATTAGTTAGTCTGTGTCAAATATCTTCAGGCTTAGCTTCTTGGTCTCTTCCTGTTTTGCAAGGATTGGAACACAAAAGTATGTGCTGCTTTTTATATTAAAAGTAAGTCCTGTAAATATCACTGAAGCTCTTCTTCCTTAAAATTCTAGGCTAAAGAAAAATTAAATTCTTAAAGTACATACAAGTAGGAAGGGGACTTTCCAAAGCAGTTCCAGTTGAAAGAAACTTATTATTTGAGTGTTTCTTTTCCAAGGTCTTTGTGCATGATTTTATTCTCTAAAAACCCTGGCAATGTTAACATGTTCATGTACATGTTTTTATATGTATGTAATTTCCTTTGATTTCTTTTTAACTGACAGTATGAGCCAGTAAAAGAGAGTCTGTGGGGAAGAAGTTGAATTCTCTCCCAAATGGAAATGTACCCATATTCTGAAAAATGACTACATATTCCATTTGTTTTCCTCCTAAGTCAGATTTAGATCTAGATTCTAAACTATTACGATTTGCATCACTGTTTTTCATATGTCTAGCTAGTGTGCAGTTCTACTACATACTCAAAGCTTTGTGTGGTAGCTTTCCAGAGCAATACAAAAATAACATGATATACAGGCCCTCATTTGCATGGAGTTCAGCATTCAGAATAGAGACTTGCCCATTTTGAACTGTTACATTAGGTCATTAAATCTCTCCATTTTTATATATTAAATCATGGAATTCTGTCGTTGGTTCAGTCTTGTCTGACTCTTCATGACCCTATGGATCATAGCACACCAATATTAGTTTAAGAGGTTTTCTTGGCAAAGATAACAGATTGGTTTGCCATTTATTTTTTCCAGTGGATTGAGGCAAACAGAGCTTAAGTGACTTAACCAGGGTAGTACAGCTAGTGTCTTGAGACTAGATTTGAAATCAGCTCTTCCTGGCTCTCAGCTCAGTGCTCTACTTACTGAACCACCTAGCTACCTCCATTAAGTCTACACAACAGGTATCCCCAGGTGGTCTCCCATCCAAGCACTAACCAGGCCTGACCCTTCTTAGCTTCTGAGATCAGACAAGATTGGGTATGGTCAGGGTGGTATCACCATAGACCAAATCATGGCATTGCAAGATCTTTGCTTCTTTCCGTGCTTATAAAATAACTAAAAAGTGATAAATCTCTTACAGCAAACTCAGGATTTTTGGAAGAATGAAGTCTTATTTCCTTTGTCACAGTTCAAAGAACATACTGACTATAATTTTTGTAGGACTAAAAATACCAACTGCAGTCTGTCGGATTTTCTTTCCTCTTTCTTACTGCTATACTCCCAAATGGCGACTTAGGTTAAAAAAAAAAGGATATTAGTCATTGGAATACTTGGACTGTTGGATTCTTAATATGAGGTAGCATGGCATAGTGTGGATAAAATTGCTTCTGACTCTAGAAATCACAGGCTCTAGGCTCACCTCTGAGGCCTACTTTGTAACCCTTAACAAGTTGTTAAACCAATTATTGCCTCAGGCCGCTCTCTAAGACTAGAACAAATACTTCTCTGCATTCGTAGAGGGAAATTTCTCACAGAGTCTCTTACGCGGATGAAATCATAAAGTTTGGACCTACACATATACCATCTCCTCAAAGACTGTACTTATCTCCAGAAACTTGGCCACTAGATAATTAAAGACAATCTGCTAGAAAATGTAGGGGTTATAGACTGTCAGTTCAATCAAACAAGCATTTCTTAAAGTGTCTACTATGTTCTGTGCACTAAGAATTCAAAGACAAAAGCAAAACACTGCTTGCCCTCAAGGACATTACATAGAAGGGGGAGCAACATGTTCATTTGTGTTTTGTATTTAATTTAGGAACTTTGTAGTTATAAGATTTAGGATAAGGAACCTTGTAGTGATGAGATTAATAGGATAAATGTGAAGAAGCAGGGACCTAGCTTATAACTGAGAAACACAGGAACTCTTTAAGTAGATCCATGAAGAACTAGAATCATATCCTTCAAAGAAGCAATGATAATGGTTGAGTGCATTACTACATTTCTTACCAGCTATCTTATAAAGTCAGGTATTAGATCACAGCCCTCTTTGTAGTATAAAATAGGTCATAAATACAGGAATGACTGTCCCCCAGTAATAAAACCCAAGTGTTTTATTATATATCTGATGTCAGGCAGATCTGGGTTTAAAATGAGGTTAGCAGCAAATCCACATATTTCCTTCAGAAATCATTAGGTAATTCTAGAAAACATACATTAAGCTATGGTAAACAACAAATATCTGCAACAAAAAGCCAGAATTATATGTAATGGAGATAAACTAAAATCTTTCACTATTAAGTTCATGGGTAAAACAAAAATTCCATTGTCACTACAGCAAACTGTTTCAGGCCTGCATAGCCTTCAGACCACTTGTGTTGCATGTCAAAAGGATTTGTGCAGGCCTGCTATGTTTGCTATGGTGCTAGAACTGCTAGCTAGCTGTGGCAGTGAGAGGAAAAAAGAAATAGAGGGCATAAATATGAGTAAAGAGGAAATATTCTTATCTTTTTGCAGGTGTCATGATATACTTTGAGAATCCTAGACTCATCTAAAATTAATTTAGTAACTTAAGCTAAGTTGCACGTTATAAAATAAATTCACATAAGTCATCAACTTTCCTGTATATATCCATCAAAACCTAACAAGAAGAGGTAAATTCCATTTAAATCAACTAGGAAATGTATAAAATACTTGGGAGTTTGTCTACTGTGATAAACACAGGAACTACATAAATATAATTACAACAATTTTTATGTCAAGAAAGCACTAAATAATTAGTGAAATAGCAATTGCTCATGAATAGAATGAGCCAATATAAAAATGATGAAGCTACTTAAAATTAATATACTTATTTAGAACCATGGCATTCACAGAACCAAAGTGTTACTTTACAATGCTAGAAAAAATAATGGAATACATGTGTAAGAAGAAAAGTGGTCAAGAATCTCAAGGGGAAAATTGAAAAAAAAAATAAGTAGAAGGGAAAGCAGTCTACGGCAAACTATACCACAAAACAGTAATCATTGAAATGATATGGTATATGATTTAAGAAAGAGAGAGGCTGATCACTGGGAAAATATTAAGTACACAATTTACAAAAAGGAAACAAACCTAGTAGTCACTAAACCCAAAGGCCCAACTACTAAGATAATGATTCCTAAGTCTGAGAAAGTGCTGGAAAAGATTGAGAGAAGTTTGGCAGAAACTGGGTTCAGATCAACACCTCACACAATATACCAGGATGTGCTCCAAATAAATACATGATTTAGACTAAGCAAATTAAAGAGCAAAAAAGAAATTACATTTCAGATCTAAGATTCTAAAGGGGAAGAGTTAATGACCAAACATGGGCTTTAGAGGATCACAGAAGAAAAAAACATAGACAATTTGGATTACATAAAATTTGAACAGTTTTGCACAAACAAAATGAATGCAGCTAAAATTATAAGGGGAACATTTCACTAGGCATTTTTTTGCAGCAAGTTTTTTTGATAAAGGTTTCATTTTTAAGATATATCAGAAACTGATATGAGTCATTCCCCAGTTGACAAATACTAAAAAGATAAGCTATCAATTCCTAATTTCTTAAAATCTCAAACTTATCAATTAGAAAAATTCAAATTAAAACAAAGACACTTTATGTTGACAAAAAGAAAAAAATGATAATTGTTGGAGGAACTGGGGGAAAACATACATTAATATTTGATGAAACTGAATTAGTTTAGCCACTTTGGAATGAAATTTGAAATAATACTCCCCCAAAAGTTACTAAACTGTATAGCTTTTGACTCAACGATACTACCATTAGACCTGTACCTCCAAAAAGATGAATGGAAAATGACCCATGCATACAAATCTATAGCAACTCTTTTTGTGGTGGTAAAGAACTGGAAACTATGGGTAGTGCTCATCTATTGGGAAATGGCTGAACAAATTAGGCTATATGAATATAATGGAATACAATCTATCATTCCCTAAGAAATAATGAAATGATTAGTTTCAGAGGCATTTGGAAAGGCTCATATGAACTAATCCAAAGTGAAGTGAGTTAAGACTAGGAGAACAATTTATACTATTTAATAGCAATATTGTAAAATGAACATCTTAGAAAGATTTAACTGATTTTTCATAGGATTGACAAAGAATGATAGCTGACAGGTGATATACTAAAGTATATAGGATGACACAATTTTTATACATGGCCACTAGGAGATTGCTTTCACTTGTCTATTTTTGTTACAAGTTTTTTGTTTGTTTTGAGGTGGGAGAGAAATGCTTGTTTTTGAAAAAAAAAAATTTCAGAAAAAAAGCTATAAGGTACTCTAAATGTTCAAAACCCAGAAATCACTGCACTAAATATGATTTTTAGCAAAAATGGTTGACAGTAAATAATTTATTTCTTAACCATTCAACAGTGTCATATGATAGTGAAAAGAATTGTGAACTAAGAATTTAGGGAACTGAGTTCCAATATAGGCTTTGACTCTAACTAGCAACTGGGAAGTTACATTACCAACAGGGCTCCAGTTTCCTTATCCATGAAAGGAAGAAGCTTGCTCAGATGTTCTCTAATGAACCTTGTAGCACCAAAGCTTTTGTGATTTTAAGGTAATATAAATGAGCCATAACACATGACCAGAAAATGAAATAAGGAGAACCAGTCCATAATTTTATTTTCTAGTAAATCATTGATATGTCTTAGGTTTATAACTCCAAATGACCATTTAATGGCATTTTACAATTATATGAGAGCTAAGATTCTTATTGTTCCCTAAAATGAGAACTGCCCTAGCAATTCACTGAGTTAAAAGGAATTAACAGATAATTCTAGGATTTACATAGAATGTCAAAGAACAGCATGAAGACCAAAAGTAGAGAAAAGGATAGAGTGAGGAAATTTCTAAATTAGTTATTTAGAGACCTGAATAATTTGTTCATGAATCAGTAAGTTGGGAAGATTTAACAAAAAATTATATTAGGTTAATAATCTTAAATCAAGTCAAGCTAACCTGTTCTTAAGTAGTTTGGGTTAAATTTTAAAGTTGATTGCTTTTGCATGTCTTTGCTGTTCTTAATTTCACAGCTAATTTCCTATTTGAGACTTTGAAAGCTCAATCTATCAGAAATAATTGATCCTGGATAGTTACATGTCAATTCCAAAAGTAGTCCTTTTAGTGCTATTTGAATCACTGATCTGATTTTATGAGTTATCCTTCATTATGTGGTTTGCTTTTTGTCCTTTGTGCTAAATTTTCCAGCCTTTATCCAGGAAGAGAGTGATCCACAAAATCTAAGTATGTTTTTGAACGGATCCTTCAAGGGGCAGGGCAATTACTGTTTTTCAGTTCTAGGATAATACTCCTTTTCTTTTTTTTGTCAGTGGTGAAGGGAAGGGAATAAGTATAGTGCCTACTATGTGCAAAATACTGTGCTAAGCACTGTAAAACTCCAAATTATATCAAAAGATTATGAGGCTCTGTCTCTGTACTCTGGATAGGAGGAACATGTTTTTAACACATGAATATACTGAGGAGACTGTATCCTATACATCTAATTTTCAGACTGGCTACACATCAGAATAATTGGTTTGACATTGACAATTTTAGACATTAAATTTTCAGAACTAGAAAGGACTTCAAAGGGATCATCTAGTTCAAATTGTCCTTTTTCACGATTTAGGAAACAGGGACGCTAAGAAATAAAGTGACTTGCCCAAAGTCATGTAAGTCAGTGGCACAGCTAAGATGACAAATCAGGCCTAATTTTTTTCTTTGAAACAAATAAATTTTTGCCCTTTTAGGAAGGCTGGCTAAGAAATGCCAATGACTTAGGGGCACTGTTTGTGAGGTGAAAAACATGTTTAAAACTTAAAGGATGACTTTGGACCATTTGGATCACTGACCCAACTGAGGAGGTCCATCTGATCCACTTTATTTTTTAATTTTTTTGCTTTTTTTTGGAGGGGGGGAAGGTCGGGCAGTTGGGGTTAAGTGACTTGCCCAAGGTCACATGGCTAGTTTTTTGTGTCTGAGGCCGAATTTGAACTCAGGTCCTCCTGACCCCAGGGCTGGTGTTCTATTCACTGTGCCACCTAGCCGCCCCTGATCCACTTTATTAATAGCTGTAAGCTATTAATAATATTTATAATGTTATACTATATAACATCATAATAATAATAATAAGTAATAGCTATAAGCATCACTATTAAACTTGTCTTTCCCCACACCCCCCAAAAAAGGATGATTTGGAAATGGGTTAGAATATTACAACTGTCATTTGTGAGCCACTAGAAATCTCCAGATAACTTACTTGCCTAGAAAGCAAAAGCCAGAAAAGAAATGGGGTTCTGTTTTGAAGAACTTAATAGCTGGATTTTAAAATTAAAAACAGTTCTCAGAGAATACTTACAAAATACTAACAAAAATTACAGAGACTTACAAATCTCAATTTTGGAGGGGCTTGACAAAAAAAAAAGAAAAGAAAAAAAGTCATAATCACACTGGTCTTTATCCTACCATTGCCACAGACTATCTGAGTAAAAACTTAACAGGAGGTTTTTTCATTATAAGTAGTGCCATCATTCTTACTCAGAGAATCTTTTGTTTTGCAAAGAAGCCTTGATCCTTTATTAAGGAAAATATGTCAGGTTTTCATTTATAGCAGTCCTTTTCCAAAGGACTAATACCACAGGCAAAAAGGGGGTAAAAATTCAGAACATCCTCTGTGGGAAGCCTGAACAAAGACTGTTAATGGTGCAGTGAATAGAATGTTGGGCCCAGAATTAGAAAGACTTGACTTCAAATAAAACCTCAGACACTTTTTGTGTGACCCAGGGCAGGTCACTTAACCTTTGCAGGCTACAGTTTCCTCAGCTGTAAAATGAGGACGATAACATCACCTACAGGATCAAATAAAATAACATACAAGCAAAAGACAATGAGGGTGTATTTGTCCCACCTGACTCCGTGCCACCTGGGTTTTAGTACTGTTTCTGGTACTGAGTCAACAAATGTGATCATCCCCAGGAGCAAACAAACCTTGCCCAGAACTTTGCAAGCTAATCCTGGGTATATGAGGTAGGAAGGAAAGGAATAAGCATTTATATGACATCTACTCTGTGCCAGGTCTTGTGCTAAGTGCTTTACAAATATTTTATCATTATATTCTCACATCTAGGAAGTGTCCAAGGATGGATTTGAGCTCAAGTCTCCCTGATTCCAGAACCAACGCTTTATCTACTATGCTACCTAGATGAAAGTCAGAAGAGTAGATATTGGGTACTCTGAGACTTTATATTGAGTTAAACAAAGGGAGCTGGAACTGAGTTTCTAAAGTAAGCAGACCTAGCCAGTCAAAGAGAATTCCATTGGCGTTATGTATGGGCGGCACCGAATGGTATACTCAGGTATTCTAGCTGTTTGTCTTTCCCTAACAGTAAAGACCTTGAGATAAATAGGAGAGTAAAGCTCCCCATTGGGAATTCTGTCCAACTACAGAGAAAAGGAGAAATCTAGTAAATGTGAAAGAAGATGTGGCAGCAACTAACTAAGGTGGTTGTCTTAAAAGATTTTGAAATCTTTTGCCCTGTTTATTGGGCACCACTGTCTTAGGTTCAGGCCAAATAATCTTAGTGGTTCATTGCTAACCACATAAAGAAATGAGGGGTCTGACAGACAATTACCAGTAACTGTGAAGCTGTAGTCTAAATTCTTTACCTTGGCCACAGTTATTCACAAATACATTTGTCATTGATATTTATTTAATTTTTAAAATTAAGAAACACTTTTCTCTCTTTCCCATCTTTGCCTCCATTGAGAAAAAAAATAAACCTTAACACATTCACAGTCAAGCAGAAACAAAACCAAAAACCAATTCCTACACTGATCATGTCCAGAAATTTATGATTCCTTCAGCATCTTAAATATATTGCCTCTTTGTCAGGAGATGGTTAGCATTCTTCATCACAGGACCTCTGGAATTGTGGTTGACTATTGCATTGATAAGACTTACTAAGTTTTTCAAAGTTTTTTGTTTTGTTTTACATTGTTGTTTTTATGAACATTATTCTCTTGGTTCTGCTTACTTTGTTTTGCATCAATTTAGACAGGTTTTTCTCAAACTGTACATTTAATTTCATGTTTTGAGTAAGCATTTCTTTTTGTCTTACTATTTTTTCCATTAAAAATTTATTTTCTCCCCCTTTTATCTTCCCTGTCAATTGTTAAATTTGTGTTTTTACAATTGTATATTTATGCTATCTACTATTTTGCAAAGATAGGGACCATATCTCACTACTTTTTAAGTTTTTATTCTCAAAGGCTCTACATAGATGAGTGATCAATCAGTGAAGAGATGATGCTGATCATCAGAATGGTGGTAATGATGATAGAATATACCTATTAAATATGATAATCTACATACATGTATTATATAATTTGGGTTGCTGTGGTTTTAACATTTTCAAAATTATGTCCCTTAGGTTGAGTGAACGTTTTTGCTTAGATGCATTTCTAATATCTTCCCATAATACCACCCCTGAACACTGCATATATGGCAACCAAACAATTGACATTTGTCTCATCCTACCTGTGTCAGTATGACAGATTCCTTCATAGAGAATTATGAAAACCACTGTAAATTGTATATATGGTTGTAACTGCCTCTCCACAAGAACATTTTAGTACTTTCATAAGTTTCTGTTGATCATGATTAAGATGAGTCATATACAAAGATTACCTTGCTTTATTGAGTCTTTAATACATCACCACTATAACCCGATCTTTAAATTGGACTGAATCCTATCTCATTCCCCTTTTCTTACCTCCCACCAGTCTATATAATAGCAAGGGGGTAAGGGAACTTTGCAATTTTTGCTTCTTGCTCACAGAATGAATCATCTTTTTGTAAGCTGAATTCCCCATGCACTGTAGTTACTTATGACTACTCCTGAACACTGTTCATTTGTTTTGCTAGGTATTTTTACCATCTGTTGGCATTAGAAAGACCAAAATGGCAGCTTAGAGAATTCATCTTCTTCCATCATTTGCCTCAAATCCTTTTTGGACGCAGACAGATTATAAGTAAAGTTTCCATTATTTCTACTCCGTTACAATTAAGAGATTTTACAAAAAAATTTGGTGGTTGTTTTTCTGGACACCTTACTGATATTAACAGGCTGATTCATCGTTGATATGTAACAAGAGTTAGTCATTGAAGATATTTGTTTTACAGGTAGAAAAATTAAAAGACCTAATAGATTTAACTATTCATGTGCTATGTGTGCATCTAATTTTCCAGAAAGGGCCTTGATTCCTTGGGAAATAAAGTGATACTGTTCCTCCAGGTCCCAGATCCCTTGTGACCAGACTAATAACTGTTTCTCAGGGCTTCTGATCCCTCATGACCAAAGGTGACCCTCTCCGCCCTTGAACTATAGCCCAGAAGTGGCTATAGGCAGGGAATGGAGTTACCAAACAGTGTCTAGTCCTACATCCAATGCTAATTCAGGAGTCTCTAGGAATCTCTTTCTGATCAGGTCCCAGGTTCCCTTACTATTTCTGGCTTGAGAGCTCTGGAAGCCACTGATATTTCTCTTACCACCACCTAGTCCCACCACTGGTATTTCATACACACAAGCTCCAGAATAGCCTCTGCCCCTCTTTTATAAATCTCTATTTATGACCTCTTAAGTTGTCTTGGGCTAGAAGAATGTCTTAGCTTTTGTTGGCTCTGTTGCTACAGAATTTGATTTGAGGTATGTGATTTAAGGATGTTTAGCGGGGAATGTTGGAAGAACTCAGCTGATTGCTTTCTCTATTCCACCATCTTGGATCCACTCCCAGAAGTTGTAATTTTTTTTTAATGTTAAAAAATTATGTCCTATTTTTCTCCCCCTTACATATTTCCCATCCACCTTGCCTCTGGCACCTCTTCCCCAAAACAAAACACCATTTGAATCCTAGTTCTGCCACTTGCTATTTGACCTTGTACAAGTCCTTTGGCCCATCTATGCCTCAGTTTCCATGTCTGTAAGATGAAGGTAGTAGACTCTGCCTGATCTAAATCTAAGATCCTCTGATCCCACACTTACTTGCATGGATTTCAGCTTGACTTTAAGATGCTTTACATAATAGCAGATTTTGACTACTGTACTGTATATTTTCTGATTTTTTTTAAATCCTAGACCCATAGCAAATCGTTATTTTTGGAAACATCATGTATTATAATTGGCACTTTAAAAAATTCTCATCCTCATATAACTATACAGGCAGCTAGGTGCCACAGTGAGTGAAGAGCTGAGCCTAAGTGAGGAAGACCTGAGTTCTATGTGTGACTCTGTGCAGGTCTCTTAACCTCTATCTGTCTTAAGTGTCCTCAAGTGTAAAATAAGGATAATAATAGCACCTTCCTCCCAGGGTTGTTGTAAGGATCAAATGAAATATTTCTGAAGTGCTTGGCACTGTTCCTGACATACAGTAGGCTCAATCTAAATGTTCATTGTTACTGCATGCCTCCTAAGCAGCTAATAACATTTTATATTGGCCTTGGGATCAGGAGTGATCTAAGAAGAGAAATGGCTGGAAAGGGTGTTTCCTTGGGTCAGTGGGAGATTCTTATCACAAGATAATCAGAATCCCAAGACTGCCTCAGTCTCATGGGGATCTTGATATCTTAGCACCAGCATTCATTTGGGTGCTTATCATATCACTCCAGTAAAATGTAAGCTCTTTGAGGGTATGGGATATTTTACTTGTTTTTGTCTTTATATCTCAAGCATCCAGAGCTTATCCAGTACACATATCCTAAAAAATACTGGAGAGTTTCAACAGCTGAAAAGTTTTAAGTTCTTCAAGTTTGAAATTCCACTAAGATTTTTAGAGCACCCTCTATTAAACACATAGTAAATGCTTGTTAAATTGAATGAAATTGAATCAGTAGGAATATGTGTTATTACTAAGCACTCACTCAAATAGTTGGTCTAGATTCTAGTCTATATTGAAAGGTTAGATTTACCCCATACCGTCACTACTTCTCCCTCTGCCTCCCCAAGACAGGTTCTGTAAGTACTGAAAGTGCCTGTGTTCCACCACTCTCAGTCACTGGAACAACCCAAATAGCCACAGGTGATAGGAATTGAAGTATATACCTCAATGGCCATTCATCTTCAAAAGTCAGATACTACCAGAAACAGCTTAAAGGAACTTCAAAAAAAACTGCTTTTGAAATTTGCCTCAGTTGAAGTCTGATTCATTGCTTCTTAAGGTTTTGTAATGATAGAAGTCTGGGTGGGGAATGTTGAAGTGAATAAAGTCCTAGAAAAGGCAGGATGGGTGATTAGTTAGGATAGAAGATAAGGAACCAAAATTTTATTTCCTACTTAGTCAATAACTCTTGTGAACATTGGGCAGACTACTTAAACTATGTTGGTCCTAGAATTATGGATAAACAGATGATAATGTGTTGACTGCCTACTCCAAAAAGTGTTAGGAAATCTAGTGAGAGATATTTATTTTGATTGCTTGTTGAGTATTTTGACATTTGGGACAGAAAGTACTATTTAAGTAGAAAATGCAAAGTACCTGTTTTACAGAATTCCTGCATTAGTCATTCATAGGATGAAATGACCTATCAAATTTATGACATGCAGTCAGATTTGTCTCTTGAAGCATGAAGTTGAAAAAACAACCTTCCACTCTCAGAAAAAAGTTTTATAGTAAGCACATAACCATAGACAGCTTTAGAGGCTCGTCACTGGCCATCTGGCAGTGAAATCTTTTGCCATGGAAACAGGTGGAGCAAAGGAATTAATTTTTAAAAATGTTTTGAGCCCAGTGTAGCACCTTGCCACTTCTACAGTGACAGTGGAAGAATAGCAAGAAATGGAGTGGAGAATGCTAACAATGTTTTATTTATTTATTTGTTTGTTTGTTTGTTTGCTTTTTTTTTTGGAGGGTAGGGCAATTGGGGTTAAGTGATTTGCCCAAAGTCATACAGCTAGTTTTTGTGTTAAGTGTCTGAGGCCGGATTTGAACTTAGGTCCTCCTGACTCCAGGGCCAGTGCTCTATTCACTGCACCACCTAGCTGCCCCCAATAATTAGTTTTAATGAATCAAGTTTAATTTTGTTGCTGTTAAGTTGGCAAGCAACAAATGAATGGGCAGAATATTGGAGGAATTGAACCTTATTAAACTTGGTAAGGTATAGAGTATGGGGAGGGCAGGGAGAATGTTGGTGGAGTACTGGGGAGAGAAGAGAACATGGAAAACAGCTGTTGTGATGTATGGGACAAAGAACCAATCGTGTATTAGCAACTAAATAAATTTAATAATGAAAAATAATACATTGCTTATTCACTGAGTGATCTCTAACATTTCAGTGTAAAGCCTTACTGTGAGAGCTGCCTTTATTTTGAAGTATCTAAAAAAAAAAAAGATTTAATTGCTTCTTCGAAAAGGAAGCTTTTCTTTCTGGATAAAGATTGACATTCCATTCCTTCTGACTCAGCTGTTCTTGCCCTGTCTACATTTATGGTATAGTGAAAGAGTAATGGACTAGGTTTCAGGAAAAAAAAAAACCCAACAATCCTTAATTTCTATCCCCAGTTCACAGTGCCTGGCATGTAGCAGGTGCTTAATAAATGCTTATGGACTGGACTGACTGCTTTCTGCTGCTAAATAACTTGGCTACCTTAGGCAAATTACTTAACTTTTCTGATTGCTTTCTCATCCAAAAAAATGAATTTTTTTTTTTACCTACTATACAGGTTTCTTCTGAGACTCCAGTGAGAATATGTATGTAAAATAATTGGTCACCATCCCCCACTCTATCAGTGTCATCTTTTCTTTATAGCATCTCACTTGTTTCAGATCCTAGTTATTTGCTAATTTTGTGAGGATTGTTAGGTGATTTCCTCTTTGAAATAAAAATCCATCATATGAAGATTCCCAGTAATTGAATTCACTCTACGTAAGAGCTAAAGTGGCCTGGATTAGAAATATCATGAAAGATAGATAGGAAATAATAAAACCTGAAGAGGTAACATGTGTAGTGAAAGAATCTGTATTTGAAAGATGAGGCCCTGAGTCCGAATTCTGACACTGCCACTTAGCCCCTATGTAACCTTGGGCAGGGCCCTCCTATGGCTTAATTTTCATCATCTGTGAAATGAAGTAGTTGTTTTCAGTTAAATGATACCTATGCTCCATTCCAGCTCCCAAAACTTTTCTTTTTAAACAAATGATTTAAAATATACTTTTTTTCCCTGATATAGCTACCTAGAGTCAGCAGGAATTTTATTCAGATCCTGCTTCTTGGCTGATTACATAACTCTGGGTAAGTTCATTAACCTCTTTGTGTTTCAGGTCATTTCCTAGGGTCTCAGCTACTAAGCCATGGATGGGTTTAGATCTCTATCTCTGAGGGAGCTCTTTTCGCTGATGAAATCATGCAGTTTCCCCAAGTTTGGATATAGGTTATTTTCTAAATAATTACTACTAAAACTTTCATGTATATTATATAGCCACAATAACATGACATTGAGCCAGTCACTTGCCCGATCTGCGTCTTAGTGTCTTCATGTATAAAATAAGGGGAATTGGACTAGATTATTCTCCAGGCCTCTTCCCAACTCTGAATCTGAGTTTATGACCTTGAGGAAGATGGGTAGGGTGATTTATCTTGTAGGCTGCTTTCATCAGTTTATTGTAAGATTTGTGTAAGAAACTTCATTCCTTCACTATCTACTCACAAAACCAATTTAACAATTTTTCCATCTGTTGCATTTGAGTAAATGAATTTAAATCTTTAAATGTCTATGGCAGCTTTTTAATTATTCCTTCACTGTCTGGTTTCACTTTCCTTTTTTGACCACGTATCCCTAGCTAATCAAAGTATACATTTTTCCTTTGTTCTCTGGTCAGCCTGTACTATGGTCCTCTGGTTCTCCGTTCCTTTGCCTCCCATTAGTTTGTATAGGTCTTACTAGATTTCTTTCTGTCCTCTAGATGTCTTAATTAAGTTTAATTATATTATCCTTTTCCTTTGTTCTATAGGGGAAAAGGTACCATTCATTTGTACAGCAGAAACTGGTGATGGGAATCTGAGGAAATTGTTCATTCCAGAAGCATCATCTTTTTTTTTTCCTTTCTTTTTTGGAAGGGGGAAGGCAAGGCAATTGGGATCAAGTGACTTGCCCAAGGTCACATGGCTAGTGTGTCAAATGTCTGAGGCCAGATTTGAACTCAGGTCCTCCTGACTGCAGGGCCGGTGCTCTATTCACTGTGCCACCTAGCCGCCCCTAAGCATTGTCTTTTTATAAAGTACTCTGAAAGATGGCCATTGCCCTGGGTGGAGAACACACTAGAAAAGTAAGTAGAAATAACACTTGGCTTTGGAGTCAGAGGACCTAGGTTTAAATCCTGTGTTTCATGCTTATGCCTTGTGTGACTTTGAACAACTGACTTTGCCTCCTGCACCTCAGTTACCTCATATAAAAAGAGGGGCTTAGCTCCCTACCAGCTCCAAATCTATATTCCTATTAATTACAGGATATGATTACCTCTGCATCTGCTTTGTGGTCCTTTTTACCCTTTAGGACCATGGGATCCTTCTCAGCAGCTTCAGTATACAGCTCGCACTCTGATCGCACAATTCCTCTTAGTGACTTCCTTCTCCAAACCACTCACTGACATAGACATTCTAAAACTCATAATCACTAAGAATGGAACTACCCCCAAGACCCTAACTCAAATTCCCTTCTCTTTGCCTTCTATTCCCTTGTCCCCATCATGGTCTTCTATTCTTTAATCTCTTCCTTTCCCCCTAATCCATTATTTACTTTCTTACCTATCCTGGACGCCATAACCAGCCACTTCAATAATGCATTTACCAATAGCCCAGAATTTCTCAACTGCTTGGCCTTCTATGCTGCTAATCCTCTGCTCTGAGTAACCCACACTGTCTGTTGTTTTCTCTTCTTCTGATGATTCCTGAGAAGAAAGAGAATAGCTAGTGAAGTATTAAAGCATGCACTTTGTGTTTTCAACTTTGGTATCTCCATAGTGTCTTTTGCATGAGTACTCTGTGTACTGATGTAGACTGCAGACAATTTGATTAGTTGTTGTGGCCAAAAAATTCATCAGCTAGTGTCCAATCTCCTGGAGATAAGCCTCTTTAAACTTAATTAGATTTGTTGTCTTCCTTTCCCCTTCCATCCCCAGCTCACCCCGTCCCAGACTTCCCTTTATCTCTAAGTGGTATCACCATCCTCCCAGTCGGCTAGCTTCATCAAGCCTTTATCCTCCTCCACTTCACATATCCACTCCCTTGTTAAATCATAGAGCTTTTTTCTCCACATCATCACTTACATCTGTCTCCTTTATTCACACAGCTATCACCTTATTAGTTCAGGCCTTCATCATCTTTGGTCCTAAACTATTGCAATAGCCTCCCAATTAGTTTCCCTGCATCACATTTCTCACCAGTCATATCTATTCTCCACACAGTTGCATTAGTATTTTCCTTCATCTCAGATCTAAGTTATTCCCCCTATTCAGTAAATTCCACTTGCTCCCTGTTCCCTTCAAAGATCAAATATAAACTTCTCTGGTTGGCATTTACAGCCCTTTACAACTTGGACCCAACCAACCCTTTTAATTTTATTAAACATTACTCCCCTAAAAGCATTCTGTGGTACAATCAGATTCTTGGGAGCAGAAGAGGCATATTGGTAGGCTTCATTTTGTCCAGTCTTAAAGACTGCTTCTACAATAGTTTAATTTTTTTGTTTGTTTTAAGGAAAGGGAGTGGAATGGACAAAATCCTTACATTAGGGTGATGAGACCTGAGTTCAGTTTCTAACTCTGCCGTTGACTGACCGTGACCTTTGACAAATGCCTTAACTGCTCTGGACTTCAGTTTCCTTATTTGCAAAATGAAGAGTTGTAATAGATGATAATTACTACTAAATCTATAGTCCTATGAGCCTTTAAAATAAGGACGATAGTTCTTGACACTCCTGTGCCTCCTCAGGGTTGGCATGAAGATCAAATGAGATAATACATGGGAAGGTAGCATGTAACCAGTAAAAGCTGAACTCTACAAATGTAAATTGTAAGTTGTGTGTGGTTTCTTCTTTTTTTTAATCTCTTTGCAGAATCTTCTACTGGTCCACAATAATAGCTCCATGGATCGCTTTGTTTATACAATGAATTTTCTTCCTGAATAGTCAGTGAGTAAGATCCACAGGCTTTGTTTAATACAGTGAAACTGCTAATTTAGCATTTGTGCCTGTACTGTAAGCTGTTTCTTTGTTTTCCTTTTGGAAAACTGCTTCTAGATGGCACACATTCCTGTCTTCCTAAATGATTGCATAGGAAATGCTGCCATATGGCTTGAGAAGGGAGTGATTGACAATAATTAAATTTGTGCTGAAATTTTAATGAGGTTCCCCCTCCCCTTTTTCAGTTTGAAGTAAACTCATGCAAAGCACAGTGTTCTTCATAAATACCCAGCTGCCTGAAGCATAATATTTTTTCATTAGTACATGAAGTCCTAGCTCTGGCTTAAGCTTCATTTGCTGTCATAAGACGAATCTGCATTTAAAATTGGGGGAAAAAAAAAAAGCAAACCACCTGTCAGGCCTAATGCCTCAATAGGTAGTTCTTAGTGCTGCTGTGTGGGCAGCATTGCACAGTGAGCACAAAATTAAACTCTGTGTGGGTTCAAGTTTGCATCAAGGTTTCTCACTGGGATGAGTGTGTAATAATTACTCCAAGGTAGGACTTCATTCTCCTAGTTCTCAATGTATGTTAAACACATACCATAACCTTTTCAGAAAAAAACATTTCCTGGTCTGTTTTCCATGATGCTAAAGTTGCCTTAAACTTGGTGGATGATTCAGTTTTTAAAATGAGTGCCTAAGAACTGAAAGAACCTGCCTTAAATTTAGCCAAATAGCAACAATAGAATGTTGCATAGTAGTTTGTGAACTATCTTTTGACAGGCACACATGTGACTATGTGATCTAAGCAAGTCACTTAGTGCCCAGCCAATAAGTAGTCTAAGATCATTAGAGAATAGTTGCAGATTTGCAATTGTAGAGGGAGATTTCTCACACCAAGTCACAGATCCAGTGCATAAAAATAACAATCACCACAATAATGAAAACAGACGTATAGTGTGTATATGTTCTCTTATTTGGACTTCAATGCAGTCCTCTAGTTGTAGATGTTGAAGCCCAGGGATGTTATACAACTTGCTCCTGGTTGCCAAGCTCAGAAATAGCAGAGATGGAACTTGAAGAAGACTCTGGTCTCATTGACTCCAAGTACTGTACTCTATTTCCTCCGCAAAAGTACCAAGGGTGCTTTTTATTCACCCTACTAGAGAATGACACTATAGATCACAGGTCAATAGTATTGAATTGCTGGCGGTTATCCTTAATGTTGTCATTCTTTTGGGGTCATCACCCCCAGAAATTTTATATAACATGGGCCCCAAAGAAGGGTCTGAGGATCATTATAGTAAGCTCTGGATCTGTGTTCTAAATTTAAACTTTCAGATTAGATAAATTAAGGTACCATAGTACTTGGGCAGTGGGGAGGATGGGAATAAGTAAAAAAAATAGCAAATTTGAGAAAAAGCAAACCGCAGAGAAAAGGCTTGTTTGGTTTAAAAAATTAAGTTCTTTTAATACTGTGATCCTGATTCCAAAATAACTATGACTCCACTGTGTTAATATGAGCAATGAGACTAAAATGCTACTCTATTCATTTCTTTTTAGAAGAAAATGGGTGGAGGACAGTAGCAGTTTAAGTCATGGGTTGTTTTTTTTTTTTTTTTTCAAAAATACTCTTGGCATACTAACACTAGGATTTTCAGCAGGGTCATTCAGCATGCCTTTCTGTGCATCTGATTTTAAGGCTAAAGAGTAATTAGGTGATAGTCCAGACAGTTGATTAATAACTGATTGGGATGGCCTAACCAAGAAAGTTTATTCACAATAAACTGATTTATAGTTAATAAACCAAGAATTCAGGCTCATGGCAGGAATTTTATACTTTCCAGTAACTGCAAAACTCTTGTTAAATCCTGTTGGATTATTTTGAATGGAATTTCAAGAAAGAATGCTTGTTTCTTCACTCAGTTAAAACTTGGACTAAGTCATTTGTCTCATGCTAACAAATTAAAAGAAACTTCAGATGTTTTCTGGTGCATAGGAACATGGATCCCTTTTTCACTATCTGTGGAAGTGGTTATAAAGCCTTCACCTAAAGACCCCCAATGTTTAGAAATTCATTATCTCCTAAGGCAACTCATGTCCACATTTAGACAGCTCTAATTGTTAACGTTTGGTTTCAGCATGTCTGAAATTTATCTACAACTTCTGTCCTGTGCTCCTAGTTTTGTGCTCTGGAACCAAGTTAAAAAAAGCACAGGGCTGCTTTTCACCTTCTTAGAAACAGCTATGTAGGCCCTCCTCCCAAATCTTGAGTTTTTCAGATTAAATGTCTATTTCCTTGATCTTAACCTTTCATAGCATGTTATGAGATGCCACATGAGTTGAACGTTAGAAGAAAGAAGCAAGGGATTCTAAGGCAAGGGGGAAGGTTCCAGCATGAGCCACAGTGAGGAAGTGGGTTGGCAAGTCCAGGTAGCAGTAAGCCAAATTAGCTGGAACACAGAGTACGTGAAGGAGAGATATGCAGTAAGCCTGAAAAGGAAGGCTAAAGGCAGACTCTGACGTTGAATTTGTATTCTGTTTTATAGAAAATGGGTAATCACTGAAGATTCTTCAGCAATTTTAGCAAAATTATTTTGGCAGTTGTGTGGTTGGAGAGAGAAATTGGAAGTAGGGAGGTCATAATTAAGAGGTTGTGATAATAAGGCTTTAGGGGACTGATTTGGATGACTTATGTCTAGATATGTTGTCTCAAGGAAATTTGAACTTGTGTTTCACTTGATTTTTAATATTGAGGAGCATCTTCCAGGTGCTACACTTGGTACTTATATGAAGACCCTGGCTGTTTGGTGGGTCACCTGTGGAAGACTTAAAGGGGGAATTGGACAAGAGAAAGACAAGATTAAGTGAGGGTAGGTTATGAGAGACATTCAAAAGTATCTTGTGATTCTTAGAACTGCTTCTAGATTTGAGATCTGTCTTTTTAAAAATATCATTTGCCAGACAATTTCTGAAGGATGCATTAAGGCCTTTATTCATGTGAATTTGGAGAATTTAAAAGTCTCTTGAAACTGATTAAAATATAAAGCACATCTTCATCCTTTATTCTACCCTCAAGAGATTCTAACAAAAATATCAGCAAAATTTTAATGATTGTTTACTCTGTGCTAGGCTCTGTAGGGAGTATAAAAATAGTATGCTCTCTCAAGGCATATTCAGAAAGAAAGCAGGTATACAATCACCTAAACAGTTTAGAAAGAGTTAAATGTTATAAAAGATATCCAGTGCTGTGGGAGCCCTGTGAGAGGCTATTGGTGGCTAGGGGAGAGAATCATTGCATGCCTGCCCAAAGAGCAGCAGCATTTAATCTGAGTCTTGAGAAATAGGTAATATTTTCGAAGGTTGGTATAGGGGAATAGAAGCAACAAAGCAACATTCTAGATAGATTATACTTAAGTTTGGGTCAGGAGACCAGGCAGAGATGGACAGAGAAGGAAGAAAATCAAAATCCTTTGCCTAAGAAAGGGTAGTAGTTATTTATGGACTATGATAATATGGATGAAAAATTCAGGTTTTTTTTTAATGACAGCTGCCTCTTCAAACTTTTTTTCATTGTTTACCTCCTTAGTCATTAATCTGTGGACCATCTTCGAACATCCTTTTGTCAAAACTTTCAGTTGAATGGATAAAAGTTCTGATGGTTAGATAGCACTGAATTTGTGTTGACAGGTAAAAATATGATGGGAGGGTATCTAAACTTGTGTCAGTTGGTCAGGGCACAGTTATTTCATCTTCACTAATCTTAATCTTTTTCCAAGTCTCCAGGATGACCCCCTCTTTAAGTTACATATGTCTATACTTTCTTCACCTAGGCATGCTTTCTTTTTTCCCCCCACTTAACAGCATATTATTTCTTACAATTACATATAACGATAGTCTTCAACATTCACTTCTTTTGAGTTCCAAGTTTTTCTCCTTCCTCTTCCTCCTTCACATGTACAATCATATTCAACATTTCCACATTAGTAATATTGTAAAGGAAGAATCAGAACAAAAGAGAAAAACCAGGAGAAAGGGGGAAAGAAAGAGCAAAACTAGTATGCTTAGATCTGCATTCAGACTCCATAGATCTTTCTCAGGATCTGGATAGTATTTTCCATCAGCAGTCTTTTAAAGAATTGTCTTAGATCATTGCATTGCTGAGAAGAGCCAAATCTTATCAAAGTTGATCCTCATACGGTGTTCTGAACATGCTTTCAAAACCTGTTGTATAATTTCCACATTCCTCACTTACTTGGCGTTGATTACATTTTCTTTTGGCTACTTTTTTAAAATCCTTTCAGTAGAATATCTACATATGACATTGAAGCTTATCTACAAGACATCTTTTAGTGATTGCAAGTAATCCATCCTTGCTATGGGGGTTTTTTGTTCAATTACTAGAGGTAGGTAGTTTAGGTTTCAATGTCTTGATCTTACTGTTTTCCCAAACTACCTTGTCATTAGCAATTTTGGAGATAATTTGTGTTTATGCAACACACACACGTATTTATATGTTTGTTATCTCATTAGAATGTAACCTATTTGTGAATAGGGATTTTTTTCATTCTTTATATTTGTATTTCCAGTGCCTTGCATATAATAGGGGCTTAATAAATAAGCTATTGATTGATTTCCTCAACTTCTTAAATAAACAGATTTAAAGCTAGAGGTCTAGTTCAGTTCCCTCATTTCACAGAGTCCCATTTTATAGACAAGGTCCAAAGAGGTTGATTTGGGCAAGTTGACTTGCTCAAGATTTTGACTACACAGTTTCATTCGCTGTCCTTGTAACTGAAACACTTAGCCTATTGTCTGGCACATAGGAGGCGCTAAATAAACACTTGTGGATTGGCAGAGACAGGATTCAAACCCAAATGCTCTGTCTTCAAATCCAACCTCTGCCTTATATTATACTACGCTTTCTTGATGTTAATGCCCAGCTAATCTATCTAGTTTGGAACCGTCTATCCACTCTATGACATACCGTGTTTCCCCGATAATAAGACCTATCCCGAAAATAAGCCCTCCCCTTACTGTGTAAGATTCCTCTAAAATAAGCCCTATTGAGATTGCTACTGTAGTGAAGGTGATCCCCTGCGCTACACGCTACATTACGGTACCCTCTGTACGCACCACCCCCCCCCCCGAACGCACGCCGTGCTCCGAGCTGCATCCAATTAGAGCTGCAGCAGTGAGCGCGTCATCCTGTTCTTCCCCAGTGATTTGCTTATTGAATAAAGGTACATTTTTTTGTTCACATTTACCTGTTTATTAAAATTGCTGTCAATGTTCATTAAAATAAGCCCTCCCCTGAAAATAAGCCCTCTGGTGTTTTTCTGTCCAAAAAAAATTAAGACAGTGTCTTATTATCGGGGAAACACGGTATATTTTCAAAATAATAATAAAAAATGAATAATCATTCATCCTAATGATCTCATATAAAATGTGATGCTATTGAATTATATTAGAACAATCCCTACTAATTAGTTATACTTAAAATTATCTATTATAATAGTAATGAGTTCTCTGTCAACAGAGGTCTTAATGGTAATTATCTAGAAATATTCAGGTAACATGTTGAGTAAATGTGTTGGAAATAGTTGTCCATAGTTGTAAAAATGTGCATTCCCTTTGATCCAGCAATACCACTTCTAGGGCTGTATCCCAAAGAGATCCAAAAAATAGGAAAAGTACCTACATATACAGAAATATTTATAGCAGCTCTTTTTGTGGTAACCAAGAACTAGAAATTGAGGGGATGCCCATCAATTGGGGATTGGCTGAACAAGTTGTGGTATATAAATGCAATGGAATATTTTTGTGTTACAAGAAATAGTGAGCAAGCAGACTTCAGAAAAACATGGAAAGACTTATATGAACTCATGCTGACTGAAGTAAGCAGAACCAGGAGGACATTGTACACAGTAACAGCCACATTGTGCGATGACTGACTTTGATAAAACTTAGCTTTTCTCAGCAATGCAAAAGACCTAAACCAGCTCCAAAAGACTCATGATAGAAAATGACATCCACATCCACGAAAGAAATATGGAGTCTGAATGTGGATTGAAGCATCCTCTTTGCTCTCTTTTTTTGTTTATTTTATTTTAGTTTTTTTTTTCTTTATCATGGTCCCTCCCACTCGTTCTAATTGTTCATTATGACTAATTATTTTTAATTAATTAACACTAATTAATTGTTCACATGACTAATGTGAAAATATGTTTAATAAGAACGTAAATGTACAGACTATGTTGGAGTGCACTCTGTCTTGGGGAGGGAGTGCAAGAAAATTTAAAATTAATGAAAGTGAAAGTTGAAAAATAAAATTAAGGGGCAGCTAGTTGGTGCAGTGAGTAAAAGCGCCGGCCCCGGAGTTGGGAGGACCCAGGATCACTTCTGGCCCCAGATATTTCACACACACACACACACACACACACACACACACACACACACACACACAAACTGGCCGTGTAACCTTGGGCAAGTTACTTAACCCCACCCAACTGCTTTAAAAAAAAAAAAGAAAAAGAAAATTAAGTAATTTATTAAAAAAAGTTTCCTATGGACCACGTGAATATTAAAGTGCATTTTAGCTCTAGTATTCTGTGACTCCTAAATTTGGGATTATAGTGAATTCTTAAATTCCTTTTCTTCAAATGACATTGTTTCCAAAAGATGAGGAACAGAATGCATAGCCTTCATGTTAAAACCCCTTCCCTCAATAAGTAAAAACACATGTAGACTTTGAAGAGCTAAGGTACAGAGTTGTACTCCAATATGACCTTTTTAATTTTTCCTGATATTCAAAGGGTGATTAATAAAAAGATAGAAAAGCAAGTAACAATCACAGAGAAGCCAGCATGGCACTAGATCAGAGAATACTAAAAATATTTCTTATCTAGATTTTAGCAAAGTCTTTGCCAACCTCTTGTGTTATTCTTAGGGACAAAATGGCAGGGGGATGGAATGAGGACTAAAAAATAGTACATTATACACTTAGATGGAATTAGAAATGATGAACCCAGGGGCGGCCAGGTAGCACAGTAAGTAAGAGCACCGGCTCCAGTGTTGAGAAGACCTGGAGATCGAATCCCGAGCTCAGACACATAGCACCCACCCAGAAACACCTGGCCGTGTAACCTTGAGCAAGTTACTTAACCCCAATTGCTTAGGGGCGGCCAGGTGGCTCAGTGAGTAAGAGCACAGGCTCCAGTGTCGGGATGACCTGGATCAAATCGGGGCTCAGATACTCAGCACCACACCCAGAAATAACTGGCCGTGTAACCTTGAGGAAGTTACTTAACCCCAATTGCTTTAAAAAAAAAATGATGAACCCAAAGTGTAGTAGTCATCAAATGATTTCATGTCATTTGGAAGGAGGACTCTGTTGGAGTACCTAGGGCACCCCTATCATATTTAACTTTTGTTTTAGATATGTGGGGTTAAGTGACTTGCCCAAGGGTCACACAACTAGTATGTATCTGAGTCCAGATTTGAACTTGGCTCTTCCTGACTCCAGGGCCAGTGCTCTATCCACTGTACAATCTAGCTGCCCACATAGTTAACATTTTTATCAGTAACTTGAATGAAGGCAGAGGTAGCCTACTTTTAAGTTGCAGATTACATATAATTAAGTCATTTGAAGAACTGGAATTAATGTCAAAATGCAAATGGGGCTAGAAAGGATCTCTGTGGATCCTAAGGAAAAGGAAAACATTTTGGTGAAGAAATCAAGAGTTTGTTGCCCAGGGGAAGGTTGCTATCAACTGTCAACACAAATAATGGCAACTCCCAGTCATACTGTCCCCTATTCCCCCCCCCCCCAAAAAAAACTATCTTTCAACACCAATAAAATGCTAGTTAATTAATGCCTCTGTTTCCCAGCTAGAACATTTGCCTTCTCATTTTTATGGTTTTATGGTTTTTTAGTGTGTCCAAGAAGCTTCATTGGCCAGTGATTCAGAAAGATGATAGATCTAAGAGACAGCTTTTTTTTTTCTTCAGTAAAATGACCCTCAGGTTCTTATCAATATAATAAGCCAAAAAACTTTTCTCATAATTAAAGCAAAGAAATAAAAGGGCAGTGTGCTGACCTGGAGTCTTGAGTTCAAATCCTATATTAGACATGTACTGTTGGTGTGACTCCTGGCAAATCACTTAAGCTAAGCCTCAGTTTCCTCATTTGTAAAGTCAGAGTTGTACTTGATGGCTACTAAGGTTCCTTCCAGCTATATGAACCCACCTTATTTCACTCCTAAATTTTCTCTTTTTCATTTGAACACCCACATAATGAAATCACCAATCCACTAAAGATTAATATCATTTTCACTTTTTTTGGTTGCCATATCACTAGCTTGAGTTTTCAGTTCATCTAAAATCTCAGTTTTGTTTTCTTCCTGCACTTAACACAGTTAGTTTTGGAGGAGTCCAAAGGAAATTTTACCTCTCCCCGCTCCCTTTCTGTTGGTCACCATGGCAAGAGATTTTATACCCAGTGGCCAGCTTGGTACCCCAGTTAATTACCATTAAGACTGCATGTTTAACTAGGCTGTTGATGCTGGAACTGTGCTCAAAGCCTTTACAAATTCAGAGAATCTTCAGAGTCACTACCAATACCATGATATGAGACACTGCTGTATGACTTGTAAATTATTTTACATCCATCCCTATACATTTCATCCATTAGATTTGGCTCATTCTAGCCTATTAATACTCTTTCAGATCCTGAATCTGTTAAATTAGAATTAATTCTACCTACCTATTTCATGGCTTCTGCACATTTGATAAATATTCAAGTATTTAAATCGCTGATAAAGATGTTACTCAGAGGGGAAATATTTAACTGGCAGAAGTACTTCATAAAAATTACCATTTGTCTTCCTAATCTGATGACTTAAAACTTTTTACTTGGGACCACGAAAATCCCATGGTTACGTTTTGTAAATGATTTGGAAAGGTAGGTGCAGGGGGCAGAAACTGAACACCAAAATCTCCCAAGTTTTTCTGTTGATACTTAGCTCTTTTCAGTTTTAAAATGCCAAACAGATGGGCCCCAAGCTAGAGAGAGATTTTACAAAGAGTATGGATAGGCAGAGAAAGAAAAACAGATGAGCCTCAATATGGACATGTGAATATACCCTCATTACAGTTATAAGAATTATATTTAGAAGATAATAATCACTGGATAGTATAGCCAAGAATGTTTTTGGAGTCAGGATAGACTTCCCACCACATCATAGCCTAATATTTCTGTAGCCTAAAAATGTCAGGTCTTACCTGGAAAAAAAAAAAGGAAGAGGGAAATAAGTCCCCAGATGTTTATAGAAAACTGTTACATCTGAACCTAGGTTTTTATTTGTGGTAATCCATAGAAGAGTGAGTAAAATGATAAAGAAGAACAATCCAGAATTAAGGAAAACAATAATTTCAAGCACGCCCAATATCCATCATTATGACTACTGGGAAATGATTGATAATATTCTAAAAAAAACTTGTCAAAATTATACATCTGTGCATCTTATGTTTTAACTTGGTGGCTGAAATGTGGCATGAATCACGTATTCTCCTTCACTTGACTTAGTTACATAATGTCTCTCAGCCTTCACTATGAGTACCTTTAAAGAATAATCAAGGCAAATCAGTAGTCAGTTTGAGGTCAATGAAGTGTGAAGTTTAGTTTTTTGCATTTTACAGAAGTTAAAATTAACTAATTTCTTAAGTAATTCAAAAGAATTGCTGTTTCATCTGTATAGGTACACCCACCACCAGTACAGACTGCTACTCCATATATATTCACACACACAACGCTCTCCCCACCTGTTAGTTTCATGAATTGTCATGGCAAATGTAATGGTGATGAGCCTCCCACAATCTGTTACCAGCTCTTACTCAAAGTCTTTGTAGCTTGGTAGGACCTGCCAGAGTTTGCACCATCGGCATAGCTTCCAGGTACCTAGAGAGACTTCGGTACCACAATGAGACATCTATCTAAGTAGGACTGTGATGGAAAAGTTAAGTGTCCAAAGCCATTAAAAAAACCAAATGCTCACCTTCACAGGCACATATAACTTGAAAGGCAATTTAAAGAAATTTTTGGGGTGGCTAGGTGGCACAGTGAATAGAGCAGCAGTCAGGAAGACCTGAGTTCAAATGTGGCCTCAGACACTTAATACAAAAACTAGCCATGTGACCTTGGACAAGTCACTTAACCCCAGTTGTCCTACCTTTTCCCCTCCAAAAGAAAAAAAAATTAAAATAAATTATCTTTTTTCATTGGGAGTATTAACATTTTTTGTGTGGAACCAATGAGGAATTCTACCCTTACAGAAAAGTACCCTGAGGTGCTGAAAGGTGCTGAACTATTTACCCAGGGTCATACTGCCAGTATGTGTCAGAGACAGGTCTTGAATCTAAGTCTTACTGGCTGACATTGGTTCTCTATCCACAACACCATACTGCCTTAATAGATAAAGAAAAATGACAAGAGATAAAATGTCTTTAAGTCTTTGATGGAAGTTATTAACTTTTTTTGTGTGTATCCCTTTGGCAGTCTAGAGATGTTTGTAGGTCCCTTTTCATAATACTATTTTAGCTCCATATAATAAAAGGGATAGGATTAAAAAAGAAACCCATTATATTGAAATAAAATTATCAAAATGTTGGGAAGTTATTTTTTTTATTTCACAGATTCTGGTTAAGAATCCCAGGACTGGGAAGATAAAAACTGAGAAAGGAAAATTATAAAGATTTTAAGATCTTGGAATATACAGATAGGGTAAACATACAAACTATTTCACAAAATGCTAAAAGAGTAAATCAAGGCAGTAACTTATTTTGGAATAAATTAAAGGAAATACTATTTTACACATTAAGTAGTGATCTTAGTGGAACTCATTACCCCACATATAATATTAGGTCATGAAGAAAGATTGAGGTGAATTTGTGTCTGAATGGACCAAGATGGGTTAATAAGTTAAATTTCTAATTTATTGACATCACCATTAGAGAGGGAACCATTATATCCTTTCAGACTGACCCTTCATATCCCTATCAGTCACACTGCTGGCCTGCATGTTGGTTCCCAGTATTCTGATTCTTAAGTATTTGTAGCTTTTTCTCTATTTGATTGTTGAATAATGGAGGACATTTATGTTAACTGGGTATTTAAGGGGAGAAATGTTTTTGGGTGGAGTTTAATAGTCCTACTAAGTACTAGATAAGATCTAGCATTCCTCTTGCATTTCTTCTAACATCAACCTGAAGCAGAATTTACTAAGTACCTGCTAGGTTCTGGACACTGTGATAAGCACAGGACATATAAAGAAAGGCAAAAGGCATTCCCTGTTCTCAAGAAGCTCACAGTTTAATACATGAATAAAGGAAATAATTATGTAAGGCCTCAAGGGACAGGAACTGTTCAAAGATTATTGCATCTCAGAGTTTGAGGGACCCAAACGGACATCTGTGAGAAGACTTTCCTAATCTCCTGAGTTCTTAACCCTGACCAAAAAAATGACTTTTCATTTAGTCTGTACATATTTTTTATGTGCATTTTATGCCATGATCATTTTGTTTCCCCCTTCCCGGGCTGTTTTATTTTTTACTTTGAACCTGGAGCTGTGCTTTTATATTGAATAGGGCATAGGATCATAATTTTAAAGCCAGAAGAAACTCTACAAGTCATCAAAGTCCAAAAGAACTCATTTTATCAATGAGGAGATTGAGGCAAACAGGATCTGAAGCTGTAGTTGAACTCAGTTTTTCTTAACATCAAGTCCAGGACTCCATCTGCTGTGCCCAGTTAGCTGCATCAATAAATTCTTGTTGAAATGAATTAAGCCAATTGTTAGTTGAAGCATGAACACCTTCTATAGCTCGCCTAATATATGGTCTTCCAGATTCTGCTTAGAAGTTTGTATTGTTTTTGGCCTATTCAGAGATGTCATAGGGAGTTTAGGCAGAATTGACTAGAATTTTAATTAAAATAGGAATTTTGGTTTAGTACTTAAAAATAAATTATGTACTCATTTTAGGCTTGTATATAACTTCTCATTAAACTGGCACACTGCAACCTCCTCTTCCTCACATTTGGGAGCCAAAAGTTTGTTGAGATATATACACACACACTTTATTTATTTATTTTGCTTTTTGGAGAAAGGAAGGCAGGGCAATTAGGGTTAAGTGACTTGCCCAAGGTCACACAACTAGTAAGTGTTAAGTATCTGAGGCCAAATTTGAAGTAAGGTCCTCCTGACTCCAGAGCTAGTGCTCCATTCACTGCGCCACCTAGTCGCCCCTGTTTTGTTGATTTTTAGAAAAGACAGGAAGGCCTATTTGTCCCTTTCCTTTTTTTTTGTCTGCAGAGTATTCAGTTTTATTTTCATCTGTCTGATGCTATCCCTCCAGAAAAGTATGACTATAATACAGTGATGGGAGCAGAGAGAGCTTTCATTTATTTTTCTGACTAGTGGCTGCTGGCTTTGCTCCAACCCTCTTTCCCTCTCCAAATATCCTTTTAATTTTTTTTTCTAACTTTACTCCAGAAGTATATGTTAATGTGAAGAATTCCCTACTGACCTCTTGTACAAAGGCAGCAGGGACTGCATTTAAACAGGGTGCACCGCGGAGAATTATTAGTGCATCATGAAACCCCAGAGAGGCTGCAGGGTTGCCTAGCAACAGAATCTGGCGGTCTTAGCATTAACCAGCCTAGGAACAAAGGAGAGGAACACAAATGAAACCATGAAAATGCAAAATTATCTTCTCCAGAGCTGTGTGGAAAGACAATAAAGTATATAGGGAAAGAAGCTTATTAATGTAAGTATAGATCTTCATTTTACATGCATTAACTTTTGCAACACTGTTGTATTTAAACATTGAATGTTTTCTATGGTATAGCAGGATACAGAGGAAGCTGCATCCCCAGTGTGCCTGTATTGCCTGTTCTGCTTAAATGGATTCTTCAGTAGTCATGGGTCAGCTGGAATACATAGAGGGAATTTTATGTTGTCATGGTGATATATTTGATAGCACAGAAAACCTAGAAAGAGAGAGGGGTACTTGGAAGAATTCAGTGAATATTTCATCAATAAAAATATTTGTGTAATAACAAGTACCCTGCTCTCAAGCTGTCATGTCAATCATGAGTAAGCATTTCTTTCTTTTTTTTTTTTTTTAAAGCAATCGGGGTTAAGTAACTTGCTCAAGGTTCCATGGCCAGTTATTTCTGGGTGGGTGCTAAGTGTCTGAGCCAGAATTCGATCCTGCCAACTCTGGAGCCGGTGCTCTTACTCACTGTGCTACCTGGCCGCCCCAAGTAAGCATTTCTTAAAGCACCCTGAGGTACCTGCCACTGTGCTGTACATAAGGAATGCATGAACAAAAAAAAAAAAAAACAGTCCTGGCCTTTGAGGAGCTTACATTCTACTAGAGGAATACAGCATCTTCACAGAGAAATAAATTTAGGATATTTTCAAAATAAATACAAAGCAATTGGTAATGGGGAGGGTCCACTAGGAAATGAAGTACAAAATATTATACAGGCAAAATTCGATAAGGAGGTCATTGGCAACCTGGTGTTGATTGAACTAGGCTTCCTCTAAGATAGAGGTTCTTAACATTTTTATATTGGGGATGCCTTCTCAGAAAAATATTTTTAAATGCATAAGAAACAATTTAATAAAGGAGACCAGCTATATTGAAAACTGGGAAAGGAAGAATCAGGTAAGTCCTCTTGAAGGGAGGTAGCACTTAAGCTGAGCCTTGCTCTAGGATGTTCCAAGAAACAATGTAGAAAAATTAGTCCTAAATCCCATAACCCTTCAGTTCTTTCAAGAATGGTAGGGCCCTGCTCACTTTGCTGACTTCTCTTCTGTGACAAGTACTAGGAAACTTACAAGGATGGGACAGCCCCAACAGGGCTGAGAAGACAAAACATAGGCAATTAAACACCAAGTAAAGGTTTTTCTTGTATTTTGTAGTATTGTTAGTGTTTCCTTGAACCTTCGCTATTATTTTGCACTTTTATATGTAAGTTATTAGATTTAATGTATTGACTCAACTGCTTAGTGGACTTCTGATTATTGTAAAATGTTGGACAAGAGAATGGACTTCATTCTTATGCTAGTAGCATGGGGAAGAAGAGGTTAAAGACCATGACTGTTTTTGTATTGATTGGTTTAATCCCATACTTTAGCATGGCAAAGTGAAAAGGCTACTGGATGGATTTTCTTGTGACCTGCATCCTGTCTGGCCACAGCTGTGCCACTAGCGAGCTTTGCAACCTTTGGCAGAGGACTAACTCTTCTTGGGCCTCAGTTTGCACATCTTCATAATGGGTTAGTTGGACTGGACGATCTCTTAGCTAAAATGTTAGATGGCAATAAGAAAGGAATAGTTAGTGTTTAGGACTAGGGATGTGATAACCTCACTGTGTTCTCCCCTGTTGAGGCTATATTTTATTATGTGGGTACCACATTCAGATGGAATGTTGATAGGCTGTAGAATGACCAGAGGAAGACAACCAGGATGACAGTGCATGTCAAGATCATGCCATGTGAGGACTGGCTGAAGGAACTGGGGCTGTTTAGCTTATAGAAAAGAAGACTAAGGATGGGAGAATGAAAGAAGATGTAATAATTGTATTTAAAGGAAAGGAGATTAGAATCTAACATTCTGTTTTGCAGAGGCAAATGTAGGCTTCAGATGATAGGATCATAGATTTAGAGTTGTAAGCAGCTTTAGAAGTTGATAGAAGGAAAATTTCCTAATTAGAGCAACCAAAAAGGGGAATAGGTTACTTAAGAAGTTAAAAGTGCTGCCTCTCCCCACTTGAAAGTCTTTGCAACAAAAACTAAGCAAGTATTTATCAAGTGACTGCTAAGCTCTGGTCTAGGCACTCAGACATAATGAAAAACAATCCCCATGCTCAAGGAGCTTGCTTTGTGCTTGTGGAATCTGTATATGAGCATCTTGTGTATACACGTGTATATACACACAAACATGTACAAATATATGTATACATTGATATGTACATAGATATCGCTACTAATATATAACATTTAAAAATATATATTTAAATATATTCTTAAAAATTAAAATGCAAATAGAGACAAAATTAGTTCTAGAGAGAGCAGACTAGCAGATTGGAGTAGAGGTCAAGCTAGGCTTCCTCTAGGACAAATGTTCATGTGTATGTTGGAGACCACTTTTGAGAGCAATATTTTAAATTCATAAAGTACATAGTCAAATAATAAAGAAGACCAATTATATTGATATATACTTGTAAAAATAGATGCATATATATTTTCACAAAAGCAGATTTACAGACCTCAGATTTAGAAGCGCTTCTCTAAGAGGTGGCATTTGGACTGAGCTTTTTTGAAGGATACCTGGAATTCTAAGTGGAGGTAAGAAAAGACTGTGTGCAAGGCTTGGAGGAATTCTTATGCACAGGCATAGAGAGAGGAGATAGAATGCTGTGCACCAAGAACAGTAAGGAGGTTAGTTATAGACTGGAATATAGAGGGAATAGAAACGGGTGAGGAACCTGTGGCCTTCTAGGTCCCTCGGGTATGACCTTTTGACTTGAGTCCAAGTTTTACAGAACAAATTCTTTTATTAAGGTGATTTGTTCTGTGAAGTGTGGATTCCGTCAAAGGCTGCACTTGAGGACCTACAGGGTCACTTGTAGCCATGAGGTCATAGGTCCCCCATCCCTGGATCATAACTATACCCCTGGATAGGCAGGCTGGAGCTACATTTTGAAGAGCTTTAAAAGGAAGAGGAGTTTATATTTTATCTTACAGGAGCCGCCAAAGTCTCAGTAACCTCTTCTGGGGTATTTTAGAAAACATTCTCACTCAGATACACATTTAAATACATTACCTTTGAAATTCTGAAATACTTTAATTTTATTTCTAAAATCAGCATGAGTCCACATAAATTCCATGACAAATCAAATGAGAATAAATAATAATAGGTAGCTAGCATTTATATGTCCCCTAAGGGTTACAAAGCACTTTACAAATAATGTTGCATTTTATACCCACAACAGTCCTAGAAGGTAGATACTATTGTTATCCCCATATTATAGATGAGGAAATTTAGACAGACAGAAGTCAAGTGACTTGTTTAGCACAGCTAATAAGTGTTTGAGGTCAATTTTGAATTCAGGTCTTGTAATGTAATGCCAAGGAAAGGCAACTTCCCAAGGTTCAGAATACCAGCATAGGTGCTCTCCATTTTATTCAGTGACAAACCAAGAACAGAGAAGGTCAAAACATGACATCATTCAAAATACATCATTTACTAAATGTGATTAAATAATCTCCAAGGACTACCCCACCCCAGGACCTTCCAATCATTCAATCAATTACATAGTTCCTGGTCTAAATACTTCTCCACCCCTAGGCTATACCTTCATTTAGTCCACCACAAAGCCCCTCTTCTCAAATGGAGATTAGTTTCCAAACATAAGTAAAGTGCCTTCATTTGTCAATCACAGAGCACCAAAAGGTCAAAAGTTCCCCACCCCTGGATCTCAATTGAATCTACCCCAGAGTTACATCAAGTTTAAACACAGCACTTAATACCCAAATGGAGGTCTTTTCTTCATCTTGACACGAGGCAAGTTCTCAGCAATCTTAGTTCCTGGGGAGACAAGGCTCAGCAAGGCCACAAGATACATTGCCAGTCCCTTCATCAATTCATCCTCTGTCTGTAGAACAGTCCTAGAACCCCTGAAAACATTAGCAAAACCCTCTCCCAGGATTTCTGTAAATATACAACAAGAAAATCCTTCCTCAGGGCTTCCGAACCAACAGAAAGGTTCCCAGACCCCTGCAACAACAGCACTGTCCCTCACCAGTGGACAGTATTCACTCTGTCTGCAGGACAGTCTCCAGACCCCTGCAACAACAGCACTGTCCTTCACCAGTGGACAGTATTCACTCTCTGTCTGCAGGACAGTCTCAGGGCTTCTTAACCAAAAGCCAGGTTCCAGGACTTCTTCAACAACAGGACTGTCTTTCACCAGTGGACAAATCTGGCAAAAGAACATCAAAACAGACAGACAAAGTACCAGCAAAACAGCCATGTCTCCTCAGTCCTTGGCAGCTCAGGGGGCAGGTCTCAAAAGTCCAGGGCAATTCAAAGCGGCCACCAGCAATTCTCTTAAGTCTCTCTCTCTCTCTCCACGAGGTGCTGCTTCCAAAAAAGTTCTTCCGCCTCTCCCTTGTCTCTCCAAATCTATGTCACCAGCTCCTCCCAGTTCAGAACTCTCTTTTCACATCAACAAGTCCATCACACAGGTGGGATTAACAAGCTCTGGGTTTTAACACAATCAATTTGAAAACCAAGCCAATACAGGGGAATCTTTAATTGCCATTACTATCACAGGTCTCTCTGACCCCAAGTCCAGGACTCTAAGTGCCATGTAGCTACCTCATTATTAAACCAATACATTGTTGTTTTCTGATATGATTATTTTATATTTATATGCAATTATTTTGTAATATAATTTTTTTACTGAATTGACTGTTTTGATACCAAAAGTCCATTTAAGCACAACAGTTTTGTTCAGTTATTTAAAAAATACTAGATTTTCTTTACCAGTATTTTATAAATTCTCAACAGAGTAACTTCATCATCAACCTCAAAGTTCTTCCATGTGGCAGAGCATGTAACTTGCCTGCTGACTTCTTCCTCTGAAAGCTGAATTTCAGGTGCACACGTAATGTGTAGGTGTCATTTCAGCAAATCCACTGTTTTTGATCACACTTCATCTGGCACTTTTGCATATCCCTTAGTAGACTGGTAGAGAATGTACTATCACAACAAGGTGACTGCAACTCCAAATGTAAATGAATGTCTTGCAAGCAGAGCTAGTCTCTGGCCTTTTTATATGCTTAGAAATTACATCCATTATAGATGGCATTTCTAGCTTCTTGAGCAATGTGTTCATCAGCATTGCCGAGAAGACAAGCTTTGCAAGTATTCTACTGGTTAGGTTTTTTCTGTAGAGCAGACCACACATTCTACCTCCTGATTCTCCACTCTCCTTTGTTCACTTGTTTTGCCTAAGCTATAAGTGTGATACCTATGCTATCTTCTAGACTCTCAGCTCTATCCAACCATCTTACTCTTTCTGAAGCCCACTCTTAGCCAATCTGTCTTATAACCTATTTTAGCATTAAATGTTTAGACAATCTCTTTAGCAATACAGCCTGTTCACTACCAACACAATTCATCTGAACTGAATGTATGTGGAGGACCCATTCCCATTAAGAAAAAATGAGAGCAGTGTATCTAAAGATTGTACTTAACGACCTTTTGTTATCTGTTGTTTTTTTTGTTTGTTTGTTTTGCTGTTCTGCATGGGTAAAGGAAAGTCAGCTTTCACCTGGAAAAGTGGGAGGACAATTGCACACTCAGGGACAAGCTCTTGGAGTCATAATTAAAAAAACGTTCATCTGTTGAATATTCTTGAGTTGGGGAATACATGAAATTGTTGAGTTCTCTACTGGACAGGTTGTACTAAAGGGTATGCCATACTAATTTACCTCCTATTGTGCTGGCTTCCCAATCTCCCTCACCCAGTATTTTCACCTTACTGCAAATAAGCCTCTCAAGCCTCTTGTTTGTTTTCTAATCAGCTTGGCCTGTCCCCAGGCTTTCTACTTATCATGTCTGTCCTGTAGCCCAGACTCCTGTGCCCTCCTGCTGCAATACAAACTCCCCTATATCCTTATTCTTAAACTCTGAGATTAATATTCCTTTCACCTCTTGACTTTAACAGAAATTTGGCCCTCTTCCAAAGGATATCTCATCCCTTGCACCCTTCTGCCCTATAGGACATTCTTCACACTTCTGACTCAGAGAGTCATGTTCCCCACAGCCTCTTCTAGACCTTTTTTCTGCCTTAATGACCGTTGATTCATCTTTTGAAGTTCAAGCAATCTATGTAAGCTATCCTCTTCCTCTTCTATCTATATATACTGTCCTCTACATCTTTTCCATAGTTATTTAATCACATCATTCTCCTCTAATTTCCCAGTACATTAGTATAGCTAGTTTAATACTTTTTCTCTCATCTCCTGCTATCATCCTCAAACTTGAGCGTTATTTTTTCCTTTTAAATTTATTTTAAATTTACAACATTCAGTTCTACAACTTTTTGAGTTCCAAATTTTCTCCCCCTCATTCTCCTCCCCCATTTCTCCCCAAACAGCATGTATTCCTATAAAGGTTCTACATATACCTTCACGTTAAATATATTTTCACAATAGTTATGTAGTATAGAATTATAACCAATGGAATGAACAATGAGAAAGAAAAAACAAAACAAAAAAGAGAGAGCAAATAGTTTGCTTCAATCTGCATTCAGACTCTGAAATTCTTTCTCTGGATGTGGATAGCCCTTTCCATCATGAGTCTTTTGGAGTTATCTTATAGCCTTGCATTGGTGAGAGGAGCCCAGTCTATCAAAATTAGTCATCACAGATCCTATGTGTCTCAAATTGTATACAGTGTTCTCCTGGTTCTGCTCCCCCCACTCAGCATCAGTTTATATAAATCCCTCCAGGTTATTATGAAGTCTGTCTGCTCCTCATTTCTTATAGCACAAAAGTATTCCATTACATTCACATACCACAACTTGTTTAGCCATTCTACAATTGATGGGCATCTCCTTGATTTCCAATTTTTTACCACCACAAAAAGAGCTGCTATAAATATTTTTGTACATAAGGGTCTTTTTCCCATTTTTATGATCTCTTTCAGCTACGGCCCTAGAAATGATACTGCTGGGTCAAAGGCTATGCACATTTTTATAGCCCTTTGGGCATAGTTCCAAATTGTTGAGCCATTATTTTTGATCTTCTAATAAACTGACCTCAATTTTCCCTAAGCAAAAATGATCAACTAGACAAAAAAGTAAAGTTTAATTTAACTGTATCTTTTTCTTCCTTGGTGGTATCTCTTTTCTCTCTCATTCACTTTCAGATATCCAGGATTTCCTGGCCCCTTTCATTAATCAAAATTGTACTCCAATCATTCCTACTAATACAGACTCTCAAAGTTGGAAGAGACCTTACCTGAAAGTTTAAAAAAAAACCCTCAAGTTTATTTAGACATCATTTCTTGACTCAAAAGTATGTTGTAACTTCATTTGTATCTGATGGCACATTTCTTGCTAAATTTTACCTATGGTAATATTAAAATTGCACTTTGTGCCCTACATACAAACTAAATGCCCTAGAAGTACTGGGGCTAAAAGCATCCTGTATTGGGGAAGAGGCAAAGAAGCCAGACTTAGCAATTAAGTTTCCTATGACTGGTCAAAGAGGGTGTGTACACAAATGGCTACTGTTACATAGGTAAATTATTAAAATTCTGCCGAATCCAAGGGTTTACTGGTTCTCTCTGAGAATATAAACAACAACATTTAATGTTAAAGATGAGTCACTTCTTTTTACTGTGAATCTTGGGGCAAATTTACTTCTTCCAAATATCATGAACACTATTGAAATTACATGGCTCTGGCCTATAAGGGGACCATACCCATAGAAGATCTAAATTCAGTGTTTAAGCTAATGGTTTTTTTTTTAATTGACAAGAAACTGATATTGTGAAAAATGTTTTGACTCAAGGCAGAACTATATTTTTATTACTAAATAGATATGAGCTATTTAGCAGTTATGTAAATTTAAATGATCTGAGACTAATCAGATCTATTAATTCTATTATATTTTTATCTTGTTTATTCTGAGAATGGATGGTAGACTTGATGCTTCATCCATTGATAAAACACCACAGATAAAGCTAATACAAAACAGTACTTTTTCCACACCAAACAAATAATCATGGTGTATCAGTTCAGAGGCACTATTGATTTTTAACTTTTTTTCTTAGCATGAACTTAATCTTCACCAAACAGAAGCCTTTTCATATGCATATGCACAGAACAAAAAGAATTATATAGGAAATTGTGAGTCATTAAGAGGTATTTTTCTAAAAAGACTGAAAAAAATACTGATGTAAGGTTTTTGATCTCTGCTAATGATTTTCAAAATGCAAGAATCAATTTCTTTTTATTCTGTATTCTGGTCTTTAAGGTACCATGGCATTAAGCACTTAAAATTACTCAGCCTGTCAGATGGTTTGATTTAAGAAATTGTTCTTAACAATTCTGAATGTGATTAGAGGGTTGCTCACACAGTAGAAAAGATCTTATTTTTTTTAAAGCTGTTCGTTTTTTTTCTAGCTACAATGAAAAGATTACAAAGAGAGATGAAAAGGTCCTTTTTTGTGTTTAAGGAGGATTTTTTTTAAAGGAATATGGTATATAATTTTTAGCATATACTATTTGCTAATCTTATATTGGTATCATTTACCTTTTTTGTTATTTAATTACTGATCATAGACTACAGAGGGATTAATGCACCAATCTGTGTAAGAAGTTGGCCAAAAGACTAGATTACTGGTGATTACCATGCACTGTCTTTGCAAAAGTCAACTTTGGCCTTAATTTTCAAAAGTTAATAAGCTTCCTACATCTCCTTTCTGTATTTCAGTAATTGAAAGGTGTATCATAAAACCAATATGGTTCTTTCCTTAACTGACATAAATTACAATTACTTGATGCCTTTATATCTTACTTCAGACAGAAATCTCTAGGCTGATCTTTAGGGGACAGAATCTCATACTATGTCATTGGGCTTGATTCAAAGCCTTGGCAGAATTTAGTTTAATTAATTTAATGAGTTAGGATCACTTCTATATCATGACATGACATCAGAGTGGATTTTATGGTAATAAAGCTCAATATTTCTATGTTTTGAGGTTTACCAGAGTGCTTTCAATAACTGTGAGGTTGATAGTATGTGTATATATACTCTCACAAGTTGTATATGTGTGTACAAAGAGAGCCCTTTTTATCTCTGAACCTCAGTTTCTCTAGTTATAGTGAAAATATAAATAAAATATATAGCTAGAGGTAGATATGCTAACAGTCAACAGATATTTATTAAACACCTCCTATGTGCTGCTAGGCTTCACACTGAATTTCTCCATTGGAGAAATGTCCCCATGTACATCCATCTTTGGAAGAAATGTTTGGCATTGCAGAAAGTTAGCATAGTATAGAGAGCAGGATTTTGGTGTCAGAAGACCCCCAAGAAAGTTTGAGTTCCACTTTTGATACTTAAACAGCCCACATGGCTTTGGGCAAGTCATCACTTCTCAGAGTTTGTTACCTTATCTATAGAATGAGGGACTCTTTATTTTCTTTCCTTTTTTGGGGGGGGGAGGGGGCAATTGGGGTTAAGTGACTTGCCTAAGGTCACACACCTAGTTTAGTGTTAAGTGTCTGAGATCTGATTTGAACTCAGGTCCTCCTGACTCCACAGCCCAGTGCTCTATTCACTGCCCCACCAAGGGGACTAAGATTTAGATGATTACTAAGACCCCATTCATTTCTAAATCCAGTGATTTTATATAAAACCTAATCTAATTATTCCTGGTGAGCTAGGCTTGTCATTTTGTAGCCACACATGTCTATTTGGAAGATATGTTGTATGCAGAGATTTTGTGATAGAGGATAGGCACAGCATAGAAAGCAGTACTGGAACAGATGGTAATGAGCCAGCTTATAGATAGGCCAAGGGAAGACTTGATGAATGTCCTCAAGGCAGTCTTACAACAACAATAGAGTATTAATGACAAATCAACATAGCAGATCAGGGGAAGAATTCAGAGACCAATCCAGAGTCAGTCACTATATACTCTCTGCTGCATACAAGGTGCTGCCCTTGTCTGTCCAAGAAGACCAGGACCCTAAAATATTTCTTTCTAACTTGGGCAAGTAGAACATAATGCATTAATGTAAAATGTTGCTTGGTACATGTTTACATGAAAAAAATGATTACAGTATATGCTGATATTCTGAAGAGAAATAGGATTATTAAGTAATCAGTTACATGAAATTAGTCATGAAAAGCTTCTTAGAAGAGTTGAATTTTGACCAGAATCTTAAAAAAAACACAGTCCTGTACTGGGAGAGGGATGGAGGTAGAGTCTTCTAAGAGGTAGCTAAGTGACATTGGTGAAGATTCAACCATCAGATGAGCTGCCATCAATTCTAAACCTAAAAGCAGTTGGAGCTCAGGTAAAACAAAGAACACTTTTTATATATTGATTTGGAAAAGAACTGACGTTGGCTCTTCTGACAGAGAGGTGGTGGGTTCACAGTGAGGGATGGTTTTGACATCCGTAAAGTCAGAAGTATTGATGGGAGGAATGCAATACAATATATTTCCAATAGAATATAAACTGCCTGTGTGAGCAGAAAGGTTCTTTTGCCCTGTCTTTGTATCCTCAATCCCTAGCAAAGTACATGATTCACTTGATACATACATATCAAATGCTTGTTGAATTGAATTGAGTCCATTGGTCCAATACTACATTTGTCCATCTTTTCTCCATTAACCAATGTAGAAATTCGATAAAAAGAGGAAATCAAATTAATGGCTTCTTAATGAACCCATGTGCCATTTAGTATTCACTTTCTCTCTCTTTAAATGTTCAGTCCTGTTAATAATCCATTCTGTAATTTTATGATTCTATATCTGCTTAAATAATTTAATGCAACTTTTTTGAAAGTGTTATGTTATAGGTAATGACCAAACACTTACTGTCTTACAGTTTAATTTATTCATTGTTACTAATGACCAAAATCAAGATGGACTAACCTATTCCAAGTGAACAATTTATTTAGACTTAAAAATAGAATTGTAAACAAGACCCTAATTCCTATCACTCTTCCCTGTTGCAGTCATCAACAGGTGTTCAGTCTAAATTTATCACAAATGTACATTGCTAGCATGTTAAGAGGAATCCTTTAGTAATCCCATATGCATATGTTTGACAATATAGTATTGCAACAACACTGGATTTTGGAATTTCAGAACATAAGTTCTGAATCCTGGCTCAGTTATTTACTGTATGACCTTGTGATGATAATTACCTAACCTTCTCTTGCCTTAGTTTACTTTTCTGTAATTTGTAGTTTATTTATCTGTAATTAGCAGTTTAGGCTCCATGATGGAAGTAGTTTCTACCAGGTCTAAATCACATTCCTAAAATTTCCTCTTTCTAGTTTTTCAATTGGCTAGGCCATATAAATTTGCCTCTCTGAGAGAAGATAATGAAATAGTGGAAAGGTGAACATTTGGGGGCTTATGCTTCCAAACATTTCTGATAACTCACACAATTTTGACTTTCTGCTTTTATTTGTTGTATTCAATTTTTATTGAGATAGTAAATATAACAGCACTTCACGTATCCTGTTTAGTGCAAATGAATTGCAAGATCTTATATATTTATTATTTTAAAACTAAAGGAGAATCTTATGAATATGATAAGTGAGTCATTGTCTTATTATAGCTCAAGCAAAGAGAATTTGAATAGAAATCCCATTACTGGTTGAAGTCAAAACTGTTTTATAATTCTGAGTCTGCTATTGCATTTTTATTTTAAATTAATCATGAAAATGTAAATGAGAATAAATATAAATAGGCATTTTTCACACCAGAGCAAACCAAAAGAACATTCAACAGAAAGAAAAAGTATTTTTTGGCTCCTTCTTGAATTACTTTTTTTTTTCTTTTAAAGTCAGTTCTCATTTGAAACTCATTTCTGTCTCATTAAAGCTTTTGATGGTATAATAGTTTTCCCTCTGATTTCATCACACCTCTCAATTGTGACAACTTACAAACATGCATAATAACTGTAGGAGTCTATTAGGAAGGATGAGATATGCCTTTGCAGCAGAGAATACATAGGAAAAAAACAGATGGGGTGTGAATGAGAATGAAGTGTTTACACTAAAAATTTACTGCATTATGTTAACTTAGAAAGTTTGTACAGAATGTAAAATTTTTACTTCGGTCCAGTGTTCAATGAAAATCAGATTTAAAACAAAATTTTATCCTAAGACAAAATGCTCTAGTTTTAAACTGTATTTACTACATGACTACTGTGTGTTAGACACTAGCAAGCAAATAAAATGAGATCATGTATATGGCATATAGCAGGTGTGTTTGCTTTGCAAGCCTAAAAGTTTATAAATGCCAGCTATTGTTTTAATATATTATTATAAATATTGTCTTACTAATTTTTTAAAAATGACCAACAATTAAATATATCAATTCAATTAAACTCAGCATGTATTTATTAGTATGTTCAGAGCATTCTTTTAGGAACAAAGGAAATGAAGATAAGGTCAAAAACAGCCCCTGCTCTCAAGGAACTTGCCTTATCCTAATGGTATACATTTAAGTAGATAAATAAATTAAATATACTTTCAGGAAGGAGAGCCGTAATTGGAATGCTTTAACTGCCTCAGACTGAAGGGTTCAGGGAGTAGGGAACTAATAATTGCCTGCACCTCTGGACCAGGAAAACATCCTGATAGAAAGACATGTGAAAATAGCCCAATTTCTGTATTATTGTTTCCCTACTTCCAGTTATTTTAGTTTGATTTGGCCCAGCAAGCATGTGATATTCACTCCTGTTATGGAAAGATGGTTTTACGGAACTACATAAAACCTAGAATTAGGTCCTGGAAGCTTTCTGATTGGCTCTTCTTGGACTGAGGCAAAGTCCTTAAAGCCAATGAGTAGTTTACAAATGCAGCAAAGGAATTTACTATTACCTGGCCGTAACAAGGTTGTTGTGAAGATCAAGTGAAATAACATGTTAAAGCACTTCACAAACCGTAAGCCCTAAGTAAGTACTATCTATTGATATTATTTGAACTACATCAGGAAGGAGCTTCTGCCTCCATTCTTAGCACTACCAACACATCCCTCCCCTGCACCCTTCCACCTTCCCCCCAATCACCTTTACCTTCCCTCAGGCACTCTAATTCTACCATTAGCTGCATTTCTTTGGTAATCCCTTAATAAAAGTGGAGATACCTTCTAGAAGGAATAAAACTTGAAGCTCTTATCAGCAGTTATATCTAATACTTCCTTAAGCATTGTGCCTAGTAGACCCTAGGTTGGTGATTGATAAGGTTTAGAGTAAAGTATATGAGCCTCACAGCCATCACTTTGACAAATGAGAGGTTACGGTATACCACAAGGGTATCTCAAAAGACTTAGTGCAGTTTAAAGCAATATTAATAGCTTCAAAAGCTGTAATAGCTATGTTAAGCTATTAAAAGCTTTCAAATAAATAAAATTAAATTTAGAATTAAATTTTTAAAAGCTTTTAAAGCTATATTAAGCTATTAAAGCTTAAAACTGCACTGAGACTTTTGGGACACCTTGTATATATCATGGTTAGGTAGTGAGTGAGGGAGCCAGTCCATCACAAAAAAGGGAATAGTTCTATGAATTGCTACTTAAAATAATGAGAAAGATTTTTGGCAGGCTTCTTTAAAAGCATCATGCATACTGGAAAGGGGGAGCAAATAAGCATTTATATATCACCCATTGCATGCCAGACACTGTGCTAAGTGCTTTTTTATAAATATTATATCATTTAATCCTCACAATAAACCTTCAAGGGGAGGTACTGTCATCTCCATTTTATAGTTCAGAAACTAAAGCAAACACATTCAGTGATATGCCTGTCACACCTAGTAAGAATCTTAAGGTAGATTTGAAATTAGGTCTTTCTAACTCCAGGTCCAGTCTTCAATCCAATTTTCAAATAATCCCCACTTATCTTCTCTCTATTGCCCCCTTTCTGTATCCTTTTCCATCTCTGCCTTAATGGCCAAACTTTTCCGAAGTTTCTAAACTTCTAAATTAGGTATGCCCGAGTTTGGTCATCAGGACCCAATCTAATATGAAATCCAAATATAGCCATCTATTCCAGGCAAGGTTAAAGGAATGTCTGATCACAACTTGATATCTCAAAACACTTTAAATATAGTGGCCCTATGTCTAGGTCAAATGTGTCAGCCTAAAGAGACCTAGCCATCGATTATCTACCACCTCTCTAGAAAACTGAGCAGAATTCCCAGTGAGGTTGAATGAAGTACTTGTAAGGGAACATCCTGGAGAGAGAGAAATATAGGTGCAATAAGAGAAAGATTCTGTTTTCCATTTTTAGCTGCTTGCCATTTTATTATTAAGCCAGCCTGATATTTCCCCAATGCCTAAGCCTTACTTGCTAGGAATGAGGCACTTAAATACATTTTAAATCTGCCCTGTTTTTAATCCATTTATAATTTTTAAAAGGTCATTTTCTATATCACTCAGGGTCAATAATCCAGGCCTAGCTTGGTTGTCTCTCATAAATAGAGGCCAGAAAGTGACAATCAATGAGTATTCCAAGTGAACCACCATTCCTGCCAGGTTTGCCAAACCTGAGCTCAGCAGCACAAGGCAAAAGGGTTACAGAAGCCAGAAATGAGATTAGCTTGTTTCTGTAATGAGGAAGACACTGGTTCCCTCAGGTGCTGTGCAAATGGATTTATATACACAGAGACTACACTCTACCCAACTTTTATCCATCCTGTTCTTTCTTAATAAGGTTTATTAACCTTAATGAGGTTCTTCCAGAGTCACATTACAGTCACAGGTACTTTCCTGCCAAGTCTCAGTGACACTGGAGAAATTAAATGCCCTTTGGAGCTAGGGTCTCTATTTCATTTTGTTTCTTGTACATCTTTGGTGCATTTGGATGTAGGCTTTTGAAGACTTTGAAATGATAGGTTTTATTGCTGCATCATTTCTTGGATTTTTTGTTTCCTGTTATTTTTCTGAGCATCTGTACTATTTTTCCTACATGTTGTTTCTTTTCTCTGTGATATTTTGTTTTGTTGATATGCTTGGGAAATTTTCTCTTTCCTTTCTTTTTCAATTTACACCCCTTTTGGAGTCAACTTTAAAGAATCCAGGCAAATCCTTTTTTCTTCTCTTTTTTTAAGCATCCCTTTACTTTAGGTTCATGCCTTATCTAAAGAGCCTGTCCTTCCTACATTTTAATCTGTGATTTAGAAATCCACATCCTGTTTTTGGATATCATTTCATCTTATAAAACTCATCTTATCATCTTCTTGTTCATTTCCCAAAACTGTCATTCTCTTCTAAAGCTCTTGCCTGTCATTTAAAGCAGTGCTGGAAACACCATGGGCACCCCTGAGATTGTCATTTTCTTGCACAAGACTTCATAATCCTTTGCAATGTTTTCTGATTCCTTCTGGCAGTATCATTTGTGCCTATGCGAATCACCATAAGATGACAGTACTCATGAGGTGTGACAAGCTTTCAGAGTTTCTCAGTCATGTGTTAAATCCATACTCTGGGAAGACAGCTGACCCCTCTATTGTCATTGGCAGCCAGGTTATGGAACGACAGCACTGCACTTGGAATCAAGGAGACTTGAATTCAGATATGCCGTAGATACTGAATAGCCATGTGATTCATATTTGTCAAATTCACAAAAATCAGGAATGAACTACAGACACACTTTTCCAAACTCTTCTCATACATGTTTCTGTTACCTTCCCATGCCTTTAAGAATTCTTTACATAGTCAAATTTACATACTGTGAATCTACATAAAGTGAGAACCATCTGTAGATTCTATATATGCTTATATGTTTTCTCCTACCTTAGCAGAGACTGCCCTGCTTTTGTCTTTTCACCTCTCAGTTTTAGCATAGTGCCTGACTGTGAGGCATGGGAGAGTAGGTAACTAAATGCTTTTTGGTTGATTAATAAGCTTAAAGTAGGACTGATTTATAATAAAACAGGGAGAGGGCAAAAGGACAGGGGTGAGTGTATGGAGAAGTGGCAGAGTAAAAGAGTCTTTGCCTCCGTAGAAGATGATCTTTAATCACAATAGTTGGGAAAAGAGGAGGTTTGTTATCTATAGGATAGGAAGTGGTAGTTGATAAGAATAATCAGTTGCTTAGAGCAGGAAATGGAATGATGATAAAGGCAATGTATAGTGAATGAAGCAGATGATCCCAGGAAATATTCAGCTTAGAGGCATTCCTCCCTCCATCACCATTCTTTAGAATGATTGCTGGCAGACTCAAGAGTGGGAGTAGAGAATGAGATGGTGATATGGAAAAGGGACTAGAGCTAGATCTCATCTCCCTCCTTTCCTTGCCTCTCTCCTTCCTTGTCAACCTTCCCACTCTCTTGCTAGATAATGTACCTCAAGCATATTCCTCTAGCAAGATTGTGGGAATTGGCTGCTGCCTTGGTTTTCACGTTGTTTCCTCTACCCACTGCCCAGCTGGTATGATCTGTGACACAGGTATCTATGACACAAAAAGGACCCTTGATTTAGAAGCTAGTCTCAGGGAGGGGCCTGAGGTTTACTTAGATTAAATGCTTGTTTACAGTCACTCCTCTAGTAAGTGACAGAGACAGGGTTTGAATTCAGGTTTTCCTGACTTCATGTTCACAACTCCATCCATAACACCCTTTGCCTATGAAGTTCTATAGTATTATGTAAAATAAGCTATTATTACTTTTCTTAGATTTACAGAATTCTATAACCTCTAAGAAGGTGCATGGCTTTTCCCAATTGTAGAATGAGATGGGGAGAGGAGATCAGGGATGCTACTTAAATCAGTATGTATCAGACACTTACTATGTGGCAGATTCTGTTAGGTACTGTGGATATAAGTACAAAGAATGAAATGATCCCTGTTCACAAACTTCTTTCATTCCAGTGGTGAAGACATAAGTATATACAGTGTAAAGTTAATAAATATATTCAAAGTAGTTAAATACAAGGTAGTTTGGGAAGGAGGTTAAAGGTAAATTCTGAAATATTTCTGCAGGTAGTTCAATAAACTGTTTCTTACTAATTTCAACTCAAGATTTTATTTTTGCTGTATATTCATTTAGTTGTTACCTAAAGGAGTTAAGAAAATACAGCATTTTGCATTATTTTCATTGTAATTCTATTAAGAGTTTTCTAGTGCTTCCTCTGTGATTTATTCAGTAGTAAAAACAAGTTTTCTTTATTACTAAGCTCTTCTTTCACTGATTGTTTGCCCTGTAGCATTCTGGCAAAGGGTGAAAACTCAAGATTCCCAAAGGCTTTCATTCAGCCCATTTTCTTCCACCTGTGTAGTTCTAGCCCAGAATTGCTTAAGGCATTATTTAATAATGCTTAAAAAGAAGTGAAAGAGACCTGATTATATGATGAACATTCTAAATTCCTCCATGACTGAATGATTAATTTAAGATCTTTAAGATACTTTGTCAATTATATGTTTATCAAACAATTGTTAAATGATCATACGAAGATATCTTTACTCACAAGGGTATTAACATTGTGTTATGCATGGGAAAACTCTTGCCAATGAAAGTCCTTTCATCTGAGGTCTAATCTACAGGTTAATTTAAAAGAACCAGACCAGGTACAAAATCTGAGTTCTGGTCCCTGCTTTGTTATTAACTGACCATATGAGCTCCATTAAGTCCTATACATCTGCCCAAGTGACCTAGGTATAACCATGTCAGTCCTGTCCAACAATATTCATTGGCTTCCTGTTTTCCATAACATAAAATACGATATTTATAGTCTACTTTTCCAGTCTTACTTTATGTACTCTTCTTCACTTCATCAATCACCCAGCTAACCTCTCTTCCTTTACATTCTCCATGCTTGGTATTCCATCTCCCACCTTCTTGCATTGTATAGGCTTTGCTATATTCTCTCTTCACCTCCATCTCCTAGAATTCTTAGCTTTCCTTAGGGTTCACCTTTGGTGCCATTCCCTATGCAAAGCCTTCTTGATCTCCCTAGTTCTCTCCTTCTGTTTGGCTTCTCTTTCTTTACTATTTATATGTTGTATCCTCTAGTAGAATGTAAGTTTTCTTGAGAGCAGAAATGGTTCTTAATTTAATTTTTCTTTTTGTGTCTCTCACCTATCATGGTGCCTTACCCATGCTAAATACTTAATAAGTCCTGCCAAAATGAATTTGGCCTCTTGTGGGCCTCAGCTTCTTCACTTTTACAGGTAAAAGGATTAGATTATATTTGTTTTAAGTATATGTCACTTCTGTGTCTGTATTGCTATATACGTCTTAGCTTTTGTTCACAACGTTATTAATTTGAGTACATCACCTGAACAGAGAGACAGAGGCACGTGTAATATGACTTTGGTGGCTGACATTGAGGGGGTGTGAGCTCTCTGGTGTCTAATTTCAGAGCTCCCTTTAAAGGCTCTGACATCCTAGAAATATGAGTTTCTATTAGAACAGATCTCCAAGAAGCACATTACTGATCTTTGTTCTAAAGGCAGTACCTAAAATGACTGCAGATTCTTAGCTATTGGTCTCATTTGTCAACTGGGCTTTTTGTCTGTGGAACAGAAATGTTTTGTCCATCAATGTACCCCTTTCCTAATAATAGCTATCATATTAGTTGTTCCTTAACCCATCCTTGGATTTTTCCTTTTAGGACAGATTTCTTGACTCCCTTTTGAGAGGTATTTGTCAATTACTATAAAGTGAACAAAATGATTCTACCTGTTTGTAGAATCCATAGCAGCTAAAAGTAGGGTATCTTCCATTACATGCTTAAATGATTCCTTCTTTCTGGAGCAAAGCTTGCTGACTGGTCAATAAGAACTTTTGGTCTGAGCCCAGAAAATGAGTTCAAGCTCATGCAAGCTCCTTAAAAGAAAGTTAGCAAGTCTTAATCGTCCAGAATAGAGTAGTGTGCAAAAACACAATTGTAGCAATATATGCAAATGGGGAAAGGAAAAAAGAGAAGGCATGCCACTGGCATTTTGACAATTGAGGGAGTTGCTTAAATACAGTGTAGGGAACTGGCATCTACTAAGAAGATAAATCAGTAGTTGGAGAATATATACCAGAAATATGTGGAAAACACAGTCGTAGCACCTGTTCCTCCCTTTGGCTGGAAAGAGGCATATTGGAAGGTTTTAATAAAGAATTTTCAACAGGCAATATTTAGAGTGAAATAGATGTTCTTAACTAGGGGAGAATGGGAAATGCTTTCTGTTTTAGAAGATAAAGAGACAAAGAGGTTCGTGGATGTGTGCAGTTACGTGCATTTTTTAAATTGGTGACCCATTTTCATCCTTAAAGAAAAAGAAACCATTGCCTAATTTCAGTTAAATACAGTTGCATTATCTTGATATGCAATTGAGAAATGTTCTTTATTGGTACTTGAAAAAAGTGTCGATTCCAAATAGATGTGTTCTGCCTCCATCCTACCCACTTCCATCTAGACCCAACTGGATTTTTCCTCCCGTGTTTAGTTTCCCTACTTTTGTTTCATCATAGAAATGGGAAAGCAAAAGAAAGCGGGAGGAAAATTATTACAACTAAAGTCTTGTAGTTCTCAGACAGAGACCTCAGTATCTAAAAGGGTGGTTGTGCTGGTTGCTTATCTTATAAGCATATAATAACATCTAGTTCTGGGAGTTCTAGGTTTTCATTCTGTGCAAGTATTTCAGCCTCGAGAGCTACTATTTTATTAGTGTTCCTGTCAGTGTGCTAGAGATGGATGATTATGAAAATGTTACATTTTCTTTTTTCCCCCTTTGATCACATTATCTAGTACACATTTATTCATGGACCCGTAGTCGTTAAAAGTCCAAGTGGAATGTGATGCTAACTTCTGTGAAAAGTCACCCCCTCCTTTTACCTTCCCCCCCAAAAAAATTGGCTGCATCTTGAAGGTGGGAGGTAGGAGAGAAGAGCATTTAAGGGAGAGAGAGAGAGAAGGATGATTATTCTGTGTGAGTCACCGTCTGAGCACCGTGGGTGTTAAAAGAAGACACAATGCATCTGTATAGTCTAAAACTGGTTTTCAGCATACCCATACTGTGCTTTGTTGGGGCTAAGATAAAAAAGAAATAACCAGAAATGACTGGAAGAAAAATCTTAGAAGCAACATCACTGAGATGCTGGAATGCAACCCAGCAGAAATCCATGTAGTATCACTGGAAGGTAAAATAGGTATGCTTCTAAATGTTCATGAGAAGGATCAGTATTTAGTGATAGGGAAGAACTGAATAATGCTTGTCAAAATTACAAGGATAGGCTTTCCTCAATAGAAGATATCAATTAAGGAAAATTCACCAAGTCAATGGAAGCTAATGATTTTAGTAGCTGCTTGGACACAACTGGGGAGGTGGTTTAACTAGGAAACTGGACCGGGTGGGGGTGGAGGGGAAGGTGTCAGGTTGTTAGGGGGGCCAAGTCCCTTCATCTCTTTTTACCTCATTTTTATCTGTAAAATGAAGATAATACTAGCATCTACCTCAGGAAAAAAAAAGTCATCATGAGGTTCAGATAAAATAATGTTCATGGTGCTTCACATTATCATTATTATTATTTGTTTATGTGTTATCTTCCCTGATAGATTGTAAGCTCTGGGGACATGAACTGTTTCGTTTTTGTGATTATATCACCAGCACCTAACACAATACAATGTTGGAATATATTTGACAGTTAAATGCTTGGTGGCTGATTGTTTTGTTAGATCATACCAAATATGCCTCATGCCTGATTATTATACTACTTATTTACCACCAACAATATGTGACTCATTCTCCCAAAGAGCTGTTATTTGGAAACATCTCATACTAGAAATCTTGGAGAAAGTGCAATTGGCATTACAGAAATACACTTATAGTCGAGATTGCAAAAAAGTAAGCCACATTCACTCTTCAAATGCAGAGACTTCTTTCCCCAATTTAAAAAAAAGTAATAACACCTCTTACAATTACATGCCTTAAACACAGTGCACATTTAATAAATGTTTCGATTGAATTGAACAGCACATGATCCTGGAGCTGGAAGAGGGCTGAAAAATGCTATCCCCCAAATGCTAAATGCTATTATTACAATAGCTAAAGTTTAAATACAATTTGCTTTATATTTATTTTGCATATACTTATTTTAATAGAGGGTTATTCATCAATATTTATATTGATAGAGACAGTCTGTGCTAATGGATAGAGACTTTTGCCCTTTATACATACTGTGTGACTGAGCAAGTCACAATCTCTCAGGGCCACAGGCTGTGCACACTCAGAGCCTGTAAATTGCTGAACAGATACCAATCTGAATTTTGGGAAGGATTTTCCTCACTGTGAGTGATTTTAAGTTCAGGCCATCCACCTATGTACCAATGAAATTACAGATCTTGTCCTCTCAAAAATGTGCAAGGCAGTGACCTAGGTGTTGGGGACATAAAAACAAAAAATAAGTGCCCTCAGAGAATTTAATATATTTCATTCTTTCTGTTCTAGAGTATAGGAATTTCTCACAGTATGGGAAGCTTCCTGACTATGCTTACAACTCTAATAACTTAACTCATTACCTTTTATGATACAATTTACAATATTTAATAGAATTAAATTCCTCCATCAGAAAATTCTTCTATTCCAAGGCTTGAAGTTCTATAGAATGAACAGTAGTCTCATTACTTCGTAATATATTCTAAATTCTAGACAATGAGTTCATTTGAAACAATAGAAGACATTTGTGTGTAATTTGAAGTCTTAGCTATCCATCTAGATACATACCAAGCTATTCAGGTCATTGTTTCATCTTCTTGAAAGACTTCAAGGACTTATGTCCCATAAAGCATCCCTGACTATCATCCACAATCACTTCAGCATCTTTATTGAGATTCCTTGACCTCCCATACCTAGAATGGATCCTCGTTTTGCTCTATACCAACACATCCACACCTTGGATGTTGTAAGGCATAGATCAAAATCTGATATCTCTGACTCACCTCTTTCCTTATCCTTCCATTTTTCTAGTTCCCCTTATCACAGGTATAGAACTTACATATCATTCTTTTATAGATGACTCTCTCAGGGTGATTCCCTTCCCACTCTGCACATTCCTTTGGCTGTACCTTGGCTACACTGGATTCTTTCCATTCCCTAGATTATACATAAAACTATGTTTCAGCATTCCATTTCCACCCTCCTAGGTTCTTATTTTCCCATTGAACTTTGGCTTCTTAGCCTATTTTAGCCAATCCCTAGTCCTTGGCCACCCCTATTATCCTCTCTCTCCATTTCTGGAATGAAAATCACTGGCAGAGTAAGATATTGTTCAACAAAAACTGGTCTTATATAGGTTCTTGCCATGAGACTTGAACTTGTCTTTCTTTAGTATTTATTGATTGTATTATCCTTAATAAGTTCCTGCTATGGTATCCATAGAAGACCTTTTTTTTCTTTCTTTCTTTAGAATCTTAAATCCTTTGTTCCATCACACACACACACACACACACACACACACACACACAATCAGCAGATGACCTCATCTCCTACTTTTCAGAGAAGGTTAAAACTCTCCACTTTTCTTCTTTTTTTTGGACCTCTTTCACTTTGGAACATTATTGTCTTTAAATCCATCCTTCTGTCCCTTCTTCTGGTCTCAGAGAGAGATTCACTCTTTCTCTCTAAAACTAAACCTTTAACCTGTAGGCTATGTCCTGTCTTTTCCTACCTCCTCTGGGTCTTTGTTCCCAGAATTAATATCTGTCCCTTTCTCTGTGTCTCTCTTGCCTCTCTTTCTCCTTTTCTACTCCCTCTCCTTTGCTTGCTCTCTCTTTCTCTTCCTCCTTCACCTCCCTCTCTCTATCCCCTTTCATATCTTTCCATGGAATCTTTCCCTTTCATGTTTTAATATGCTCAAGGCTTCCCGAGGAATACTGGTACTCCCAGCTGTTATTCAATTTCTCTTCTTCCCTTTACTGCCAAACTCTTAAAATAATTCATCTGTACCCACAGCTTCTACTTCAATCCATCCATTCCCCTATTGACTCCTGAAATCTGGCTTCTGTCCCTACTACACAGTTAGAATCTCTCTTTCAGAGCTTGGCAGTAGCCTTTTGTTAGTGTTAGGCTGCCCAACCTTATGTAGCATGTACTGCAAATTGGCCAGTCACTTCTTGAAACATCTTTTTCTCTCATGACAAAATATTTTCCTGGTTTTCTTTTCTCTTTAAATACACAGACAACCATCAGGCTGAGTCATCATATCCCACTGAGGTGATCAAGGAATGAGCCAGGTTGGCATCCAGTCCAAGTAGTGCTGCTATAGGCCGAGTAATTAGCACTTCTACCTGTGCTTAATTTAGCACCCTGTGCTTATCTAGACTGTCATAGTACTGATTTCTTGAGCTTCACTACCAGAAGGTATGGTTTGGTTCATCTTCTTGCTTGGTCTTGTGGATTCCATCCTAGCTTCCAAGCCACCCCTGGATCCAGCAAGCCCTACACATGTTGTCCACACAATGGTCTGCATTCTGACCATTTCCCCTGTATCTTTGTTTACTAATTTCTCTTCCCTTTTTCCTCTGTCTAAATTCCATATGATCCCCAAGAATTCTTGACTCTTCCCTGCTTCTTTTTGTATTTTCTTCTTTGGAGAGTTTGTACACTCACCTAGCTTTAAGCATCTCTTCTAACTTTCACCTGTATTTCAGCCACCAACCTGAATACATACATCTCCACCAGGATAGAGAATTTTCTAGGTTATCAGGTTAAATTATCTCCAGAAATAATAACTTCCCTTTTGGAGAAGAAAGATTTAATAACAGTTTATGAAGAAATAGTAAAGATTTGATGACAATTTGCTATATGAAGTTAACACAATGGATAATTTCTTACTCTGGACTCCCATGCTGATGTGATGCTAGCCTTATGCCCTCATGCGTAATAGCCTGATGACTGACCAGTCAGAAACAATCAGAGATAGAGGCACCAAATACAAGTTTTAAAGTAGGAGATGAAAGCAAATAGTAAGGTGATAAAATGAATAATAATACACTGTTCATTTCTTTCTATCAGTGTTCACCTGAATTCTGGGAAGATTTCAATGGTATAAGAATTCTTGCTATTAGGGAGGAAGGAAACAAGCTTCATTCAGCAAATGAGCCCTCAGGTCAACTTTTTAAGAGGAAGGCAGCAGTGCTTACTGTAAGCAGATCCAGCACCCAAATATCCTCCTCTTCCCATGCACATAGCAGGTTGAAGACACACTGGTTCATGGTGCTCCTTTCTTTTCATTGGAAAGATGAATTTGGACCATCCGTCAGCAGGATAGGATGTCCTGTCAGGAGGACAGGGTATGCTTAGCTTGGGTTAAGCACCCACACCCAACATATCCATACTCTGGAAAAGGACCATTTGCCTTTAGTACCCCCTACCTGGGAGGCAAGCCTCACTCACTAATTGCCAACATTCCTGGCTCTTAGGAATAGCAATACACATCCTGAGACCCCATAACACCCTGAACACAGGGACTGAAAACACATAGTCAATGGAGACCCTGTAAGAAATATGACAAATGTTGTTTCCTTGTTGCTAAAGGACTATAGGAGCACTCTCCAAATTTTCCTCTCTCAAGGGCAGAGCCCCATTTAGCTCCCCCTAGTTATAGCCCTGGCTACATGCCATCCCTGGAGATGTTTCTCAGTCCCTGACCAGCATCTCTACCAACTTTCTGCCACCTGTATCTAGAACTGCTTGCTGTCCTCTTGGTAACATTATTGGAAGTTAATGCTTACATAGCACTTAAAGGTTTGCAAATATTTTCCTCACAACCCTGTGTGATAGGCAATGCAAGTATTACTATCACCATTTCAACGTCTTTTCTTTTTGTTTCAAAGGCCGCTGTCATTGCTTGATTTCCACGAAGCTCTCTTTAAGATCTGACTATATCACTCCTTAATTCCCTGTTGCCTATAAGATCAAATACAAACTCCACTGCCTAAGGTTTAAGGCACTATGCCATGTAAGCATGTGGAAATAGTGGAATGAACACTTAATTTGAAGTCAGAGGACCTAGGTCCCAATCTTCTTTATGTTTTTTCCTACCTGTGGGTACTTCTTGGATACATTACTTATCTTTCAAAGCCTGAGTTTCTTCATCTAAAAAAGAAGTTGAAGCAAGATGAACCTCTAATGTCACTTCCACCTCTAACAGTAGCATGGTATAGTAGATAAGAGGGTGTGATGTAGAATCAGGAGGACCTAGGTTCAGAACCCACCTTAGACACTTGTTAGCTGTGTGAAACTAGGCAAGTCACTTCCCCATTTGGGGCTGCAGTTCCTCATCTGTAAAATGAAGGAGATGGACCAGATGGCCTCTAAGGTAAGGTTAAGGTAAGGTTTTTTTCAGCTCAAAAATCTATGGGAGCCTATAATTCTCCATTATTAGAACCTTATCTCATAAGATTCCCCTTCATCTGCATTATAGCCAAAGTGAATTGTTAGCCATTCTACCATCCCATCATGAATTACCCTGCCTACACAGACTCTCCCATGCCTGAAAAGTTCTCCCTCTTCCTTTTGGCCTGTTGAAGTGCGTTCTCTTCCCCCAAACTCTGCTTAGGTACTCTTTCCTCCATCAATCCTTTCTCTGTCCCCCGACCTGAAAATAATTTATCTCTTTTCAACTTTTCTCCTAATATTTTGGATAACATCTTTGCTTCTTATCACATACAACCTTACGTCATACTTATTTTTGGATATTCATTATGTGCCCCTCACCTTCACCTGCTAGACTGTAAGCCACTCAAGGGCTAACTGTACTATATCTCTATAATCCTAACTCCCTAGCATAGCACTCTGCCACATAGTAGAAGTTTAATTCAAATGAACTCGCAGGAAATACAGTCATTTTAGATACTACATTTAACATAAACAAGAGAAAAAAACATGTGTTTCTGGGAGAGTTCTCAAAAAAACTCATACTCTAGGATTTCAGAACTCTTGAAGGAGGCTCAACCATCTCAAACATCCCCAGTGTTAGACACTCAGAACTTCCAAGACATATTATGCAGCCCTTTGTCCCCTTGTTAAAATGATGGAATCAAACTAATGAGTCTTTGTAGACCAAAACAAATACCTAGATGATAGCATACTAGAGTAGTGATATAAACTGTGAAACAAATCTGCTATTTGAGATCACCGATCATCTGTAAAATGAGGGCTTTGGCCTGTTTGATCTCTTCGTTCCCAGACAGTCTCAAAGTACCAAGTGTTTATAGTACTTACTGTTCTTTGAATGATAATGGTGATAAAGCCAGACTTCACTTCTGACATCAGACCTGCCACTGACTGTGTGAGACATTGGTCAAGTCGATTAACCTCTCTCTGCTTTAGTTTTTTCATTTGTAATGTTCAAGTAATGTTGCTTGTCACTTGCCAACCAGCAGTATTCCTTCTGCTAATTGACTGACTTGGCAGGGGTGTTGCAAGGATTAGCTGATCAATTATTTAAGAAGTCTTTGAAATATTAAATAGATGATGTAAAAAAAAATCTTTAAAAGAGTGAGACATCAGATAGCTCTGTGAGTTTATTACTAAAGAGGCCTTAAATAGATGATGGAAACTTTCAAAGAAAAGTAAGAAATAATCTTCATTCAGATGAATGTGAGAATTCTGGAATTTACAAATAATCATTCTAAGATAATTACATTAGACTATTTAATATAGACTCATAGGATGTCCGTGCTATTAGGAACCTTGTGGATTAGCTACTCTAGCCTTTTAATTTTGCATTTGAGGAAATGAATACCCATAGTCATTTACAGCAAATTAATGACAGAACTGGGAATGTTGTATGGTATTATTTTGATACTGCTAATGTATCTGATAAGTATCATTTTCAGAGAAATGTGAAGGTTGTCATGTAAATTAAATTCAAAATGAGTGAGCTCTGTGCAAGGACTAATAATCATAATTGACATTTATACAAGATCAATATAAAACACTGTTGATGCAGCTGACCAAAAAGTTATTGCTATCTTAGTTATAATCTTTTTTTTTGGTCCAGACCTGTTATTTGATTGATGTAGGCATAAAAATTCTCTCCACTAATGGAATTAGCAGTTTCTCTATTAAATTAATAAAAGGATTTAGTCTTCCATTTCTGTGACTGCACAGGCTGCCCCCATGCCTGAAATGTACTTCCCCTTCACCCATATCCTTTTGGGATTCTTAGCTTCCTTCAAAATTTAACTCATGTTCCACTTCTTTGGAGAAGAAAGACTTTCCCTTAATTGTTAGTTGTTAGTTCTTTCTCCTTCCTTCTCAAATGTATACTTAACTGTATCAGTGTGGTATCTGCCCTTTCTAACTTAAACCAGAACAGGGGCTAGATTTCCTTTTTGCCTTTGTGTAAGGTATAGTGCTTCCTACTAGGGATATAAATAGGTGCTTAAAAATGGTTGGATTGTATGGGATAAAATTATACTTGAGATCACATCCAACTCTTAGATCTTTTGATATTTTCACAGTAAAAGGAGAAAGTAGAGTCTTTTTTAATGATCCTTTTTCTCTTAAAAATAAAGATTCTTAGGGGTAGCTAGGTGGCGCAGTTAATAGAGCACTGGCCCTCAAGTCAGGAGGACCTGAGTTCAAATTCTGCCTCAGACAACTGACACACTTACTAGCTATGTGACCTTGGGCAAGTCACTTTACCCCAATTGTCTTGCCTTTCCCCTCCCAAAAGAAAAAGAAAGATTCTTTAAATATAATATTAAGACTAGTAGACTCAGAGTAAGAGACTTGAATTATGGCCCTGGCTCTGCAACTAGCTACTAACTAAATTACACTCTAGTAGTTAAGTCATTTCTTTGTTCCTCAATTTTCTTATTTGTAAAATAAAAGAACTGGACTAGATTACCTTTAAAGTCCTAATTAAAACATTTTGGCCTCCAAAGATGTTTGGAGACATCTATGTATTTAATGGGTATCAGAGCAAAGAGAAATATGCCTGCTATAGCTGGGTATTCTTTGCTGAAGTGAGGTTTGGAGTCCTCTGTTGACTCTTGAGACAGGATGCTATGGTAGAAAAATATTACCGGTAAGACTTAGAGGGTTAAGATGGAGTTTTGAGTTCCAGCTGTACCTACTATCTCTCAAATTGTTTCTATAACTGTAAAATATTTATAATAATAGCTGCTCCCATCCTCATAGAGTTGCTATAATGACTAAACAAGTTATGAATATAAAATTATTTGTACTATCAAGTACTATACAAATGGCACGTATTTATACTTACTGTTGCTATTTTATGGGTCTGAGCTTACAGTTGAAAGATTTTAGCCCTTTTATAAAGGGATCATGAACTTGTCTTCAGTCACAGAGTATGAAGTTCCTGAAAATAAATGAGATCCAACAGAAGTACATTGAGCCAGGTCTTAAAAGAGGTAATGGTTATTCATTAATTGGTAGGAAGAGCAGGAGAAAACATGATGTATGGGAGAGACAGCATGAGCAGAGTCATGAATGGGGCCCAGTTGGTGAGTAATCAGAGAGGATGGGGAACTGTTTACCTGTGTCAAGTGCTGGCACCTTTTTTAGCTGAAATATTTAAAAAGTCTAGACAAAATCAGGGGTGAAAAGAAGCATATTGGTATTTTTTATTGGGGGGAAGGTGAAACACCAATTATAGGTGTCAGTATCTACAGAAAATCTTCCCACAAAGAATTCTAAAGGAGAGTCAAGTTGTCATCTTTAGAATTCTATGGAAGCAGATTCTACTTGAAGAAGCTTATTATGCTGAGATGCTAACATCTTTCTGCTGGACAGAATTTTTCTAAAGTGATTTATCTATTTTGTATTCATACTTGTTGGATCCTCATGACACAGATTCTATGAGGAGGGAGACATTCAAGTACAGGCTGGATTACCACCAGCGATTCTTGCCTTTAAAGATTGGGCTAGATGATCCCGGGGGTCCCTCTCAGTTCTTAGGTCCTATGATTCTATCCTGGTTTCTCATTCTACAAGACAGTTCCAATAAGTACTTTAATAATCACCCATTTTTTTATTCCACACCATTTTCATTTGTTGTCTGGAAAATATTGTATAGATTTGGCATCTTAAAAAAAGTTATTGAATTCTAGATCAAACGTTGTATACCTAAGCACAAGGCAGGACCAAACAACAAACAAGGTAAATTCTTGAAAGACTCCCTACAATGAAAAAATGACTTATATGACTTCAAGTAAGGGTTGAAGAGCAATACTTTGGAAGATATAATAATGGGGCAGGGGAGATTTTGTTGATCAAAACACATGACACTGTTTCTTATTAGAGAAACTTTTAATGCAGGCTAGTTGCATTCTATCCATTCCTTCTAAGTGCGTCTCTCATTTCATTTGTTTCCATTTCTGAAGCAAAATTAGCCTTCAGCCAATCAGCATTTAGCATATGACCAGCTGTCACTACAGTAACTCAGTTTAGAACGTTCATAGGCCTCAAGGTCTTGGAGACATCTATACCAAAATACTCAATGTGCTATATTTAGGAGACAACTACAGGCTTCCTTTTTCCTAGCTTCTTTTGACAACAGTAATATGTAGATACTGCTAATCCAAACTTAAGCTCTCCTCTCAGCTAATTAAAAGTAAGGGTCTGAAAAAGGGATAAACTGGTTAAGGACTGGATTAGAATTATGAAGATGAGACAAAAAATTCCTCATAAAACAGAAGGAGACTCCTGAACAACACAGATTCTCAGGTTGGTTCATGGGACTTGGGGGAAGAAGGAGGACATCTTAATAGAATGAAAACAAAAATTTAAGTTTTTTATTGTTTTAATCTTGAATTTTAATCAGAGTTTTAGATTATAATTTGGGAAGGTGTGATTTATGAAAAATTGCATCCAAAATTATTTTATTCTTAAGTAGCAAATTTTTCTCGTTCCTGTCACACTATAAGTACTTATGTAATCTTTTCTGTTTCATTATGTACAAAAGAAATGTATTCTTCAATATATTTGAACACTTTACATTTTAAGGCATATTTGGGTTTCCTTTTTCAGTTACATAATCAAATGGATAGATCTGATATGAATTTAGCATATAGATTTAACTTCATTTGCCTGAATGGATCAGGTTTTTTTATATGGAACACTGAAAACTGTCCATTGTTACTCTTAAAATGAAACCTCTAGGTTTTCTGTTAGCTCAGGCTATTTATGTCACTTCTTTGGTTTCACTGAATATAGTTATTTATTGTTTTGTGAAACCAACAGGAAATGAAATATCTTAAGGCTATTTTTATACCTAGATACTTGTAGTGCACCTTCCAAATACCCAGTTGGAGCCACTCTTATGCCAGGATCTCTGGTGATCATACAGTTGACTAGAAGAACTGGGATTTAGCTCTTTGACTAAAAATGAAATGGAATAGTTTGGAAACTATTAGTCCCATGCATGTCCAGCCCACCATCAACTTAGAAGAAAAGTGTACATAAAAGACTGAAAGATAACGAAATGATTTTAGGGTACTTCACGGAGGGGAACGGGAAGAATTGACCACCTAGGAAGCCATCAGCAAGATAAGTGCTGGTCTAATAATTGATATGCTTTGCCTTGAGAGGTGATGAAAAGGAAAGTTCACTGTATGTTGTATATAAAAACACAGATTTAGCTGTGTCCGTGCCTCCACCTCATTCACAGTGGAGCTCAGTTGGAAGAGATTCATCACTACATTGCATAAAAGGCGTGTGTTGGGGGTGGTCTGTGTTCTGAAACCAAATATAAATGTTTGGCTTATCCCTTCTGATTCATTTTTTTCCCCCATTCACATGGATAATGCTGATTTATGTGGTATCAACCATTCTGTATCACCAGCTAGCTTATTGCTCATATAGGCAAAGCACATGAAAGTTATGTTTAGAATTTAATCCCAGCTTCAGTGAATGTGAAGATGTGGGAGGAATGCACCAAGAAAAAAGTCTGAGGAGTGTGCGGGTTTTTTTGTTTTGTTTTTCATTTATTTAGAACAGCTTGAAGGTCTCAAAAGACACATTAGAATGAATGTAAGAGAATAAGATGAAAACAAAAGGGGGAAAGACCTGTTTATCCGGCTACTCCCACTGACCTCTCCCAATTCCATTGAAATTTGGGGTTGGGTTGGTCTCAGCCCCACAGCTGCGCATTCTCTACTTACCCTTACACACCCAAACACATTTGCCTCAGAAGCAGTTATAGCTAGTTATAAAGCTAATTCTTGGCCAAAGGAATATGTAGTTGTAGGTAATTTTGAGGCCTATCATTGTCCCAAGCTTTATCCCTTTTGTTTCTTTTTCTTTACCTTATTCTGTGATTCTGAGTTCCTTTATCTGTTTCATAATCATTTTTTAATTCAGATATAAGTAGGTGTTCACTTGGTTTGGGGGTGATGTGAAATGCCAAATACAAGGAAGAAAAAATAGTGACATTTTACATTAAGGAGATTGATTTAGAAGCAGGTGTTCTAGGTTATGACTTGGGTATTTGGGGGCTAAAAATTATATAAGTCAGTGAGAAGAGAGTAATTTGCATTTTTGTTTTGTTTGGGGCACAAAAGTATAGAAATAGGGGGACGGACGGTATGACTAATGCCATTGTGTCCTGATGGAGTCAGTCATACCATTATGCTTAGAGAATTCATTTAAAATTGGGGCCATGAATTGTTTGTATATATATGTCTGCACATTTATAATGTAAATTCAGGCAAACTTGTGATTTCATTAGTATAAGGGGCTCCTGGCAAGGGAGATCAACACCTGCCCTGCAACTTCACTGTGTTAAAGACTTGAATCCAAGTCTTCCTGACTCTGAGACAAACACTCACAGACATCATTAAGAGAAGCAACTCCTGTAGAGAAGAGGCTAGCCATGCCCACCAACTTTCAACCAACTGCAGTACAGGAGAGGATAGCCAGCCTAGCTGAATCAACAAGGCATCTTGATGGAGAAATGGGAAGCAGTATGTGCCAGACAAGTCAAATCATCACCACCATTTGACCACCATATTCCCATAGACCTTGATGGGGACAGACCAAGACCTTGACTCTAGAGGCCTTGGGAATATCAATGACCAATGCTCCCAGCCATGATCCTGAGAAGCAGACCCAGTGGAGATGTATCCTACAGACCCTAGACTCACAGCTACTGGAGACCCAGAGAAGAAAGTTCTTGTCACGAAAATCCTTGGTACTGTCAGATGGTTCCAGATTAGAAACTGATCTGATTTTATCAGAGGAAATGACATTAAGAAAATACATTAGCATCTGCTTTGTCTCTGTACCTGAGGCCCTTGAGATCTTTCCATCTGATTTGGAGCTGAAAACTTCCATATGTGTTGTCCCCTTCACTAGAATGTAAGCTCTTTGAGAGCAGAGACTATTCTTGCCTTTCGCCTTGTATCCCCAGTGCTTAGCACAATGCTTTGCACAAATTAAGTTTTTGATAAATGCTTTATTCATTCATTTTATGAGAGAGGATCAAGTTTTTTGGTATGAATTTTCCTCACACTTTTGAGGCGACTCTTACTAGAGTTCAGAATGTAACATTTCCTAAATGGAGTGCATTACAGTAAAATAAAATGAATGGATAGCACTGAACATGGATCCAACTTGGGTTCTAAACTCAGCTCTGCCTCCACCTCATTGTCTATGGCTTTGGTCAAGTGAACTTAACCTCTTTGAGCCTCATTTTTACTCATCTGAAAAATAGGAAAATTGGATAAGATGTTCTTTAAGTTTCTTCCTCTGCTGATAATATAGTTCAACATGAGACGGGACAGGAGCTGGATGAAGTGATCTTGGGGTTCGTTCCTATGCTAAAATTTGATCTCAACATGGGATGGAAAATTGAGGTGCAGCATGAAAGGTGCCAGTTTGGAGTTCAAATTGAGGCTCTGCTTAGCACATTTGTTGTTGTTAAATCATTTTTCAGTTATGTCCAACTCTCCATAACCCCATTTGGGGTTTTCTGGGAAGAAATGCTGGGGTGGTTTATCTTTTCTTTCTCGAGTTTTGGCAAGCAGGGTTAAATGACTTGCCCAGGGTTACACAGCTAGTATGTGTCTGAGACTAGATTTGAATTTGGGAAGAAGATGAGTCTTCGCGACCCCAGGCTTGGCATTCCATCCATTGAGCCACCTAATAAATGCTAATCAACTGATTGACTACTTACCTCTGTGATATTGGGCAAGTGGGTTAAATTCCCTGAGCCTGTGTTGGGGCCTGGATTTAGATGACCTCTGACGCACCTTCCAGCTCTCTATATATGATCTCTTTTTAAAGTTTTGTCCTTTAGATCTACCATGTGAACAGACACCAAGATAGCTTTCGCATTTCTCTCCCCTTTCTTGTAGTTTAATTCATTTACCTTTAAGGAACATGTTTTCCTTCTTTCTGCTATATATGAGGATCTTGTGAAATGCCAAGAAATCTTACTATCACCATATAAAGTAGCTACAGAAATAACATTGTTCTATGGGCTCAGGACCTTGACAATAGAGTTGGCCTGTTGAACACTGGGTAATAGCAAAACTCCTAGGGGAAAACCCCTAAGAAAAATGATATTTACTATTTAGTGACTTTGGGAAAATCACTTAATTTCTTTGAGTCTCAGTTTCTTCATCTATAAAATGAGGAGATTGGATTTGATGGCTTCAGAGGTCCCTTCCAAGCTCTAGGCCTATGATCCTATAATTTTCTAATATCCCTTTTCCTTTTTAGTCTTCTTGAGAGTACTGGTATAAGAAACCTAGTGCATTTGCCCCAGATACACATTTGTGGTGTCTTAAACTCATTCAATGCATATTTATCAAACCCCTGCTGTATGCAAGTTATTGTGTTGTGGTTGGGAATACAGTGACCAAAAAAAATTAGATAAATTAGTAATAAAAGTATTCTTTAAATTCATTCAAGTGAACAAATCACAAATTGTAAGAACAAGGCTCACAATCTTGCCCAAATCCTAAGATAAAAAGTACATTGTTTAATTGGTTTAATGCACGGGTCAGCAAACTACAACACACTAAGAACCTTCTGCCTATTTTTTGTGCAGCCCTGGAGGTAAAAATGATTCTTAGATTTTTAATACAATAAAACTTTATTTAAATTTTTTTTAAAAAGAACATTCTTAGCCAGAGGGCCTACAAAAACAGGAAGCCAGCCAGATTTGGCCTCCAGGCTGAGGTTTGTTGACCCCTGGTTTAGTGGAAAGAGAGCATCAGGATGAGAATCATGAGAACTGGAATCTAATACTGGATCTGCTACTGACTCTATGGCAGGTATTGTCACTATTTCACTTACATATGAGGAAATCTCCAAGAGATTAAAGGATTTCTCTAAGATCACAGTGTTGTTAAGCACAAGACACTGTAACCTCAGCCTTCTAATTCCATGTCCGGTGCCATTTCTGCCACATTCTATTACTTTTTTTCTCAAGAAATAGATATTACTTTGAAAATTTTGTACATTTTTTTCCTTAGAATCATAAGATCTATAGCTGGAGGGAAATTTTGAAAACATCTAGTTCATTTTACAGGTAAGGAAACTGAGATCAGAGAGGAGGTTAAAAATTTTATGGTGTAATCATTCAGCCCTTAGCAAAAAGGCCAAATATGCAAACAGCACTTAAGTCTTACAACAGACCTAAAATAGGAATCTTTTTTTTTTTAGCTAATGTTGCTGCAGGACAATAGTTGAACATGTGACTGACTGCCTTTTATATACTCAACTCATCTTCACTGTTGTCTTCTATAGGCACTGCTATGTGGATATTTGTTAGCAATGACGGATGTGGAAACTACGTATGCAGATTTTATTGCTTCGGGAAGAACCGGTAGAAGGAATGCCATCCACGATATCATCGTGACTTCTTCGACCACCAACACCAGTGATGTCTCCCTTAAGCTATCGGACCTTGATATCAACAAGCCTGGTGAGTGATGTGCATGTGTGTTTGAGGGAGGAAGGAAAGGAATCTTTTTTAAAAGTTGGGAAGTTGAGGAATTTGTCAAATATGGTGGTCATTGTCAGGCCAACTCAGACACATATATCATGGGATAATTGAAATATGGCTCACAGAACTTTGTTGAATGTGAAAAGTAACACGTGAATATATAATTACGGTGATTTGACCTTTCATCCAATTCATCAGAACCTAAATTCTTGGAGTTCATATTTTTTCAGTATTGATGTACTGGATATATATACACACACACATATACTTTCCAGATATACAGATATATAGAAAGCAATAGAAATCCAGACAGCATGCTCTTTGGGGGAAGGTTCCATTCCCAGAATCACCATCTCAAAGCTGGAACTTACCATCACTGCTGTCTAGTTCAGTCCATGCCAGAAAAAGAATCCTCAGCATAAGAGGGGAAAGGGAACAGCTTTTATTAAGTTCTTCGTATGTTCCATCCAGTCCTTGTTTGAAGTGCTTTACAAATATTATCTCATTTGATCCTCACAGCAGCCTTGAGACATGGGTACTGTTATCCCTCTTTTGCCATTAAGGAAACTGAGGAGGGTATAGGTTAAATGATTTACCCAGGGTCACACAGCTAGAGTCTGAGGCTGGATTTAAACTCTGGTCTTCCTGACTCCAGGCCTAGCATTCCGTCCATTTCACCACCTGATGAACTACATACAATATACACAATATTCATATGAACTTCGTAGGGCTCAAGAGAATTCTAGGTCTAGAAAAGACCTAAACTCATTATTAATGTTCACTTCTATATAAATATCTGTGTTGTCAATCATTCAATCACCTGGCATTTATTAAGCATCCACTATGTATCAGACATTCTGCTATGCACTAAAGATGCCAAGACAAAATAAAGCCATTTCTGCTCCCAAGGAGCTACAATCTTATCAGAGGAAATGACTCTGTGTGTGTGGGCGTGTGTATGAAAGAGAGACAGAGAGACAAGGTAATATAATATAAATATAATATAATTAATATAATATAAATATAAGGTAGTTAGGGAAGATATTAGCAGTTGGGTTTTATGTGGAAAGGTGGCACTTTAGCTGAATTTTGAATAAAATGAGGACTTATGTGAGGAGGGAGTACATTCCAACTTAGAGAGGTTGGTTAGGGTGTTGTGTTTTAGGAATGATTTTTTTTTTTTAGTGGAGGTCAGATAGGCAACCAACATGGTAGAGCATGCCATTTGAGGATCAGTGGTTGGAACTAGGGATGTGTAGACACATGATGTAGGCACAGTAATGGTCTTCAAGTATATGAAAGGCTTGTGTGACCAATTGTTCTGCTTGGCCCAAGAGATCAGAAGTAGGAGTAATGGGCAGAAATTTCAGCAAGGAATATTTTGTTCCATGTTACAAAAAGCTTCATAGTCACTGAGGACAAAAAGCTTCCTAAATAATTAAAAATGGAATGAGAGGTCTTAGTTTTTCAGTAGTTATTCCATGACCTGACATTTGAAAGACAGAGCTTCCCCAAACCTACTTTCAGAAGTACCTGCCATCTATCCATTTTCTTTGGAACCCACGTTGGCATTATGAAGGTTCTATCATACCACTATAACTAGATTCTAGATCTAGATGTAATAAAGTTATAGAATGCTATCCTTCAGGTTTATTCAACAAGTATTTGTTAAGCACCTACTATGTGCCCCCACTTTATGCTAAGTACTGGGAATAGAAAGATAAAAATGAAATAGTCTTTGCCCTCAAGATAGATTTTTTTTTCAGGGGAGACAACAGGTATAGATGTGAGTGTACACTATACAAATACAAGGTGATTTGAAAGTCAGGTTTTGGTCTTAGGGGTATAAGGAAAGGCCTCATTAACAGATGTCATGTGAACTGAACATTGAAGGAAGTTATACGATTCTAAGAGGCAAAGGGAAGAAAGGAAAACATTCTAGGCATAGATGCTAGCTGGCTTGGGAACTCTCTAGTCTGTGACTTGTTTTTTGGGGGGAGAAATGCATTCTGATTTTTAAACAATTCATTTGCAAATGAACTTTTAGACTGCAACACTAGTAAATTGGAGATTTCACAAATTGATAGTAACTCAGCAGGTAACAGTACAGAATATAGCCCAAACCAGACTAGAATGTAATTGGGAAATAGTTTATACAATAAATAAAAAGATAATGAAACATAGATAACATTGTTTTTTGTTTGTTTTGATTTTTTTGAGAGTGGAAGGCAAGGTAGTTGAGGTTAAGTAATTTGCCCACAGTCACACAGCTAGTTAAGTGTCAAGTGTCTGAGGCTGAATTTGAACTCAAGTCCTCCTGACTTCAGGGCTGGTACTCTATTCACTGTGTCACCTCATTGCCCCGATCACATTACATTTTAAAACCAAGTAATATGTCCCCACAGGGATCCTTGAGTATAGCTTAGTCTTCCCTACCCCCATTTCTATTTGGGTTTGACACCATTGCTCCAAGGTTTCCAGAGTACTACGAGAAATGTAATACTACTGTTACCCCCATATTTACAAAACAGGAAACTGGAGCTCTCAGAAACTGTGACTTGCTCAGGGACACTTTTCATTTCCATTCCACTTAACTCTATCATTTAGCATGTAGTCACAACATCATTTCCAAAGTAGGATCTCTTCAAAGGTAAAATTTTATATATAGGCATCTGAAAAATAGAACTGACACAAACTGGACTTGAGTTTTAATCCCAGCAAAATATCTGGAAAAGATAGAATCTTTATATGGAGCAATACAGTCCTTTAGTTTCTAGCCTGTACTATGATGTCCTTGCTTTGGAGAGAGAATTATTTAGTGTCTAAAGCTCCTAAGTCATTGGATAAAATTGCTGTTGAGGGTGCCAGTTGCCATGGAGGCTGTTCCAGTGACTATGCATTTGTCCTTTGGAAGCTGAATTAAAATCACAGCCCATTTCATTTAAGCCAGTGGTCAACTGTCAGGTGATCGTGTCCTATTAAGTTTGCCACTTGTCTTTAAATTTGAAGTAATAAAACCTATACGGTGATTCTATGCAAGCAAATTCCCACCCCACCCCCAGCCCCCCTTTCTATTCTTAAATACTGTACTAAGAACCATTTGTCCTTGATACCATACAGAAATCCTACCACTGGTGGATTAGCACTGTATCCTAAAGATAATGGGTGGTGGTGGTAGTTTTTTCTTATGCTTTTAAAAATATGACATTAAGTCAGACATCACATGCCTTCTGATATCTGCTTAGAAAACATATGACCATAGATTGGGGAAAATGGAGATAGCTCTTTAGGTGTCTCATAAAGTAAATATTCAGTTTACCATTTATTTACCCAGGCCATATGATATATATATGCACAAAGAAAGACCATTCCAAGATGAAAGTTAATTAAAGCCTTGTTTTTTGAATGAGGATGTTCAGAGTTCATGGTACATTTCACAACATCAGAACCAGCCAGTCCTTGAAACATTAAGCCATTGTCTTCATGATTGGCTGCTTACCAAGCAAAAGCACCGTGACTAGAATTGAAGATTTGAAGTCTTCTCAGTTTATCTCCAAGCACAGTGTGTTTTGTTTTTCCCGGGTTTCTGCTGCTTTTCATTTCAGTTCAGCAGCCATTAATTAAAAGGTTGCTAGGTGCAGAGTACACTGTGTTTGGGGCTGGGGGGAGAAAAGTCCCTGCCCTCCAGAAGCTTGCATTCTAGTAAGTAAATATAAAACATGACACAATATCCATTGCAAAATGGAACATAAGCGCTTACAAGGAATACAAAGTGTTCTTTCAGGTGGAGGAGGGAAAGGTCATATCAGTATCTTATCTTAATTGCCAATAAATGTTGCCCCCATTTTTAATTGTCCCTTTCTCCCTTGATCATTGTCTCTTACAGAAGGAGATGGAGATGGGCAGAAAAACCCACCGGAGCAAACTGGGGAGAACCAGGGGGGAGCACCCAAGCAAGATAGCTAATGTCTCCCCCGGCCCTACAGACACAGCTGCTGACGTTCTCACCCTTCAAGGCCTGACTGGAATGCATGTATTTCCATAAGTAAGAGGAGAGGAAAGAAAAAATGGCTGTTCTGCATTGCTGAAACCTGCTCATTGTCCTATTAAAAATGGGGACACAGGCTAAAGCAGCTGCAGACAGACTTTTCTCTACCTCTGTCATTAGCAGTGGTTGAATTGGCATGGCTAAGCTTGGGACATCTCCATCGGATGGATCCTTTCACCTGATCCCATGATGAAATGCTTGTAGAAAGTAGCACGAACAGATGATGATTCTTCCTGTAGCAAAATGGCCCCTCATAATGTCAGAGGATTTAATTGTGTTTATTTGCAAAAGGTTAAAGTGATCCTCAGAGCTTAAAAAAAAATCTCTGGCCAAACTATTCTCCCAGTAAAAAAGAATCATAAAGAAAGCACTGTTTTTAGAACCATGCATTTGTGTTTTACAGCTGTTATTTACAATGTTTTTGTATTATATGATTTAAATGCTCAACACTGCCCCCCTTGCTTATGGAGAAAAAAAAAGATTTTATGTTACTGTGAATTTTTCTACCACTTATTTGTGAAAAGACCCTCTCTCTCTCTCTCTCTCTCTCTCCCCCTCTTTCCCTCTCTCCCCCCCCCCTTCTCCCTCTCTCCCCCCCTCCTCCCTCCCTCTCCCTCACTTCTCCTCCCTCCCTCTCTCCCCCACTCTTCCTCCCTCCCTTTCCCCGTCTCTCTCTTTCCTTCCCCCCCATCTCCCTTTCACCTCACCTCACACTCTCCTTCCCTCTATTATTCCCCCAAATATAATGTGGTGGTGTACACATGATGGATTAAAATGTCAGATCTGGCCTAATGCTAAACTCATCAACACTTTGTTGCATTGTTCCATTTTACACAGGCCTCCTAAGGGATTCATTAATGTGAATATCATCCTGATGCAATGTATGTGGTCCCCCATCATATTTGAAATAGCCACTTTGCCTGCCCCTTGCTAGCTGTTTCTTCAGGAATTGGGAATCAATATATCAATTCATGTTTTTCTCCCAGTTTTAGAAGCTTTTAAAACTTGAGTTTTTAGGATCACTTTTAAGCTTTTGAGAGGGAAAAAGAGAGGGGAAAAGTCATTCCAAGAATTGGAAATGTGTCTTTCTGGAGGACCTAATTTTCTGTTGCTAAAGTATAGGTTTGTGCTACTGCTTTGATTTTTTTGGGGGAAAATCCACCTCCCAGTGTAAAGATGAAAAAAAGTGGAGAAATGATCCCATCATAATCATGTGGACACTAATCACATAAGTAAAGCCCTGCTGTTTGGGGTTTGTTTGGGTTTTTTCCTTTTTGGTTTCATTTTGATTTTTAAATTGTTAAGATAAAGTGGTGTCTTTTTTTCAAGCCTCAATGGCTCCAGATGTTATTATGCACTTTTTAATGTTTGTAAACTTTTACTAATAACTAGTGTGATTGCTTTCTGGTATGTAATAATCATCATTATTGGGTTAACAAAACTTCTTTAATACTGTTTATGGCCCCTGCTGTGTTTCTACAGTACATATCATGGTGCTTGTCACATGGAAGTTTTCTGTGAGATGTGTAACCCTTCTGGTCAGTATTATACAATCATTTATTAGTGGTAATAAATAAGAAACCAGCAGTATGACTCTGGTTCATGAATGATTGGAAAAAATGACAGGCAGCTGGAAGTACTGTATCAATAAAAAAATCTATTTAACCTTCACTTCACTGCTGAGTATAGTAGGTAGTTCTCTTCCTAAAGGACAATTCATCTGTTAACATGAGCATGTCAGGGAGTTAGGCTTTCTGTATAGTCACAGAAAAGATAAGTATATATACATTACTCTTCATGGTATTTTCCAAATGACTGGAGAAGGGGTGACGACAAAGTTCTAATCTTTTTTTTTTAACCCTCATATACCTGGGGAAAACATACAACACAATATGGACAAGTGTGGCGGTACATACCTATAAACCCTGCTCCTGGGGAGGCTAAGGCTGGTGGATCACTTGAGCTGAGGAGTTCCTGAGCTTCTGTAGAGCTAAGTGAACTGGGTTAATAAGCCTAACATCAACATGATGAACCCCTAGGAATAGGGGGAAATGATCATGCCTATGGTAGGCCATACTAACCCAGGTTAGAAAAAGCAAGTCAAAGCTTCCCTACAGATCAGTAGGGGACTGATCAGGCTTGTGAATAGCCACTACATTTCCAGTCTAGGGAAGAGAGGGGGTCTTAATGAGTGAATGAAAAAAGGAAATAACAAAAACTAGATAGCTAAGTCTAAAGTTCAAATTCAAATAAATAATCTGTACTTCCATACATAGAAAGGAATTTGTGAGGTCACCATTTATTACTACTGTTATTTATTATAAGCCACCTTTATAGGCCTACATCTAGATTAAAGCACGTATATAAACAGTCAGCTAACAGGGATAGATTAGTAAGGTTATGGGCCACTGAGGGTCACAATATATTGACAGGATGGAAGGAGGAAAGTAACAGGGACAATTTTTAACCTTTGTATAGTTGCCAAGACCAAGGGCTCCAACCCCTAAATGCTACCAAGTTCAAATCACATTTCAGGTATTGATTATCCATCTAATGCTGTATATACCTGACAATCCCCCACTAAAGTTGTCTGTTTTACCAGCCAGCCAATGGAGATGTTACTTCAAAGCAAAAGATATTTAATTAAACAAGAAAGATTTGTCACCCTACAGCTTACCATACCACCAGTGGGGAGGGGATATACGATGGCCAGCGCACACATGTTACTGGGATAATTCATGCTTCTGATATTACAAATCATCCAGTGATGTCCTTGCTGAATCTGAGTCCTTTGTGTTTCCGCACCCTTTGGTGGACATGTTCAGTGTTGGATGTCTCCTGAGTATATCCAACTATCTTCTGATCTTCAGCTCTGCTGCTGTTCTCATACCATCTACTAAAAAGCAACTTAAGTGGGAGAACTCAGTGTTTTTTTTGCTATAAAATCTTGCTTACCACCCAGGGCTTTTGCAGCTGCCCTTGGCCAGTAGGTTATCAGAAAGCAGCAGAAGCCTTTGGACTCAGATTATCTGCCCTTTTAGAGTTAAGGTTCAAATCCTCTAAAAGACAGTATCACAGAGGGCAGTTTTCAAATTGAGGGGGCCAGGGTATGTATTTATGAGGACAGTCTTCTAAGATTGCCTATACAGCAATCTTACAGTGCACATTAGGCACCCTGCTTTCCTTTAAATTACTTCAAGATCTCTACATATGTCAAGTTATAAAATCCAGAACTAGCCTTAAGTGCCTGTAATAGGGATGAAGGGAGGATTGTATGTGGTGCCATATTTTTTTTTAAATTAACATTGCAGACTCACTGAGTTGCATTAATTTTTTTAAAAAATCTTACACTGCAGACTGATTATGATATCTCATCTCCTCAAGATCCCATCCTGTATTTTCTGTTCCATACTCCTATCCAATATTAGACCCCAAATTAGAAAAAAAAATTTAATAATACCTTCATTTCCTGCATATTTAGCCAAAAGAAAAACCTTATGTTATTCCCAAAGGGTTGTATTTTGATTCATTGACAAACCATTCCAGCACGTGGATTTGAATTCTTTAGTCCTCAGAGCAATCAATTAACAAGTTCTTATGTGTTTGAGGTGCAAGATTTTTGTTTTTACAACTCAATTTTATTTCTCTCATAAGGCATGCTGTCCCAAAGATGCTTCATCCTATGCAGATTAGTTATTCTGGGAAGCAAATGAAGGCCTGAGCATAGCCTGTGAGTTAGGGGTTCTGTATACCTCCCATTTTTAAATTATCAGGAGAAATTGAAGGTTTCAGTTATTTAGATTAACACCAGTAAGTGTGAACTCCTAAAATTGATCTGTTAACTAATTTGTAGGTGGTAGAAAGCACATAACACATATAAGAATCACAGGAACATACTGCTACTTGAAGTAGGGAGCAGGCCACCACCTGTCAGCTCCTAGCTGCTTCTGTCAGAGACAGGTTTTTGGAACTCCTCTGCCTCCATGATAAAAAATTACTTAACTTGAAAAGGCTGCAGGCCAAGACTAAAGTGCAGAAAGAGTTGATGTGCAACTTTTTGTTTGCAAGTATGAATGGATTCCCTCCTGCTTGTGCTAATTTTGGCCTAACAACACTAAGAAAACACAGGTTCTCTACAAACCAGCACAATGTAGAACCATTGGTTATAGTAAATGGAGAAATACGGAATGATTTAGATCAGTTCTCTTATCTTGGCAGTATACTTTCCAGGTACAGTATTTCCAAAGACTCTACCACCGGTTAGGCACAGAAAGTCCATGTGAACATTCAGTGATGTCTCTAAATTTGTGCATATCACTTTCTTTTGAGTTACTGCAATTCTACTTTGATCACAGAGCATAGTGCCTACTGTGATGTGAGCATGCCATGCCGGGTTTGTCTACCATATCATGCAATGAATTCCAAAGTTCTTCAGAGAAGGCTTTGACAGTGTCCTGTATCACTTCTGACCTCCACATGAGCACTTGCCAAGTGTGAGTTCTCTTAATAGTCTTTTAGGCAAACATATATTTGGCATTCTAACAATGTGGCCAACCCATTGGAGTTGTGCTCTCTGCAGTAGAGTTTGAATGGTTGACAGTTTTTTTTTTTTGAGAAAGAACCTTAGTGTCTAGTACATTATCCTTCCAGATGATCATAACCATCTTCCTAAAAAATTCAAATGGAAGCAATACTGTTTCCTGGCAATGGTGCTGGTGTACTCTCCAGGTTTCACAGGCATACAACAATGAGGTCAGCACCACAGCTCTGTAGACCTTCAGTTTGGTAGGCAACCTAGTATCTCTTCTGTCCTGTCCTACACTTTTCTTCAGAGCCTCCCAAACACTGAGCTCTGGCAAAAGACATCACCAATACTGTTTTACCGTTTTTACTTTTGTTCAGACCCCCTAAATAATCCTCCTCCCTCAAAATACAAAACTCGTAACTGGGCATATACAGAAACAAAAACGCTGAAAGTCATTTTGTTTTGCAACAATATGATTCTGAAAATTGGTCTGGCTAGGGTGGTTACCAGGTAATATCTGTTAGAATACATTTTTATGCTTTAGCAACAATTCACTCTCATTAAGCACACTTGGAGTATAGTGATAGGTTTGGAACACTGTCCTGTATCACTTCTGATTATGACACCCCCTGTTCTAATTTCTTCACTAAAGTTCTCTGGTACCATCTCATGGCATGGAGGTAATCCTGGGGAAGGCAGGCTTCTCTACCAACAGAATATAAACTCTAGTAAGGACAGGTTCTACCTAGACGAAAGAAATATAATATGTTTTCAAAGTTTCATTCTCAAGTTGAGGATCTTTTATTTTTTTTCTTAATGAATCAACTCTTTTTTTGTTTGTTTTCTGTTCTTGTTTTTATTTTTTGCTTTTTGGAGGGCAGTTGGGATTAAGTGACTTGCCCAAGGTCACAGGGCTAGATTTTTGTGTCAAGTGTCTGAGGCCGCATTTGAACTCAGGTCCTCCTGACTCCAGGGCCAGTGCTCTATTCACTGCGCCACCTAGCCACCCAATGAGTCAACTCTTAAGAGAGTAAAAGTCTGGGTGTCAAAGCTGGAAAAGAGAAGAGGGTCATGAAAAGCTAGTACTATAAGCATTAGGATGTAAGGGAAGGCTTTTTTCTTTTAAGTTCGACCCAACATCCAATGCTGAAAGTAATAGACCTTGATTGGTAATGTTTTACACACACACACACACACACACACACACACACACACACACACACTCTCTCTCTCTCTCTCTCTCTCTCTCTCTTAGACCACTGGCCCTGGAGTCAGGAGGGGCCTTAATTTAAAGCACTCAAGAGTGAAAACTTAGGAGGAGAGGCATATGCTAAAGGAGGCTATAAGGATAGCAACCACCCCCACCCCACAACTGGGTCGTAGCCAACTCCCAAGCAAAATGGGAAAGAAGAGATTCAGTCAGAAATATTGCTGGAGCTTCAGATGGGATGATCTTCAGAATATCATGAAGAGTGAATCTGCAATAATCCTGTGAGAGGGCACCATCTGGATTTAGTCCATCCCACCAAATTCTGATCACCCAGGTTTGGGGACTGGAACTCTTGGATCTATCATCACTCCATGTGACAGGGCAGCTCAGAAATGCTAAAGAGGGACAGGCATTTTACAGAAAAATACTTTCTCTCCAACCACAACTCCCTATGAGACATTTGCAAATATAGTTCTAGTATAGCTCATGCCATAGTCTCCACAGATATGGGTGAAAGGTCCTCAGTTCCCATATAAACACTTATGTAATAATGAATACTCTACTGCTACATGCCTCTGTCACTCTCCAAGATGGGGTTCAGCCATTCAGAATACAGGGACTTGGGTTGCAAAGCCTGGATATTCCACACCACCACTCTTGCTGCTTCCATCCCCTTCCAGATCTGGCTTTATAATCCCTGTGGCCTCTGGGGTAGATTTAATTTGTTTGGGGGGAGGGGTGGAAATAGTGTGAATATATAGGTTTCCCCGGGGGGTGCGGTGGGGGGGATAGTACCAAAACCAACACAAAGACCTCTGGTCTTTGACCTGTAGTAAGAAAGAGGCCAAAAGGGTCAGCTTTTCCACTGTCCTCCTTTTTATGGGGCAGCACAAATGAGTGGCTCCAATCTACATCAGTCTGAGCCAAAGAGTTCAGCCCCCAATCAATTTATAACAATCCAAGCCAATCAATCAGTTGATTTCCAAATGGTGACATACAGTCAGGGTTCCAAAGGCTCAGCACCCTGTAAAATATTCAAGATGATCAGGGAAATCCCTTTTTTTAACTCTATGCAAATAAAAGCAGACTGGCAACATGAGAGAGGCACAAAGTCATGTTATACAGTGAGGGGAATGTATCAGAGAATTTAGTCTGATTTTGAGGAAGCACCATTTGAGATGGACCAAGAAATAGGGATAGGATCTCAACAAATAGTAAAGGAAGTGGAGTTCCAATGTGTTTGAATAGTCTGGATTAAGGTTTGAAAGCAAGAGCTATGCTCAGGGAAAGATGACAGGTCTGGTTTGACTGGAAAATAGAACAGTCAGGAAACAGAGAAAGATAAGCCTACAAAGATAAATCAGGCCTTGAGCATATAGTATTTTACTGGGAAGCCACAGAAGGTCAATGAAGATGTTTGAACAAGAGAGTGACACAGTTATGGTTGCATATTAAGCTAATTAATCTAGTGGTATTGTGTAGAATGGATTCAAATGAGGAGATACTAGGCATGGATGATAGCCATGATTCACATGAATGGAAATGAAGGCAGTGAAGGTAGAGAGGAAAAGGCAGATATGGGATTGTTAACCAGACTGGAGCTGGCCTCTAACCTGTGAATGGCCAGAGCCAACCAAAGCAGGCCAAAGACAGATATGTCTGAAATCAAGTAGCAATATAGTTAAATTCTGAGTGAGAAAAATGCTTACAAGCAATGCCCTCCCCACCCCCCAAGTAGGAGGACTTAAACAAATGGGACAGGGGTAGGGATTTTATACAATAAAACCACAAGGGAGCTGGATCACAACATAATCATTCTTGGGTCCCATGGAAACAGTCTCTAAGTTGCATAAGGGTCATTCAGTGGGGTACAGAACCAGAGTTAGTGTGGCAAGAATAGGAGGTTAGCACCTGGTTCAGTTCACTTGGCAGTTACAAGAAACGGATTGTGAGCACACCAAGAGATGTGATAGATGACTTTAGGCTGAAGCACATCACCTGCTTCTGACTCTCAGGTCTCTGGGAAATAGGGGAAGCTCCAACAACTCTAAACAGTTATTGATTAATATGAAAATCATAAATCCCTTGGTGAACACCTGGAGCTGGTCAAAGCAATACACTTTGCTAGAGGGTGAGTTCATCCAGAGAGCAAAGGATTGTTGTTATGCCAAGCTCAGGGCACAGCCTGCTTGTTGAGCCTTAGCTCTGGGAAACAGGGTGTGGCTCCCTTGATGAGGTTAGCTCTATATGTAGGTGGAGTAGGTGGCTACCTACAAAATGTGATTTAAGGGTTGTCATGCGTCCCTCTGTACCAACCCCATCCAATACTCCCCATCATCTTCCTTGCGATATCGCCTTTCTCTCCCATCTGGTCTGAAGTTCTGCCATCATTAATCTGGTCTAACAAGATCAGGAATATTGTCTCCATGGAAACACTATTAAAATACAAGCATTACCTGGGAAGAAAGGAGAACAGTGCATAGTTATGTAACCTTCTCAAAGAGCCCTCTCCCAGCTTAGATAAGATTGTCAAATTATGCTATTATTTTAAACACTATGAAAATTAAAGAGGTATAAGAGATAAAATATTTATTTAAAGGGGGGTGGGGATAGGTCACGTTAGAGATGAGTCGGAACAGTGGGGTAGAGACCCACGGTTTAAGAACCTCTGAAGGGGTCAAGAGTGGGATAAGTTAGAAGCCCTGGTATAAGGTAAGAAAGGAATAGGAAAACAAAACTAGAATCATAGGAGATTTTTAGAGATGATTTGACCTCTCTCGTTTTATGGATGAAGCAACTGAAACTGAAAGGATGACCTAGTCAAGGCCACACAAAGAATAAGGAACAAATTCAAGAGTTGAAACCAAGTCTTCTGATTCCAAATCCTTTCCATTGTCCTGTGCTGCCTGCTGTACTTCTTTCATCATTTTGCTTTGGGTCCTGGTCCTAGGCTGAACACCTATTTGCAGTCTCCTGGTATTTCTCAGAAACAAGAAAACTCTGGCAGGTATAGTAAATGCCTTCAATATGTTAACCTGTTGAAATCTTTCTGAATCCTAAAATTCATCCAATGTGTTAATTTTCCCTTCTAGCTCAGAATCATCTGGAAATTTGAGAAGTATCTCATCTAGGCCTTTTTTCCCCCAAGTCATTGATAAAATTGTTAGATAATTCAGGACCAGGTACAGATCTCCAATCCACTCCATTGAAAACCTCCTTCCAAGTTGCTATCAAGCCATTAATGACTACTTGTGTATGGCCAGTCAACAAATTTCATTTTCACCTCATTCTAGCCCAATCCAATTATTATACTTTATATCTGCTTTGCATTTTTAAATATAGCTATATATGTGCATGTTGCCCCTCCCCCCATAGAATTCAAATTTCTTGAAGGTGGGTCTTTTATAGCCCTAGCACCCAGCACACTGCTTACTATATAACAGGTACTTAATAAAAGAATGTTGAATAACTTCTTTATTAGCATAGTGCTAAATTTTGTTCATTTTTGTTCATTTCATTGTTGTAATAATCATATAACAACAAACATTTAATACATTTACTTTCTATGTTCTTTAGTTTGTACTTCTTATCCCCACTTCATTGTTCAAAAAAGATGTTATTTGAAAAGATTTTATTTTTGAGGACTTTTTTATCCTCATTATTGAGCCTGTGATGAAATCAAAATACAGCTTGGTAACACTGCACAAAACTGTTTCCATGGAAACAATTCTGACCTAAAGAACCTCACTACAAAAGGCCCTCTCCCAGAGCTAATTCTGTACAGCATCATAGATTGAGGGACTAGAACAAAAGTTCTTAACCTGAAGTCCTTGAGCAGAGAGGGAGGGAGGGAGAGAGAGAGACAGAGAGAGAGAGAGAGAGAGAGAGAGAGAGAGAGAGAGAGAGAGAGAGAGAGAGAGAGAGAGAAGAGAGGCAGGCGCAGAGACACAGAGAGAGGACTTCAATATTTCAGTATAGATTGGTTTCCTTTGTAACCTAATGTATTTTGTTTTATGACTTTAAAGATATTCTGGGAAGGAAGGGAGGGAGAGAGGGGAGGGGGAGGGAGGGAGGGAGGGGGTAGGGAGGAAAGGAAAAAAAGAGGGAAGGAAGGAAGACCATTTACCAAATACCTACTATATGTGTGGCAGGCACATGTACTACATGCTAAACATTTTTGAAATATCATCTCATTTGATCCTCCCAACAACCCATTTTAGAACTGAAGAAACTGAGGGAGACAAAGGTTAAGCAAATTGCCCAGGGACACAGAGCTAGGAAATGTCTGAGGATGGATTTGAATTCAAATCTTCCTGTCCCTAGGACCAGCGCTGTATCTATTGTACCACTTAGTTGCCTCTAGAAAGATACTAGATATCCAAAGGGGTCCATGAAGTAAAAAAAAAAAAGGTTTAAGAGGTTCTGGATTAGAAAGGCTTTTATTACTATAATACAAAGTTGTGTGACTTCACTAAAAAAATCAGAGAAGGTAGACCAAAGCAAGAAAGCATTTAAATATGATTTTATTTTGTTTTCCTGTTTTCAAGTCAACAAGCATTTATATCAACAAACATTTGTTAAGTGCCTACTATGTGCCAGGTGCAACAGCTGCAAGAAGCATTTCTTTTGTGTCTATGAATAAGCATTTTTAAGCATTTACTCTGTGCCCAGCACTGAGCTAAGTGCTGAAGATACAGATACAAAAACAAGAGTGTCCTCAAGAAAGTTAATTTTTGTGGGGGAGATAACACATAGAGAAGGAATGTTGACCAGAGAAGGGAATCATGGCCTGGGAGTTCACAAAGGTGGTGAGTGGAACAACAGGCCAGGGGCAGGACAGAAAATGACTGAGGTTATGATGAGGTTTCATGGCCCCAAAGAGAGCAAGGCCAAATGGCTTAGCTCTTCCCAGATTTGACCTCTGGTATTCTAGTTTGGAGACTGGAACACATGGTATAGAATGCATGATTCACTGCTCATTCTTTTTTTTAAAAATTTATCTGTTTACTTGTAGTTTACAACATTCAGTTCCACAAGCTTTTGAGTTCCAAATTTTCTCCCCCTTCCTCTCCTGCCCCTTCCCCCCACCCATGGTGGCATGCAATCTGATATAGGTTCTACAAATATCTTCAAATTAAACATTAGTCAAGTTGTAAAGAAGGATTATAACCAATGGAATGAACAATGATAAAGAAGCAACAAAACGAAATGAAAAAGAGAGAGAGAGCAAGTAGTTTGCTTCAATCTGCATTCAGACTCTGTAATTCTTTCTCTGGATGTGGATAGCCCTTTCCATCATCAGTCTTCTGGAGTTGTCTTATAACCTTGCATGGCTGAGAAGAGCCCAGTCTATCAAAGTTAGTCTTCACAGATCCTATGTGTCTGTAATTGTGTACAATGTTCTACTGGTTCTGCTCTCCTCACTCAGCATCAGTTTATATGTCTCTCCAGGGTATTATGAAGTCCGTCTGCTACTCATTTTTTATAGCACAATAGTATTCCATTATTTTCACTGCTCATTCTTTGAAAACATATTAGGAATATAAGAGTTTAAAGGTCTAGGATTCCATGGTGAGGGGAAGAGAGGCCATCTCAGCAGCTATTCTGTCAGGGGCTGGTCAGTGTTCTACTTCCAAAAGGGTCAGATGGCTTGATTGTTATAGGACATGATGCTTCCAGCCTGCCCCTTTCAAAGCTGGTTTGGTTGTGGAATTGTTAGGATGACTACAAATCTGAATAGCATCAACCTAGTGACCATACCAAGAATATAACCTTCCCAGGATATGTAGATTATTTTTAGGCTTACCCAGAGCTATAACTATGAAAGGCCTGATGGAATTGGAGCACAGGACAGAAATTTTAGAGAACATTAACAGTGTTGCCTCACAACCTTCCCCTTGGACAACCTAGAAACCTCTCAATTATTTGGGCTGAATTTTCTCCCACAACAAAGGCCAAGCCCAGAGGTCTGCACAGCCTCTTCCCTACAGCTTACCTCTGGTACAGGAGCTACCCACTAGGGCTGTATCCTCACCAACTCACCCTGACCTCAGGAGGCCTTGTGGATTCTAGAAACTCTTAGATCAACTTGCATCTTTTAGGGCCCTAAACCACCACTGTCAGCTAGAGTTTCTCCAAACTGAAGTCATACTAGGACTAGTCTTCTTAGCTTCAGAATTGAACTGGATGTGCAGAAACAGTCCACAAGTACCTCATTTTCTTGTATGTTCCAGACTGAACCTGAATGGGGTTCTTTATTTGGTCCTTTGGAAACCCTGGCAAACAATATCCTAATATGCATCTATTTCAAGAAAAGGGGATACACCATGACTTGCTTTGAGAGGCTCTCAATGTAAATGAGAAAAATGAAGCTGAGAGAAGTCTCCCTAGTTCAGCTACTTCCCACCATTGTGTCCATGACAAGTCACTTAACCTTTCTGGGCCTCAGTTTTCACATCTGCAAACCACTTTTCACCTCTAAATCAATGATCCCACTACATGAATTTTCCCTGGCTATTTTCTTAGCTGGAGAGGCAGTATAGATAGTGTATAGAGATTTGGCCTCAGAGACAAGAAGACCTGAGTTGAACTATGTTTTTGACAAATACTAGCTATGTGACCCCAGGAAAGTCATTTAATTTCCCAGTGCTCTAGGCAACTTTCTTAAGAATATAAATTGCAAAAAAGTTGCTGACCTCCACTGATAGAAGGAATTTCCTCCTTTGGGAGCTCCTCATACTGGTGAAATCACAAGTTTGGTTCTTATCCCATATCACAATTTGCCCTGTTATTTTCTCCCAATTAAAACCTTTACTATTTGATTTATGGTTCTTCTCTGATTTGTTGATAGAGAATGCACCAACTGGTGGTGTTCATTCTATATATGAATAACTATAATTACACCCCCCCAAAAAAAAATTCTACACCAAGCTTGGAGAGTGAAGAATTCACATAATAACTATATAAAATCTGCACAAAAACACAAGAATAAATAAAATTGGGCACTCTACCATAGGTACAATATTATAAATGGCACATACAATCCAAGATTTTCACTATAAAAGTTTAAAATAGGCCTTTATGGCAACCTGAAAGTATAATAGGGAATTGAAGTGTCAGTCTGGTTGAACTTAGGTGCCATTGATTCAAGCCAAGAGCACTGAGGTAGACTGTCCTTGGGCTACAGAAATGAGGTACCTGAGCTGATGAGGTAAAACCAAGTATAGAGGGCATCTCCCTGATAGTAAGAGAAAAGGGAACAATTAAATAGTGACTTTAATACTGACAAAGTTGGGCTTTGTACATGTAGTGCAGAGGTGTCAAACATGTGAGCAGTACGGCACACTGGGGCCTGCAATACTCCCCAGGAACCCCAAACCAGATTAAAATGTAGTTGGGAAATGTTTAACAAAACAAATAAAGTAGAACTGAGCATAGATAATGTTAATATGGGGCAGCTGGGGGGACAGTGGATAGAGTGCCAGATCTTGAGTCATAAAGGCTTATTTTCCTGAGTTCAAATCTGGCCCCAGACACTTACCAGCTGTGCCATTCTGGACAAGCCATTTAATTCTGTTTGCCTCAGTTTCCTCATCTACAAAATGAGTGGGAGAAGGAAAAGGCAAACCCCTCCAGTTTCTTTGCCAAGAAAACCCCAAATGGGGTCACAAAGAGTTGGACACAGTTGAAACGACTGAACAACAATGTTAATATGTGGTTTTCTAAGTGAATGTGTATACAGGCCTGGACTTGGAGTCAGGGAGATCTGAGTTTGAATCCTCCCTCAGACACTTATTAATCATATATATAAAATGTAAGAGGACTCTGTCTCTTTTTCTGTCTATAAAATGAGCGAGTTGGATTTAATGACTTCAGAAGTTTCTTCTTGCTCTAAAATCTATGATCCTATCATCTCTGTAATTTAAAAAATAAAACAAAATATTGTAGTGACTTTACTTAATTTTTGTCATTAGAATACCCCAACTCAGTGGGCCCCAGGAACAATGAGTGTAGAAATTAAGAGTTCTACTGATCTCTAGATCCTGAGTGATGTTGATAGTGGCTTGAAAATATACCACTCAAGACCCGCAGGAGAGGAGATGCCAGGTGGTGAAGTTTAGCCTACCCCACCAGCTACTGAGCACAGAAACCAGCTTATGAAATGAAAAGGAAAGTGTGCTCTTGATCTCTAGGCAAGTTTATTTAAGGCCAGAACCTGGCAGGGGCTTTTTGGCTCAAGGGAACATCCAGAGCAGGATTCCTTTTTTGGGCTTGCATTAAAGATGGATGCAGAGAGTGTAGGTATCTCCAGATATGGCAAGGGAGCTCAGGAATATCTCTAGTCTCTGAAGAGAGGTCTTCCTAAGGACCTATACCATACTTCTTGGCCCCACTGACTGAGTTGTGGAAGAAAGTGACAAGTATTACCTCCTGAGAACTGGAGGACTGAAGGAAGAGCAGAGCCCATAAACTGAGAAAAAGCTGTACTGTGCTGCACCAATGAGGACCTCCTCTTCCAAGGCTTGCAAGAACCTCAATAGGACTCACTGCTGAGAAACTAGAGACACCATCCAGGATCCTTACCCAGGTTATTACTAAAAAACAATGGATGGTATTTGTGATACAGTGGGAAGGAGTGCACACTGCTTATGTGATAGTAGGCAAGGCAATCAACCTCTCTGGGCTTAATTTTCCTCCTTTATCAAATGAGGGGGTTGAACTAGATACAATAATCAAGAAGGTCCTTTATAGCTCTAGATTTGGGATCCTGCGATCTCCATCAGCACACTGTCTGCCAGAGGGCAGGTTCATGATAAGCTCTGTTCTAAACTTCATGGGTTTGCTATGATCTATAAATAAATCTCATCATTTTTTGGTCCTTGTAAGCCTGCATGCTTGCAATGAGAGTCAGCAGTGATAGATTGCCTGTATGAAAGTAACAAGAGAGAGAGAGAGAAGCAAGAAATCCCCCAAAGCATACCCTCTGCCCTTCATGTCACGTGGGAGTCTTTCACAATATTCACATGATAATGGCAAAGCTACAACCCACACAGTGTCTTTCTGTGGAAGGTGTGTGTGTGTGTGTGTGTGTGTGCGTTCGCATGTGTGTATGTAACTATATTTGCAAGAAGTGGAATAATTTTTAGGAAGCAGCAGTCATTTTTTCCAGATTTGGAGAATTATCAAACTACACCTTCAACTGAGGAACAAAGGCTCACAATGGGGTCCAAGGCTGTGCTGAGCAGAAGAGAGCTACAGAGTTACAGAGGGGAGCATTGAGCAGGGCTAGGCAGGGCCCACAGTGTCTATCAGCTAACCCTTAATGCAGTAGAATTTTATTGGTGGAGATCTGCTTATAATAGGTTAATGACATTATTGCTAAATAGCATCGGAGAAATATTTTGCAGGCTTTGCCTTAATATTATCTTAGTTGTTGTTGTTGTTGTTTTTAACCAACAAATGCCAACAAAAATATATATAACTTGTTGAAATAACTGAGAGGGCATGGAGGAAAAAAAAATAAAACTTTTCCCTCTGAATAATTACCTGCAAACTATTTACAACAAAATCTGGATTAACTAAAATCAAGCCAAACATAACCTCAATACTTGAGATTTTTTTTGCTTTTCAATTCAATTTAGAGGGAAACAAGCAAATCACAACAAAACAAGTTGAAAATTATTTCGGTGAAAAAAAGAAAAAAGAAATAGGAGTACATCATTGATCATTCCACCTTCAACCCGATCTCATATTCTTTTTGTACCTATAGTATTGGTCAGTCCTAAATGATGTTGAAAATGGTGACCCCAAAGTAGATATAAGTCCTGAATCATCAGAGAAATGTTATAGTTAATATATTCTACTCACTAAGCAGGAAAGTATGCTGACTTACTTTAGAAAGACTTCTAGTAATAAAAATTGAAATAGAAAATGGTTTTCTGCTTTGCCTTCAACTAAAACGATACTGTCAACCAAAATACTTCATTAAAATTTGGTTTAGTGAAAGTTTTAACATAATTTGCCCCGTAGTAAAATAAAACTCTTTAAAAAAAAAACTGTATGAATGTCTCAATCATTTGTGAAATTCAAATCATTTTGTTGTTGTTCAGTCATGTTCAGTTCTCCATAACTCCATTTGGGGTTTTCTTAGCAAAGATTTTTGCTAAGAAATGGCAAAGGTTTGCCATTTCTTTCTCCTACAGATGAGGAAATGAGGCAAGCAGGGTTAAGTGACTTGCCCAGCTAAGTGGTTAAGTGGCCCTTGCCCAGGGTCACACAGCTAATAAGTATATGAAGCCAGATTTTAACTCAGGTCTTTCTGACTCCAGGCCTGGTGTTCTATCCACTGTGCCACCTAGTCACCCCTGTGCCAACTTAAAAATAAATCTTTCATAAATTTCAAATAGGATATCACTGTACGTATAATTCAGGGGCAGTTTCATAACCTCTCCAGGCCTTGATTTTACCATCTGCAAAAGGCAGAATTTTCCTTAAATATTAGAATTTTAGATTTAGATTAGATTAGAATTAGATATTAGAATTTTCATTCAGAGGTTCCTACACATGTACAATTCTGTGATGATATTAAGCAATATATAGCTGCCTCCTGGTGGCCATAATTATTTCTGTAAGTAGATGCAATCTATACCTCTTGTTTTCAAACTTGCCTAATAAACTTATTAGACTAAATAAAGTTCTTTACAGATGAGATGGTTTTGTATTGGTCAGAGAATGAAAAAAGCCAACAGCAGCAGTCAATTCAATTATGATGGGCATCACTGAAAACTGCATGGTTCAGTACTTCAAAGTAGGCATTTCCTGCACAATGCTGAACACAACCCATCTATACCTTCTCAACTCTATGCAATTCTTGTTCATGTTTTCCCATAAATCCTGCACAGAAGGGTCCATAAAATGTGCTGGGGAACTTCTGTGAGGGAGAAGACTTTCAATATTTCTACAATTTCTCCTTTATTACAACAGATTATTTATCTGTCAGGATATATTAACTAATTTGACCTCCATTGAAGCTTTCATACACACAAACACACACGCACACACACACACACACACACACACACACACACACACACACACACACACAAACATTGAATAAATCTGACCTTGGAACAAAGAATCTCAAAGCTAGAAAGGACTTCAGCGGTCATCCAGTCCCACCTATACCTGAACAGGAATCCCTGACCCCTATCATGATTTCTTCAACAAGTGGTCATCCAGTCACCACTTAAACAACTTCTAGAATAAGGAGCTCACTACCCAGCCCCCAACTTAGCATGCTCTCTTTTGGACAGTTATAAATTATTAAGAAGTTTTTATTTGTACTAAGCTGAAATCTTCCTCTCTCCACCTACTCCCTATTAATCCTAGCTCTGCCCTCTGAGGTCAAGGGAAAGGAGAATAATCATTTTTCTACTTGACAGCCCTTTGAAAGATTCTTGGCTAATTAGCTACAAATATCACCTCTGCTTCTCCAATTGGCCTGGAAGTTCTATATGATTCTGTAGTTCATAATTATTACTGTCCATTATCACAAACATAGGTTGCTTTACTACTCCTGGCTTATAAGGGTCTAGTTGGCCAGACTGATACTGCTTTAATTAGGAGACTTAAAAGTATCACTTGTCTTAGAGCAGATTAGTGTTGAATACTAGGGTGATTTCTTCAGTAAGAATGACTACCTATTCTAGAGCCTATAAGCAAATACCCAAATAAAAAAAGAACTTTATTTGAACTCTTAAAATTCCAATTTAAAAAATCTGCTCTAGGACTTTTGTAAAATATTTGAATGCAGATAATAGAGAAGCAGTGGAAACCTGGTAGACTGGATTTAAGATAGTTATAGAGATTATAAAATCAATGTCCTGACCACATTCTTCCAGAATGAGAAGGGCAATCTTCCAGGTTCTGGAAGCATTGCTGAAAGGTTGGAGTATCTCTTACCTAATGCCATATGCTTGAGTCTCCATCCTGATGTGTTGCCCAAATAACTGACACTGTTTAGTACTGTGGTTTCATTTAACCAGATAGCATCAAAGATATATATATATATATATATATATATATACATACATATATATATATATACATGTATATATATATATATATGTATATACTGAGAAGATACGGCAAGAAGTACAAATATTTCCCTTCAACAATTAGAATTACACTCTCCTATATACCATCTTAGGCCCTGGAGATATTAAACACAGACTTAATGTGGTTTCTATATAGCAAATTAACTTCCAAATACAGCATGTCTAATGGGTAGATAAATCTGCATCTCTACTACTGCTAAACTGGGACAGTCAGGTCATCTAGGACTTCACTCCTCACAGCCTGGCTTTCAGTAAATCCCAATAGAAACTCTAGATCCCAAATTCTGGTGATTCCCCTTTCTGATCTTTTAAAAAGTCATAGTACAGGGGGCGGCTAGGTGGCGCAGTGAGTAAAGTGCAGGGGTCAGAGTCAGGATGACCTGAGTTCGGTTCTGGCCTCAGACACTTAACACCCACACACAAAAAAACTAGCCATGTAACCTTGGGCAAGTTACTCAATCCCAGTTGCCCTTCAAAAGACCAAAAAAAAAGTCATAGTACAATACCTGATACATAGTAAGCATTTAATAAATGTTTATTAATTGATTGATGTCCAATCTCTCTTTTTTTTAACCTTCTAATAGGAAGGAATAAACACAGAAGCAAAGGACAAAGGCCCTGTATTGATGGGTCCCACACTGACATCAGATGGAAAGGGCCAGAGGTCTGTCCATTTCATGATTGTATCTCTCATTGGAATGGAAGAACGGGATAAAGGGACAGGCCCTTACTAGAGCCTTTTAAATTCACCCTAATTCCAGTTCTATAGCCAAACATAAAGCTTTTGGTTTAAAAACAATTAAAAAGTTTCCTCTCAACCATGTGACTAACAGAACAGAATTAGTTACATAACATCTTTATACTCCAAATTGGAGAGCAGAGATTTTCTATAAAACCATCATAATTTTCTGGAACCAGGCTCCCTAGTGTCTTCCAAGTGAGGGATTGTATCAGACCCCTACTACACTCCCTCTTAAACATTCTAGCTGTATGACCATGGGCAAGTCACATAACCTCTCAGTGTCCTGAGTGGACAACATATTGCCAAAAAAATTTCTACAGTGGGACTTACATGTACTGATGAAATCACATGTCCATACAAAAAAAGAAAAACAAAAACTTTGAGACATTCTTAGTGAATGAGGGCCCTATTTGGTTTTAAATTAAAACCTTCTGTGTAGTTTCAAACATGCTCTGATGGGAAAATGGCATCAGTTATTTTATTTACTATCATGTAAATGCCAGAGATATTGCTGAAATACCAATTCCCTGAGGGATAATTAACTAATAAAATTTTTCCAACTAGTGACATCAGAAGGTAGCTAATTTCTGAAGTGCTGCTCTTATAGATGAAAAAGAGAAACAACATTTTAAAATTTTAGGCTTTATTTTGCAAATATGAATTTAATTATTTCCTGTGGGCATCGCCCTTTGGAATTTTTTTTTAATATAGCTTGAATCATATTTAGATAGGAAGTGAAAATGTACTTGGGTTTGAATGTAACTGAGTCTTGAATTTGACAGTTTTTTTGAGATGGTGCTTGTGAAATGCACTGCAGCAAAGAAAATAATCCATAGTTTATCTCTTGGGAAGATTATAGCAATTAGGTCATGAAAATTAAATGGAAGAGGCAACATAGGCTACTGGAGAGAAAACTAGTGCCAGAGTCAGAAAGACTAGGTAGTCAAGTCCTGCTTCTGACCTTATATTGGTCATGTGACTTTGTGCAAGTGGTTTAACTTCTTAGTTGCCCCCAAACAACTATCTCTTTATAGAGTAGGAAATTTCCTCACCAAGAATTCTCTATACCACAAATATTCAAAATGTGATACCTGTATTCCTGGGGGTCCCTGAGACCCTTTTGGAAGATCCATGTGGTCAAAAATGTTTTAATAATAATATTAGAGTTATTATTTTCCTACTAATATACTCCTTACTTTTTCAACCACATATCTGTGTAAAGTTGGATTTTCTTCACATACTTCAACCAAAACAATATATTGCAACAGATTGAATTCAGAAGCGGATATGAGAATCCCATTGCCTTAATTAAACCAGACATTTAAAGAGATCTGCAAAAATATATAAACCAATACTACTTACTCATTAATAATTTCTTTTGTTTTAATAAATGTGATTATTTTAATAAAAATATGCTATTTGTATTTACATGTTATGGGTTCACTGTTGTTTTTTAAATGAATAAATATTTTTAAAATTATCAGTTTTAACTTATGATAAATATTGATACATAGAACCCACATAAGCAAAAGTTCCTTGGGGTGTTCAATAAGTTTTAAGTGTGTAAAGGGGCTCTGAGACTAAAATTTTGAGAACCTCTTTCTTTATCAATGAAATCACGGGTCTTGTCTCCAAAAACATTAAGCAGAATTATGTGATCATTATGTGATCAAATCACTTTTCTTATAAAAAGACAGCAAATATTCTGTGGTTTGGCTGCCCTAAGAAACAAACAAATTAATCACACTTTAGGCAGTAATCTCATATTTTGAAATAGCAGGTTGCTAATCTGGTCAAAATATGCCATTTTCTAAGTGTATGAGTGAGTCATTTAGTAATGTGTCATGCAAGTACATTAACATCTTTATCCCAGCACCTGTTTATTAGTTCCCATAGTACAACACTTCTTTTACTAGGCTCCCATACAGAGTATAAATACCATAATTATATCTTTAAGATTCAAATTAAATATTGCAAAAAGCTGACAGATATGAGAGTTTGAAATCAGTTGAAAACGGCTTGTTATGAAATGCTTCTCTGGAGTCATGAGGGTATTTTATCTTTGATCTCTGATCTATGAGAAAGGTAGGATGTGAAGAGAAATCTCTTCCTCTTCAAAATGGTTATTGTGACTAGGGTTATAAAGAAAAATTATAAAAAGAATTCTATGAAGAGTCTGTGAGAAATTGGCAGCTTATAAGTGTCTATTCTGGAAAGAATACTTTGTGTGATGACTACAGAGAGAACAAAGAAGAGTTTCCTGACTACTATGGCAGGTAAAATATCTTCATATTTACTTGTTATTCTTCACAAGAATGGGAAAATTCTTAATAGACTTTCATCAGAACCTGGAGAAAATTTAATAGTGAAATTATGCTGTTAGGAGTGAAGAAAAACATCTATTATTATAAAAAGGATCTGAGGTGACTATGGCTTACAAATGTTCTCCTGGCAAAAATGTTGGCTTTGTTTTATTATTAATTTTATTTATAAATTAATATTAATTATAATAAATAAATTGATATTAAATAAATAATATCAAAACTTATAAATTAATTTATATGAGTAACTAATACTGACAACAAAGGTTTCTCTGGTTTATTTTCAAAGTGCTATCTAAAAACTGGGGTAAGAACCCAAGCCAACTAATTCAGTACTTATGAAAAAAGGATATGTGTATTAATTAATAAGAAATGATACATTCATGCCTCTGGAATGTCTTATGGCTTGAGAAATAAAACTAATACAACAACCAATTAAGCAGCATGCTGAGAGGTATCTTACAAGTGAGATCAGACCCCATAATAACTTGCTACAATGGGTTCATAGACTTAGAGTACATAAAGCTGTTCCTTTCACCTTCCTCCACAGCTATTAACAACCTCTCCAGCTTGTAATTACTTATCTGTATACATCCTGTATCCTCCAGAAAAATATAAGCTATTTAATGGCAGGGGTCATGTCTTTTTCTATCTTTGTATCTTTGATACTTGGCACACAGTAGGCACTTTAAAATGCTTGTTGAATTAAATTAAGACATTTATTTCAAAATTACAGAAATGGAATTTCAGTGTTATTAATACTTCATGACAGATTGTGAAAACTTCTTGAAGAAGGTGGCATTCTAGGAGTTATTTAAATGATGAAAAAGAGCAAGTATGCGGGGCGGCCAGGTAGCACAGCGAGTGAGAGCACCGGTTCCCGTGTCGGGATCACTTGGAGATCGAATCCCAGGCTCAGACACTTAGCATCCACCCAGAAACACCTGGCCATGTAACCTTGAGCAAGTTACTTAACCCTGATTGCTTAAAAAAAAAAAAGGAAAAAAAGAAAAAGACCAAGTATGGTACAGAATTTGTAGACAGCGCTTCAATGAAGTGAGTCCCAGGTATAGATTATAACTTGGCAGAGACAAGTAAATTATTCTAGTCTTTATTTTCAACAGTAGAGGCAATCTGGCAGGGTAGATAGAAAACAGTGCCTAGACTGAGGAAGACTTATATGACAATCTAGTAAGTATCGTGTTCCAAGATTTTCATGGCACTCAAAATGGTCTGATTTTTAAAAATTGAAAACAAATCAGTGATGGCAGTTTTCTGTGACTGTTAGTGTCACTAGTTGGCTTGATAAATGACAAACTTGGATAGAGCCAAAGTTCTAGGGCACAAAACTCATATACCTGTAGCTCAGATCTGTATTTTTAGGTTTAAGGCCTGAAAAATCATATCATTTTAATGCAGATGCTAGTAATTCATGGTCACCCTCATCTGTCACCAGTGCCAAGTCCATCGAAGTCATGCCTTCACACTGTAGAAATATTAATGTCCATCCATTATTACAGTCCATGTACTGGCAATCCTGAAACCCTGACAGATATGCTAGCATAACAGCTATGACTAGTTCTCACATGTCACTGAATTTATGCTATGTGTGCCTCACCCAAAGATGAGAAACTGGACACGGCTTTGCTACTGAAATGGCTTCTCTTTTTCAAATGCTTACGTCAATGCTTGGGTTTAGAGCTTTTGAAAATACTTGAATCTGCACATATTAACATTCCAAAGAAAGGGGGGACAGGAGGATTTGTTTCCATTCATTCCAAGAATCCAAGGGCTTGAGTTGACTTGACTTCTATTCCTAACAAATCCACAAGTGGCTATATGATGCTGGGATTCAAAATACTCTAGCTATTCTTAACAAGTTTTAAACTTGTATCCCAGCTGCTCCAACAGTTGTCTGCTGTTGTTACAAGAAATAAGACACCTTTTGGCATCTTCCAGTCCTAATATCCATACCAGATTCAGGTCAATGAACAGGCTCCAAGGTCATTCCCTTGTTGCAGCTCACACCAGGGATAGAAGGTGGTCTGATATGCAGAAATGGCAATATTGTTTTTGGCCATAGCTTTTATTAAAAATTACCACAAGAAGAAAAATAGACAATCAGGAGTAATAGAGTTTGGGCAGGAAATCTCTATTCCAACAACTACAGACAGACACAGCTTTAGTGGAGAAAGTAACTAGGGTATTGTGTTTCCCAAGAAAATGGCTGCTTCAAAAGATTTGCTATTCCACTGGTATTGCGGAAGATGTGTAAAAGATATTCAAGGCAATTGTGGTGATTTAGGAATTGTACTTGAACATGGTGTCTTGATGAATGTCAGAGCTAATGCTCTATAGGTCAATGCTTGATTTATATAGCTTTACCACTTGGCAGGGCTAGCGTTAGGAAGATCTAGGACCTTGTGGAAAACACACTGCATTCTTTCCCTGTCCTCAGTCACCTGTTTATCCAGGTGACCTAAAATGAACATTAAGAGTAGCCTTAAAGGGGAGAAGTCTACCTGAGAAGGAGTAGGAAAGTCAGGCAGTCAGCCCCAAAAGGATGGTTGTATAAATAAAGTTCCTTGAATCTTTTTTTTTTTTAGCACTAGCTGAGATTCTTTCCTATTTCATTGAATCATTAATAAAACTGTGTGGTCCCCATAGCCTTGCAGAGTGCACCCCCTACAGTTAAAATGACCCACACTGAACTGTACCAAGAATGGTTTGGCCATAAGGAACCACAGCAACTTTTATAAATGTTCCTCTTTCTCACACTTGATTAAAGTCAGAGTGGATGATCTGACAGGTCTCACCACACATTGATCAAACTTTTGTCATCTGAAGCCAAGCAACATAAGTCTGATAATAATTATCCTTCAAATATTCCTTCCTCATTTCTATCTCTTGAAATCCTATTATTCCAGTTCAGGAGCCACAATTTCCATGGAGCTTCCATGATCTATGTGCTCCCTCACCTTTCATAATACTTTTTGCACACATCTCCCTTTGTCTTTGTGTACTGTGTTATATCATACTTGTACATACATTATATCTTTTCTATTGAACTATAAAGTCCTTGAAACAAGGACTGTATTGTTTGTATCTTTGTATTCTTGGCACTTGACCCAGCACCTTTTAATATAGTATCAAAAAAAACCATTTTGTTTAATTTAATTTCATTTGAAGAAAGTAATCATACCCCTCCATAAATCTTCTGTTATCTAGCCTGAGTACCCTTAGGTTCTTGAACCAATTCTCATATTTTATCCTGCATGTTGTCTCCCCAATTAGATTGAGGGCAAGGAGTATATTTTGCCTCTTTTTGTATCCCCAACATTTAGCACAGTGCCTGGCATAATTTGGTGCTCAATAAATGTTAATTAATTGATTGATTAATTGACTTGGTTATTGTCGATGTTCTTTCAAAAATGTGTTGCCCAGAACTGGACTCATTTAAAATCTTGGTTCTTCCCAGGGGATGAGCTTTTAGATGGACATTTATCACTCTATATTTTAAAAGGAGCTTTAGGCTGGGGAGACTAAATAAAAATATATTCCAATTGTCGTCTATTCACCTAATGATAACATACAACAACATATGCACCTTTCCATAATCACAGTCCTCAATATCTGCTAAAAAGTGTGTATGTATGCGTGTGTGTGTGTGTGTGTGTGTGTGAGAGAGAGAGAGAGAGAGAGAGAGAGAGAGAGAGAGAGAGAGAGAGAGAGAGAGAGAGTGTGTGTGTGTGTGTGTGTGTGTGTGTGTGTGTTGTTTCCTCAAATCTCTTCTTTGGGGACAAGTTTAGTCTTCAAATTTAGCAGCATCCATTCTCACTTATTTTCCCCCATTTGTTCTTTCCTTTTATGTCGTCATAGTCATTTTGTAGATCATTTTCCTCATTCTGTTTACTTCCCTTTATATCAGTTCACAAGTCATAGTTATCACTTCTTATAGCACAGTACTACTTCATTACATTCATATCTCACACCGTATGAAGTCATTTCCAGTTTGAAGAGTATCTACCTCACTTCTATTTCTTTGCTAAACTTTTGCAATGAATAAATATTTGGGTGCATATAAGGTTATTTAATTATATTTCTACTAAAGATTTTTTATATATACTTGTCATTTCTCCCATTAGAACGTGAGCTCTTTACAAGTAGGGATTTTTTGCCCTTATATTTGTAACTCAAGCTCCCAGGATAATTATAAAATAGGAGTTAAGGCAACAGGCAAACATACTGCTATTCTTGACTTGATCAAAGTCACATCAATGAACTCATATTAACAAATACTTACTAAGGGTCCACTCTGTGCAAAGCAGTGTGTTAGGTGGTATGCAGTAACCAAAGAAGAAAAAACAGAACAGAACTTATAGCCAAGAGACCTATAAAGTTCTAGCTCTGTCTCTTACTTTCTGGCTTACTATTGACAAATCACTTAATCTCTTTGAACCTTGTTTCCTCATCTGGAAAATGGGGATAATGATATGTATAATACCTATGTTGCAAGGCTATAGTACTGAAAAGTGTTTTATAAACTGTAAAGTATAACATGAAGGTGAATTACTATTATTATTAGTGCTATAGGATAAAATCTCTAACTTTATGAACTTACTATCGAATGTAAGGGCTACCAATATTTCTGGGTCCTTTTAACCCTGGACTTTCACTAAATTCTTTCCAGTATAGTCCTTTTTTTTTTTTTTAAGCAATTGGGGTTAAGTAACTTGCTCAAGGTTACACGGCTAGTTATTTCTGGGTGTGGTGCTAAGTATCTGCGCCCAGATTTTATTCCCAGGTCATCCTGACCCTGGACCTGGTGCTCTTACTCGCTGAGCCACCTGTCCGCCCCTAAGCAACTGGGATTAAGTAACTTGCTCAAGGTTACATGGCCAGGTGTTTCTGGGTAGATGCTAAGCGTCTGAGCCCGGATTCGATCCCCAGGTCATCCTGACACTGGGGTTAGTGCTCTTACTCACTCTGCTACCTTGCCACCCCTCAGTGTAGTCCTTTTTCAATATGAAAGGTAATATACTCTATACTTTGTCATATATATGAATATAAAAACTTAAGATATCAATTAATTTTCATAAAGAAAAATATTCAGTACATATCAACACTTTTAGCATCACAAATTTGTTAAATTTTTATTGACTTAAAAAAATCTGTATATTTTTCACTAATACTACTTCTTTTAGAATACTTGAATAGGACAATATAATTATTTATCAAATATTCCCCCTTTCTCCTTGACAAGCTTCTCAGGCTCTCTGGAAACATACATAAGTTGGGAAATCCAGTTCTAACTGATGAGAGAAAGCAGGTACTCAGAAAATGTACTAAAAGGTACAGCATAAAAGTGAAATGAAAAATTCTTCTGGTTTTGGTTGGATTATTTTGAGAGACTGGAAAGTAGCAAATGATTTCCAAATGAGTGGTTATAGTAAGTCTGTCAGCATGCCGGGGAAATGAAAGGTAGTTCATGTATGAATCATATTTTGAGGCACCAAATAAATCTTTTGGCAGATAGCTAGAGTAACAAATACCCAGACCTCAGATACTGCAGCAAAAAAGCAGTAGATATGGCTGCTGGTTCTCTCAACACTTTCCTACATGAAACAGATCTGTATACAATCTTTGGAATTCTCCAGTCCTATGGGAATGAGAAATCTAGTCCCCCTTAAGCACAATGGTAGGCCTATTTCAAAAGATGACAGCCATAAAATGGCTTCCCAACTTTCCCTTTATATATAGTAAAAAATCCCACCTCGGACAGGCTGTTGTGTCTTAACAAGTCTCCTACTTCTCAGTCTAAGTTCCTAAGCAGTGCCTACCTATTGGGGCAAGACAAGGATATCCTCAATCCAGTTTTTTATATACAGTGGCAGTTCTGAGGCAATGCCAGTTTGAATGCAAAAAAACAAGCATAAGTCCCCCAGAACTGGAGGATAAACAAGGGACTAAAGCTTTAAACATCAAAAAGCAAAAGATCTGAACTTTGTTTTCAATCATAATTTATCTGTTATTTAGACACTATGGGAATGACTAGAGGAGAGTGCTGCTAGCAGTTGCTATTCTTCCTTCCAGTAGGCAGCACAGTGCATAGGGTGCTGGGCATGGAATCAGGAAGACTGATCTTCCTGAGTTCAAATCTGACCTCAGACACTTACTAGGTGTGTGACCCTGAGCATGTCACTTTATCTTATTTGCCTCTGTTTCTTATTCTGTAAAATGAGCTGGAGAAGGAAATGGCAAACCACTCCAGTATCTTTGCCAAGAAAACCCCAAATGGGATCATGAAGAGTTGGACACAACTGAAAAACAACAACAAACAATAACTCTTCTTTGTACTTTCAGGGTAGCATCATGATGCCTACATGGATCTCTCTCTAGAGTCAAGGTAGGAATCACTACTGTTCTGAAGTAATGCCTGTCTAGCAACCTGAAGTGTATTTTCCTTCCAAGAAGAGTTCAAACCATAGAATGCATGAGTTTGGAGACCTTTCCTGAGAGGAAGGAAAACTGTGTACATAGGGTACTGTGTTTGGGTTTTTGTTTTGCATTATTCACGGAATCTTGCTAAACCTGCTGAGTTTAATATATGTATGTATGCATGTATGTACATATTTGTGGATGGATACATTTCTAAGGAGGTAAAAGAGATCCTTTCCTATGCACAACTAACACATTATTACCTTGAATGATTTTATAGGAGATGTGGGCCTTTTTACCCACCTAAATGTGAGCAGCATTGATGTATACTTATACATTTGTCAAAGAACTCTAGGAGAGGATAAGATAAGCCAAACAGATGTAATTCTTAGCATCAACCAAGGCCGAGACCTGTATGTGTAAACCCAGACACTGGGGTGCTGAGCTGTGAGTTATATCTGATAAGTGCTGCATTTTGGAGAAATCAAGTCATAAATTATCTTAAAACACCTTCTTGGAATTCAGTATTACTCTTTTTCCCCTTTAGTGATCTTTTTATACTCAGACTTTATTATTCTTCCCTCCTTTCCTCCAGTATACCCTGGGGGAGGAAATCAGCTCTTCAATACCTGAATTGAGGAAGTGCCAGTATTTCAAATGAGTCACAGAAACCTGCCTAAGGCATAACCTATATATAGACTATATCTGATTGTTACAATAGAACACATATTTTCAATCTCAAACTGTCAAAAAAAATACAACCATAATAATTTTTGCCAGACCTTAATGTTTTTGCTCATTTTTATTTAACCATTGTATCTCATTTTAACCTAGGCTTATTTGATCATGCCTAGTTTATCTAGGCTGGGGACACAGGCTGCTGTGTCCCCTGATACATTAGAAGGAGTACCCTCCTCTGACTGGCTACCTGTGTCTTTAAAACTGTTGGGACAGAACCAGTTGTCCTTTTCTTTCTTTCTGCTCCTTTTTTTTTCCTGCAACATCTAGGGAGTGAAGATCCCATACTGTGTATGTAGCAGCAAGCACCCCAGCATCCCCAGGGTGGCTGCCAACACAGGTTCTTAGATCTGCTTTTCTGAAGGAAAGCAACTCAAAATGGGTTAACAATCTTGCTTTAATCAATCAAACATATCATTTACCTTGTTCAGGGGTAAAAGTCAGCACCCCAAACTTCAGAATATACAGACAGAAGTTACAAGCAGATGTTACAAGAAGACAGAGAAACATTTCAAGCAGACAGGCCTCCAACTGTCTGACCATTACATACATCCATACCTAGTCACAGTTACCAGAGAGGGAAGCATCAACATTTGGGTTGTCAAAAACAGAGGGCTCTCAACAGCTGCCCAGAGTCTCATCTGGTCAAATCACACAACGCTTCTCAAAATGAGCCCCAAAGCAAAGCTCCCATCAGGGTTTATATAGCCCTCTCCTGGCTCAGAGAATGTCACTACCCTCTTGACCCACTGCCCAATCACAAAGTATCTCCTGAAAAACAAGCCTCCCGCCACAGGCTCCAGGTGCACTTAAGCCCATCAAAGGGCCTAGGGGCATGGAAGATCTTAAATTTATATCCCCATTTATATTTTAAATTTATATTCCTATTAAAATGTACCATATTGTTTCAATTTCAATGAAAGAAATTAAGATTTTCTCATGAAAGAAAATGCATTTTAAATTAATTTTTTAAAAGAGAGATTTAGATAGCTGTGTGCATAGATAAACCAAAAATGATGGCCATGACATGCAGTTATTTTTTCTACATTATGACTTTCCCCATCACAAGAAATAAAATGGGAGGGGCAGCTAGGTGGTACAGTGAATAGAGCACCAGCCCTGGAGTCAGGAAGACCTGAGTTCAAATCAGGCCTCAGACACTTTAACACAAAAAACTAGCCCTGTGACCTTAGGCAAGTCACTTAGCCCCAATTGCCTTATCTTCTCTCCCCCCCCTCCCAAAGCAAAATAAATAAATAGAATGGGAATTTGGGGGAAATTTTTCAGATGACAAGCAAAGGTCAGCAGATGACACAAAGAAAGTTTAGAAACTCAGAAATGCATAAAATATATATGTATGATATACATATATACACATGGACACAGCAGATAAGAGTGACTGAAAAGAGAGAGAGGGTAACTGGCTCAGTCTCACAATTTTAAAGATGCAAACAGTCCATCAAAGGAAACTATCCATATGATAGAGGACACAGAAGTCTCCATGTTAGGCAAACTGGGCTTGCTTAGACAAGCGTAGGTTAGGTTACATGATGAAAGTAGTATTGCATGAATTGACATGATCAGATACATTCACTTACAGAAATGGAGAATCATTCCTGGAATGTTCATCATGAATTCTTTTAAATAACCAATTCTTTTTATTCCTAGTAGTGTGGTAATGAAAAGAGTTTTAGAGTTAGAATAAGATCCAGGTTCAACTCTGAGATCTGATATTTACTACTTTTGTGATCTTTGGCAAATTATTTTGTGAGGGATAATTTGCAATGAAGTTTCCCCATTCTGAAAAATCAAATCTAGAATGGCTTCAGCATCCACTAGGCGTAAGTTTAGAAGTCACCTGACCTTACAGGAATCTGGAACTTAGAGCAATGGAGACCCTCCCCAGTGCTACTTCAGCACAAGATATGTCAAATAAGGATAAAACTGCCTTCCTGGCCTTGCATTGGACACCCACATGTTTCTGTGTCCTTTGTCTCCAAGATAGATTCGCACGCCTAGGTTGTGGGCCGGCCTCTCTCCCAATTAGAGTGAAGGCCAGTTGAGGGGTTGGGTTAGAAGGTTATATAACCATGGGCTTGTTTCTACCTGTTGCTCTCCCCTGGCAGACACCATATGAGCAACAGGGGCTTTCTCTCATGAGAAAGTATAAATAAAGTTTTCTCTACTTTCCTAAGTAGTCTCCAAACTCATTTACTGCACCGTTGCATTTCATATCTAGGGTTTCAATTTTCCCAAAATGAAGGGACCAGACTTGAGAATATATAAAGTCCTAAATCTGATTCCTATAATCATCATTTTAGTGTTGATAATGATGGAATAGATAGGGAATTGGGATGGGACATGTGATTTCACTGGTATAGGGAAATCACAAGTGAAAAATCTCCCTTTACCGATAAAAGTTGGCACCTTCTCTGTAAATTATAATTGTAGAGAATTTCCTAGAGCACTGAGGGGTTAAGTGATTATAACAGTCACACAGCCTACATACATCAGCAGCAAAACTTGAACCCTGGTATTACTGACTTTGAGGACAACTCTCTATTCACAATACCACACTGCCTTTCATGAAGGAATAAGTTAGCAAAAATAATTACATTTGTCCTTTCCACATTACAGGGATTAGGGATATGGCACCACTGCAATCTGGAAAATACATGTAAAATTTTTTGACCCTCCCTTCATACCAGAGAAGATGTCTGAATTTTTTCTCTTTTTCTTTTATGGGATATTTACACTACCTTACTATAAAATTTGGGTTGACATTACACAATACTATACATATATATTTTATGCATTTCTGAGTTTTTAAACTTTTTTTTGTGTCATCTGCTGACCTTCGCTTGTCATCTGCAAAACTCCCACAAAATTCCCATTTTATTTCTTATGCTAGCTCATGATATATTGAAACCATGATGGGGAAAGTCACAATGTAGAAAAGATATGTCATGGTCATCATTTTTTTGGGTTTATCTATATATGCACACAAGCTATCTAAATCTCTTTTTAAAAAACAATCTAAAATACAGTTTTCTTTCATGAGAAAATCTTAATTTCTTTCATCGAAACTGAAACAATGGGGTACATACACTTTGTAGCTTCTTGTGAGAAAAGATTGTGATTGAATAAACTTGAGAAGTAGCATGGATAACAGGAACCTCTATTCAAATTTTGCCTCCAACACATACTGTGTAACTTTTCAGTGTTCCAAGTGTTGACTATCCCAGTGTTGGCTAACCCAGGGGGTTACCACTAAACATCAGTGGAGGGAGTTTCCACACTAGGGTTTTTTACATTGTTTACATCACAGACACAAGAAGGAAAGCGCAAAGGAAGGAATAAAATAAGGATGAAGTCTTTACTATGAGTCAGTCAAGTAGTGTGCTAATCACTGGGGATAAGAAATACAGGCAAAAAGGAAGGCAGTCCTTACCCCCAAGAAACTTACATTCTAACGGAGGAAGACACAAAAAGTAGCTAAAAAAATGGGAGTAGGGGAGCCGGGTTGTTGAAAGCACCTGGTGATGAGATACAGTTTTGAAGCTGAAAGCCAGGAGCAGAACTAGGAGGGAAATAAAGGCCAGCCTGGGACCCTCCACAAAATACAGGCACCATGAGGAACTCACCAATGGGACAAGGGGAGGGGTCTTGTAGAGCGACGTTCCAGACGCAGAAGCCCACAGCAGCACAGGACTTTCCGGCGCAGGCGCTTTGGCGGCTGCCAAAGGAATTCCAGCTGCCCTCGGAAAATGTAAAGTTGTCACTGCGCACGCTCCTGTTTGTCACGTGACCATCGTCTGCCTGTCTCCAGTCTCCCCTCTCTGCAGCTTGAAGAAGTTTACAAGCTTGTACGGGTCTGCTCAAAGGCATGGAGACTCCAAATACTGAGATAATTTCCAGCATAAGACAGCAATGGAGACATGGTTTTGATTTTTAGAAGTCAGGGCCAGGTCTAGGAGAGGAAACCCTTAAGTGATATGTTTCCCAGTCATTTACAAACCATGCAGCCTGTGCTATATTCATGTTCTTCATTGTCTATAGGATCCTGGTTTCTGACTCTGAGACAATGGGTTCATGTACGTGAGCTTTTGCCTTCTCTTGCCTAGAAACAGGATGACACATCATTTCCCAGCCATGCAGCCCATCTTCTTTGTCCCCCACCCCACCCATCCTGGACTAACTTTAACCATAGAGGGGTTTAATGATTTAGCCATGGTCATGCATTATGGTCTGTAGCAGGATTTTGAATGGGGTCTTCAACTCCAAGTCAATATACTGTATTACCCCACACTGCTTCTGAGGTGCAGGGAGTAAGGGAGTATATGGAAATACATGAACCTGAGTTTGGAATCCTGTTTAGGATTTCATAAGTAGAATCAGTGCACAAAGGGAATTGGTGATTCTAAAAAGAAAAAATTCTGACGGTACAATTAAAATAATTCCACTGAAAAAGAAAATGAAGAAACATTCAGAGAAAGCAGTGTGACTGTACAGAAAACTATCTGACAGCATCAGATTATAAAAGAACATTTAGAAAAAATGTGGAAGAAGGGGCATATAACCTGGGATGAATACAAATGAATGACTTGGACTTTTAAGAGTGTTGTCAGAAGGGGCGGCCAGGTGGCTCAGCGAGTAAGAGCACCGGCTCCAGTGTTGGGATGACCTGGAAATCGAATCCCAGGCTCAGACACTCAGCACCACACCCAGAAATAACTGGCCGTGTAACCTTGAGCAATTACTTAACCCCGATTGCTTTAAAAAAAAAAAAAAAGAGTGTTGTCAGAAACTATAAATCTAGAGTAAGTTGGGATTTGAGAAAAAATCCTATTGACATCAAAAAAGATTTTGTCTGGCTTGTTTTTATTAATTTTTTTCATTTTTCAAATGCTTTATTAACTCCTGATTTATATCATTCATTTCCGCCAGATTTTGAGTTACAAATTTTCTCCCCATTTTTCCCCTATCCACTGCCCCAAAATAGCAGTCCCACAAGATATCCCCTCCTCCAATCTGCTGTCTACCATATTTTCTCCCATACCCCTTTCGACTTTTCCAGTGTATCTCTATGCCCCAGTGCCTGTATATCTTATTTCCCAATTACATGTAAGATAGTATTAATAATAGTATTATACATATGTATATATACGTATATTTTAATATTTGATTTTAAAACTTTGAATTCCACATTCATTCCCTTCCTCCCTTGTCACCCACCCTTACTGGGAAGATAAGCAGTTAAGTATAGGTTGTACATGTGTGGCTAATGCAAAACGATACCATAGTAGATATATTGTAAAAGACTGACTATATTTCCCTCCCTCCTATCCCACTTCCCACTTGTTCTATTCTCTACTTTGATCCCTTACCTTTTCAAAAGTGGGTGCTTCCAACTTCCCTACCCCCCAGCCTGCCTTCCCTTCCATCATTCCTCCTCTCTTCCTCCCCCCACCCCACTCTCCTGCAGGATAAGAAACCCTATTTAGTGTGTATTTCATTCCCTCCTCAAGCCAAATTCAATGGGAATAAGGTTGACCCATTCCCTTTTGCCTTCTTATTCTTCCCCTCCATTGTAACCATTTTCCCTTGTCTCTTCTATATGAGATAGTTTACCCCATTCTGTCTCTCTCCATCTCCTCTCATTTTATTCCTCTCTCACCTCTTAATTTCACCTTTTAAGTATCATCCCTTCCTGTTAAATTGGTCCTGTGCCCTCTATCTATGTATATCTGTAAACATATATACACACATTCACATATGTATTCATATGCCCATATATCCTCATATATAGACATATATATATATTTCTATTACCTTCAACTACTAAGAAAAGTTTCATAAGTTACAATTATTGTTTTTCCATGTAAGAATGTTAATAGTTCAACTTTGATAAGTTCCTTATGATTTCTTTTCCCTGTTTACGTTCTCATGCTTCTCTTGCTTCTTGTATCTGAATGTCAAATTTTCTGTTCAACTCTGGTTTTTTCAGCAAGAATGCTTGAAAGTCCTCTATTCCACTGAATGACCATATTTTCCCCTGAAACATAGTACTCAGTTTTGCTGGGTAGGTGACTCTTGATTTTAATCCCAGCTCCTTTGACCTCTGGAATATCATATTCCAAGCCCTTTGATCCCTCAGTGTAGGAGCTGCCAGAGCCTGGGTTATCTTGATTGTGTTTCCACAATATTCTTGTGAATATATAATTATAATATAATTATATATATATAAACATATATATTATATATATATATATATAAACAATATAATTGTTTCTTCCTGGCTGCTTGTAATATTCTCTCCTTGATCTGGGAATTCCAGAACCTGGCTATAATATTCCTAGGAGTTTTCTTTTTCAGGAGGTGATCGGTGGATTCTTTCAAGCTCCATTTTGCCCTCTGGTTCTAAAACATCAGGTCAGTTTTCTTTGAGAACTTCCTGGAGGATGATTTCTAGGTTCTTACTTTGATCATGGCTTTCAGGTAGTCCAAGAATTTTTAAATTATCTCTCCTGGATCTATTTTCCAGGTCAGTGGTTTTTCCCATGAGATATTTCACCTTGCCTTCTATTCTTTCATTTGTTTGGATCTGTTTAACAGCATCTTGATTTCTCATAAAGTCATTAGCTTCCATTTGCTCCAATCTAATTCTGAAGCAATGATTCTCCTCATTGAGCTTTTGAGATTCTTTTTCCATCTGGCAAATTAGGCTTTTTAAGGCATTCTTCTCCTCATTGCCTTTTTGAGCTCTTTTGCCATTTGAGTTAGTCTATTTTTAAGGTGTGATTTTTCTCAGTCAGGCTGTTAACTCTCATTTCATAATTTTCTTGCATTGTTCTCATTTCTCTTCCCAATTTTCCCTCCACTTCTCTTATCTGCTTCTTAAGGTCCTCTATGGCCTGTAACTAGATTGTATTTTCCTTTGAAGCTTTTGGTGCAGGAGTTCTGACTTCACTGTCTTCCTCCTGTTCCATGCTTTGCTCCTTTTTGTCCCCAAAATAGGAGTCTAATGTTGGAATGTTCTATCTGCTTTGTTTCCTTTGCCTGGTCATGTCACCCCTCAGTCACTTGACCCCTGGGCTTTTTGCCCCAATAGTACTCTGCCACCAGACAGGGGAGCTTTCATCCCAAATGCTGGGGTTTTCTCAGCTGCCGGAGGTTTTAGATGGGTGCCCTCTCTGAGGTCTCCACACACTCTGGCAAGCTGGACACACTCCCCAGGACCTCCACCCTAGACTGCAATCCAGATCCAAGCAGGCTAAAGCAAGAGTGATTGCCCCTCAGACTGGTGCTTGGTCCCCCTACACTCTGCAGGCCAGGAGCTGAAGCTGCTACATGGCGCTGGCTGGCTGTGCTGGAGTCTCAGCAGCTTCTTGCCCCGGGGGCAAAAGCCATGCACTTCCACTTACTGGGTCCCAAAGACCAGACTGCACTGACCTCTCACTTTGTCCTTCGCATCTACATGTTGATAAATCTGGAAATGGCCACAGCTGCTGCTGATCTGGAATCCCTCCAGCCAGCAGCTGGTCAGGCCCGCCCTGGGGCTAAAGCCTCGGTGTGGGGCTGGGCTTGGCTCCCAGAGCACTGTGCTGGCCAATTCCTGCTGGACTGCCAGGCTGTCCTCAGCAGGAGGTTAGCTTCTCTGTGTCATTTTGTGGGTTCTGCAGCTCCAAAGTTTGTTTAGAGTCCCCTTTTCACATGGATTGGGGAAGGTGGAAGCCAGAGCAGCAGGGAGGTCCTGCTTCTACTCCGCCATCTTTTGGTTTTAAACTACATTCATAGCAGCTAGGGCAGCTAGATGGTGCAGTGGATAGAGCACAGGGTCTAGAGTCAAGAAGACTTGAGTTCTGGGGCGGCTAGGTGGTACAATGAGTAGAGCACCAGCCCTGTAGTCAGGAGGACCTGAGTTCAAAACTGGCCTCAGTCACTTGACACACTTACAAAGCAGTGTGACCTTGGGCAAAGCACTTAACCCCAATTGCCTTGCCTTCCCCCCTCCAAAAAGCAAAAATAAGACCTGAGTTCAACCATTACATCAGATACTTATTAGCCCTGTGACTCCGGGCAAGTCACTTAACCCTGTTTGTTTTAGTTTCCTCATCTGTAAGATGAGCTGAAGAAAAAAACAGCAAACCACTCCAGTATCCTTGCCAAGAAAACTCCAAATAGGGTCATGAAGAGTCAGACAACTGAAAAATAACTGAACTGACCATTCACAGTAAGATGATGGACAAGGGAGGAAGAGGTACACTGCTTGGAGCAGAAGATAAAATGTGAATCAGCCTTCAAGCTTCATTCACTTCCTACTTAGCCTATTTCCTTCAGCAGTCATTTAATAGGAAATTATAGGATTTAGAACTAGAAGGGACATTGGAAATTATTTAGTCCACCCCCTCCTTTTATAGATGCAGAAACTGAGGCTCAGAGATGAATGATTTGCCCAGTATCACACAATTCATTGGTGGTAGAACCAGGATATAAACTCAGGTACTCCAGAGTACCTGACTCCAGATCCACTATCTTTTCCACAATGCTATCTTCTCTTGTATCTTTGGATCACTTATGTTTTTTACCTTTTTATTATGCTAAGTTTTACCCTAAAACTTTTATCCTTACTGTGAACTTTTGTTACTCTTGCATCTGAGTGGCTGACTTCTGCTAAGAGGGAATAATTAAATATTTTGAATTTAAATATAACCTAAACTCATAATATAGAAACTATAGAAATCCATCACAGCTACTTTACAATCTTTTTATTCTACTCTTTTTGATTCCTGAGTACATTTCCACCCCACCAAGTTACTTTAAACTACCATGTACCTTACTCCCCAAACTCCTGCTTTCCTTATTCTCAGCTGACTGCACCTTGTATTTGACTGAGAAGACTGAAGTCATCTAATATGAAATCCTTCAACTTCCTACTTACCCACCTCAAAACATATCTATCCCTATCCCTTTCTGCACAATTCAAAATATCTTTGTATCTTCTCTTTTCCTTCTTCTTTCCTTTCTTGAAAGAAGAGATTCTCTTCCTCTTTAAGACTAATTTTTCTATACTGGCCTTTGTTCCCACTCTTCTTGTCATGCCTGGGAATAAATTATTTATTAAATCTTCAACTTCAAACCTTTCAGCACCCTTTATATCTTTGCCAACAAACATGCTCTAGTTTCCCCATGTCCCCAAAATGCCTATGATCAAACATTTATACCTATAGCAATATCTTATCTTTTTATTTCCTTTCTCCACCAAACTTTTCATTCTTTTTAATAGTATTTTATTTTTTCCAATTAAATATAAAGATAGTTTGCAACATTTTTTAAAAAGATTTTGAGTTCCAAATTTTTCCCCTACCCCCTCTTCCCTTTCTCCCTCCCCAAGATGGCAAGCAATCTGATATAGGTTATACATGCAATCATATTAAATATATTTCTTGTTGTGAAAGAAGAAACAGAACAAAAGGGAAAAACCACACCCAAAAAAACACCCCCAAAAAGGGAAAATAGTATGCTTCAATTTGCATTCAGACTTTATACTTCTTTCTCTGGATGTGGATAGCATTTTCCAACATAAATTTTTTGGAATCGCCTTGGATCATTATATTGCTGAGAAGAGGTAAATTTGTGATAGGTGTTCATCCACCGTGTTGCTGATATGGTGTGCAATGGTTTTGCTTACTTCACTCAGCATCAGTTAATGTAAGTCTTTCCAGTTGTTTTTCTTTCTGAAATGTGTCTGCTTATTCTTTCTTATAGCACAATAGTATTACATTACATTCACATGTTACAGTTTGTTCAGCCATTCTCAAATTGATAGGCATCCCCTCAATTTCCATTTCCCACCACAAAAAGAACTGCTATAAATATTTGTGTACATGTGGGTCCTTTTCCACTTTTTATGATCTCTTTGGGATACAGACCTAGTAGTGCTATTGCTGGTTCAAAGGATATTCCGTTCCATTGCCCTTTGGGCATAGTTCCAAATTGCTCTCCAGAATAGTTGGTTAGGTTCACAACTCTACCAACAATACATTAGTATTCTAGTTTTCCCACATATTCTTCAACATTTATCATTTTTCTTTTCTGTCATATTAGCCAATCTCATAGGTATGAGGTGATAACTCAGAGTTGTTTTAATTCACATTTCTCTAATCAATAATTATTTAAAGCATTTTTCTGGTTGTTGTTTTTTTTTTAGAGGAGGGAAGACAAGGCAATTGGGATTAAGCAACTTGCCCAAGGTCACGCAGCTAGTAAGTGTGTCTGAGGCTGGATTTGAACTCAGGTCCTCCTCACTCAAGGGCCAGGTCCTTCCGACTCCAGGGTCAGGGCTCTCTATTCACTGTGCCACCTACCTGCCCCTAGAACATTTTTTCATAAGACTGCAGGTAGATTTAATTTTTTTATCTGAAAGCTGCCTGTTCATATGCTTTGATCATTTATCAATTGGGGAATGACTTGTATTCTTATAAATTTGACTCAGTTTTCTATATATATTTAGAAATGAGGCCTTTATCAGAGGCACTGGTTGTAAAAGTTATTTCCCACCTTTCTGCTTCCTTTCTAATCTTGGTTATATTGGCTTTATTTGTGCCAAAACATTTCAATTCAATGCAATCAAAGTTATACATTTTATATTTCATAATGTTCTCTACTCCTTGTTTGGTCATAAATTCTTCCTTTCCCCATTGATCTGAGAAATAAACTATCCCTTGCTTTCCTAATTTGCTCATGGCATCAGGGTTTATGTCTAAATCATGTATGCCCATTTTGAATTTATTTGGGTATATCGTGTGAGGTGTTGGTCTATGCGTAGTTTCTGCCATACTATTTTCAATTTTTCCTAGCAGTTTTTGTCAAATAGTGAGCTCTTATCCCAGAAGCTAGAGTCTTTGGGTTTATCAAACAGTAGATTACTATAGTCATTTACAAAAGCTTCTCATGTACCTAATCCATTCCACTGATTCACCATCTTTTTCTTAGCCAGTACCAAATTAGTTTGATGATTGCTGCTTTCTAATATAGTTTTAGATCTGGTACAGCTAGACCAACTTCCTTTGCATTTTTTTTTTCATTAATTCCCTTGATATTTTTTACCTTTTTTTTCTTCCAGATGAATTTTGTTATTATTTTTTCAACTCCATTGTAGGGGGCGCTGTCGAGGGTTAGCTCTGAGGGGTTTGCCATGGGTGGGAATCCAGGCCAAGGACTCCCTTGAGCCTGTTTCCACCCACCTGGGCCCAGTAACTCAGGATGTTGATTCACTCCACCCCTCCACTCTTCCCTCTCCCCGCCCCCCCCCCCCCCCATGTGCTAGGGAGGCTTGGAACATTCTGACCATCCCTGAAACCCTGGCCACTTTAATGACATAGATAAAGTAGTGACATATGAGATAAGAAAGCAGGGAAGTGTCCCAAGGGAATGGTCTCCTAAAGGTTGCAAGTTAGGTGCCTAATGTAGCAAACAACATGAAATTTCCCATGAGAAAGTATGATGTAAATGCTTAAGCTATAGTATATAAACCTGAACCCTCAGAAGCTTATTTGAGATTTGCTTGGCATGCAATAAACGTATGAATGCAATCTCTGCCTGGCCCACGAATCCGTTATTCAATCCATTATTCAAGCTCCCACGTTTCGGATGGTGCTGTGAGTGTGGTTTATACTCCATAAAGTATTTTTTGACAGTTTGATTGTTATGGTACTGAATAAATAAATAAGTTTAGATAGAATTGTAATTTCTATTATATTAACTCAGCCTACCCATGAACAATTGATATTTTTCCAATTGTTTAGATCTGACTTTTTTTTTGTATGAAAAGTGGTTTGTAATTGTGTTCATACAGTTCCTGGGTTTGTCTTGGCAGGTTGACTTCCAAGTATTTTAGATTGTCTATAATTATTTTAAGTGAAATTTCTCTATCTCTTGCTGCTGGTATTGCTGGTAATATATAGAAATGCTGATGATTTATGTGGATTCATTTTATATCTTGTGATTTTACTAAAGTTGTTAATTATTTCAAGGTTTTAGTTGATTATCTAGGATTCTGTAAGTATATCATATATCATCTTCAAAGACTGATAGTTTTGTTTCCTCATGGCCTATCCTAAATCCTTCGATTTCTTTTTCTTCCTTTATTGCTGAAGCTAACATATCTAGTAGAATATTGAATAATAGTGGTGATAATGGGGATTCTTGCTTAACTCCTGATTTTCTTATGAAAACTTCTAGCTTATCCTCATAACAGATAATGTTTGCTGATAGTTTTATATAGACACTATTTTATCATTTTAAAGAAAACTCCTAATGGAGTACTCTCTAGTGTTTTTAATAAGAATGGGTGCTGTATTTTGTCAAAAGCTTTTTCTGCATCTGTTAAGATAATCATATGATTTCTGATGGTTTTGTTGTTGATATAGTCAATTATGCTGATAGTTTTTCCTAATGTTGAATCAGTCCTGCATTCCTAGTATAAATCCCACCTGGTCATAGTGTGTTATCCTCATGATAAATCACTGTAATCTCTTTGCTAATATTTTATTTAAAATTTTTGCATCAACATTCATCAGAAAAATGGTCTATAATTTTCTTTGTTTTGGCTCTTCCTGGTTTAAGCATTGACACTATATTTGTGTCATAAAAGGAATTTGGTAGGACTCCTTTGCCTGTTTTTCTAAAAAGCTTATGTAAGTATTGGAATTAATTGTTCTTTAAATGTTTGGTAGAATTCTCTTGTAAATCCATCAGGCCCTGGAGATTTTTTCTTAGGGGTTTATTGACGGTTTGTTCGATTTCTTTTTCTAAAATGGTGTTATTTAAGTATTTTATTTCTTCTTATGTTAATCTGGGCAATTTATATTTTTGTAAATATTCATCCATTTCACTTAGATAATCTGATTTATTGGCATATAGTTGGGCAAAATAGATTCTTATTATCCCTTTGATTTCCTCTTCATTGATGGTAAATAAACCCTTTTCATTTTTGATACTGGTAGTTTAGTTTTTAATTAAAATTAATCAAAGGTTTATCTATTTTATTGTTTTTTTTCATAAAACCAGCTTTTAGTTTATTTATGAGTTCAATAGTTTTCTTTTTCTTTTTGGAGGGCAATTGGGGTTACGTGACTTGCCCAAAGTCACACAGCTAGTAATTATGTCAAGTGTCTGAGGCCAGATTTGAACTCAGGTCCTCCTGACTCCAGGGACAGTGCTCTATTCACTGTACCACCTAACCGCCCCTCAATAGTTTTCTTAATTTCAGTTTTATTCATCTCTCTTTTGATTTTTAGTATTTCTAATTTGACATTTAATTGGGAATTTTTAATTTGTTCTTTTTGTACCTTTTTTAGTTGCATACTAATTCACTGATCTCCTCTTTCTCTATTTGATTCATGTAAGCCTTTAGAAATATAAGATTTCCCCTAAGAACTGCTTTGGCTGCATCCCATAAGTTTTGGTTTATTGAATTGTCATTTTCTTTGCTGAAGCTATTGACTGTTCCTATCATTTGATTTTTGACCCACTCATTCCTTAGGATTTGATTATTTGGTATACAATTAATCTTTCATCTATCTTTCCCTGGTCCATTGTTACATGAAATTTTTATTGTATTATGATCTGAGAAGGATACATTCAATATTTCTGCCTTTCTGCATTTGATTGTGAGGGTTTATGCCCTAATTCATAGTCAATTTCTGTGTAGGTACCATGCCTCCCTGAAGAAAAGTATATTCCTTTTAATCCCCATTCATTTTTCTCTAGAGGTCTAGCATATCTACCTTTTCTAAAATTCTATTCACCTCCTTAACTTCTTTCTTGTTTATTTATATTTATTATTTGTCAGATTATCTAGCTTTGAGAGGGGGAGATTGAAGTCATCCACTATTATTGTTTTACTATTTCCTCCTGTAACTTATTTAACTTCTTTAGAAATTTGGATGCTATATGATTTGATGCATATATATTTAGTTGATATTACATCATCACATCATGACAGAGAAAGAAAACTATAGTACCTTTTACCAAGATGTGATTCCCTTCCTAATCTCGTTTAATTAGATCTAATTTTGCTTTTGCTTTGTCTGAGATTATGTTTGCTACCCCTGCTTTTTTTAAAATTTAAGCTGAAGAATAATATATTCTGTTCCAGCCTTTTACCTTTACCCTGTATATGTCTCTCTACTTAAAATGTGTTTCTTATAAACAACATATTGTAAAATTCTGGCTTTTAATATACCCTGCTTTCTGCTTCTGTTTTATGGAAGAGTTCATCCCATTCACATTCATAGTTATGATTACTGTCTGTTTCCTTCCATTCTATTTTTACCTTGTTTATACTTTTCTTTCTCTCTCCATTCACCCTATCCTTCTTCATTAGTGTCTTGTTTATGACCACTGCCTCCCTCAATCTTCCCTCCCTTCTATCAGCTCCCTTTCTGCACCCTTCTCCTACTACTTCCCTATGTGGTAAGATATATTTGTTTACCCAACTAAGTGTATATGTTATTCCCTTTTTGAACCAATTCTAGTGAAAGTAAGGTTCCAACAATGCTTATCACCCTCCCTTCTTTCCCTTTACTATAGCAAGTATTTTACACCTCTTCATGTAATATAACTTACCTCATTCTGTCCATCCCTTTCCTCTTCTCCCAATTTGATCCTTTTTTCACCCCTTATTTTTTTATATCATCATATCAAAGTCAACTTATACCCACACCTTCTGTCTATGTATATTCCTTCTAACTATTTTAATAGAGATAGAATTCTCAAGAAGTATAAGTATTATCTTCCTATATAGGGAAGTAAACAGTTTAACTTCATTACATGACATGTCCTTTCTTCTTTCCTGTTTACCTTTTAATGCTTCTCTTGAGTCTTGCATTTGATGATAGAATTTTCTGTTCAGTTCTGGTCTTTTTGTCAGCAAAGTTTGAAAGTTTCCTATTTCATTAATGTCTATTTACCCTTGAAAAGTTATGCTCAGTTTTGTTGGTAAGTTGATTCATGGTTGTAATCCAAGCTCTTTTTCCTTCCAGAATGTCATATTTCTTTTTTTAAATTTATTTTTAGTTTTCAAGTTTTTGAGTTACAAATTTTCTCCCATCTTTCCTTTACCCCTACCCCAAGATAGTGAGCCTACTGACTACCCCTTCCTCCAATCTGCTCTCTCTTATATCCTCCCCCATATCCCCTCTAACATTCTAGTAGGGCAAGATGGATTTCTATCCCCAGTGCCTGTATATCTTATTTCCCAGTTGCATTAAAAAAAGATATTTTTAACATTTGTTTTGAAAACTTTGATTTCCAGATTCTTTCTCTTCTTCCCTCCTCACTCACCCCCCGCTGGGAAGATAAGCAATTCAATATAGGTGTAGTTATACAAAACATTTCCATAGTAGTTATATTGTGAAAGACTAACTTTATTTCCCTCAATCCTATCCCACCCCCCACTTATTCTATTTTCTCTGTTCCTTTTCAAAAGTATGTGCTCCTAACTACCCTCTCCTCCTATCTGCCCTCCCTTCTGTCATACCCCCTTTTATCCCCTTCCCACCTACTTTCCTGTAGGGTAAGATACCCAAATGAGTGTGTATGTTATTTCCTCCTTAAGCTAAATTCAATGAGAGTAAGGTTGACCTATTCCCTTTCACCTTCCTGCTCTTCCCCTCCACTGTAAGTTTTCTCTTGCCTCTTTTATATGAGATAATTTACCCTATTCTGTCTCCCCCTTTCTCCTCCTATTATATTCCTCTCTCACCTCTTAATTTAATTTTTTAGATTATCATCCTTTCCTATCAACTGATCCTGTGCCCTCTATCTATGTATACATGTACACACATATACACATACTGTATATATTTTTTAACTTTGAGACTAAAATGTTCTCTATTTCCAGGTATTTTGAGTTAGTTTGGTGCATCTGTAAATTATATGGACCCAGAAACAGGACCCACAGAATCCTTGTAGTTCTGTTGGTAGTTAAAACAATCAAAGCACTTCCTCTTTGGTCCAGAGCATTTTCTCAGAAAAACAATGTCCTGTCAGTTCCTACATGGATCAGATTGCTGGCATTATACAATCTAGCCTTTGTGTGGGATTTATAGAAGGTCACTGCACTCCCAGTACTGCTGAATTAATTGCCTAGAACAGATGTATGATATCTGTGAACCATATCCTCTAGCTGAAACCCAAGCCAATGGGAGTTGTCCCAGACAACTGTCTGACCTGGGATAGAAAAACTTTTATGATTTTAATTTAACAACTTATGAATATTCTGTGCTTCCCAAACCAATTTCCAAGAGTTTGGTGTCCAATTCTGACTCCCAATTTTCAATTTTGACAGTCTAAATATAACTCCCCATTTTAAATTTAACTGCCAAATAGAGACAGGAAACATTTATAGAGGCTCAAGTGTTGGACTTTCCATCCTGAATTTTTACTCCCAATTTTGACTCTAATTTTTGAATTTTCACTTTAAAAAATTTACTCCCTATTCTAAATTTGACAGTTGGACTTAGAACCATTTTTATGTCACCTTATCACTGTTAAGTCACTTTGTCATTGTCACCATGGTCACTGCCACAATATCACCTTACATTGTTTTCTGTGTCACTTTGTAACTGTCACCTTGTGACTCTATCTTTCCATCACTTTACCACTGTTTTCAGTGTGCCACCTCAACAATCGTCATGGTTTTTTTGGACAGTGTACCATTGACCCCTTATCCACTGTCACTGTGTCACTCTGTAATTGTCATTATGATAATAGCTACCATGTCATCATTCCTCTAGGTCATTTTTGTCATTGTCATCTTGTCTTTCTGCCTTTCAATTTGTCATTGTGTCACTTTGTTACTGTCCCCATGTCACTTCATCATTGTCACCATGGCCCTTGTCTTTATGTCATTGTCACCATGCCATCATGTCCCCTTGTTACACTGTCACTGTCCTATGGTCATTCCCACTTTCTGTCATTTTGTCTAAATTTGACTCTGTATTCTGAATATGACTGTCAGATTTGGACAGGAAGCATTTTAAGTCTTAAGGGTTTGGTTCTGCATTCTGAATTTTGACTCTCAACATTGATTTTTGACCCTCTAAATTTGACTCCCAAATCTAACTTTGACCATCAGATTTAGATAGGAAGCATATTGAACCTTAAGTGTTTGTTTCTGTGTCTTGAGGTTTGACTCTCAATTTTGATGCCCATTTTTGAATTTATACTCCCTAAGTTTGACTCCTCATTCTAAATTTGATTGCCAAGTTGGGACAGGAAGAATATTGAGTTCTGACTCCCAAATTTCAATTTTGACTCTCTCAATGTGACTTCCCATTCTAAATTTGATTGCCAGATTACGACAGGAAGCATTTTGAGTCCTAAGTTTTTGACACTACAGTCTAAAATTTGACTCCTAATTATGACTTCCAGTTTTGAATTTTGTTTCTATAAATTTGCCTCCTCATTCCAAATCTGACTGCCTAATTGAGACAGGAAGCATTTTGAGTCTCAAGTGCTGGACTCCTCACCTGGAATTTTGACCCCATTTTTGACTCCCAATTTATTTTGACTCTTTGAATTTGACTCTCCACTCTAAATTTGACTGATAGATTTAAACAGAGCTATTTTTATGTCACTTCATTACTATCAACATGTCATTTTGTCATTCTCACCATGGTCATTGCCACCACATCACTGCCACCAAGTCATTGTGTCTCTGCTTCACTTTATAACTGTCACATTGGCAAAGAGTCTGTCTCTTTGTCATTTGATTACCTTGCCACTGTTACCAGGGTAAGTGCCACCTTCTTACCATCTCCGTGGTTTTAAAAAAATATGTGCCCTTGTCACTTTTGTCACTGTCACCATGTCACTGTGTCATTGTCATCATGATCATGGCCACTATGTCACCAATACCATGTCATCATGTTTCCATGTCATTTTGTCACTGTCACCTTGTCCTTTCTTTCCAGTAACTTGTCATTGTGTCACCTTGCCACAGTCCTAGTGACTGTGTCCTAGTGACACTGTTCCCATGTCATTGTGTTGTTGTTACCATGATCCTTTATCATTAACACCAGGGTCCCTGTCCCTATATCATTGTCACTATGCCATCATATCTCTGTGTCACATTGTCACTGTCAGCTCTGTCGTTTTGTCTTAATTTGACTCCCCATTCTAAATGTGACCATTGGATTTAGATAGAAAGAATTTTAAGTCATAAGGGTTTTGTTTTTCTTTTTTGCATCCTGAATTTTGATTCCTAGCTTTCAATTTTGACTCTAAATTTGATTCCTCATTCTAAATTTCACTGCCAAACTTAGAAAGGAAGCATTTTGAATCTTAAATGTTTCAAACTCTTTGGTCTGAATTTTTACTCCCAATTTTGAAATTTGCCTCTAAATTCCAAATTTGACTGTCAAATTTAGACATGAAGCATTTTGAGTCTTAAGTGTTTGTTTCTGTGTCCTGATTTTTGACTCCCAATTTTGACTTTCAGTCTTGAATTTTGACTCCCTAAATTTGATTCCTCATTCTAAATTTGAGTGTCAGATTTATACAGGAAGCATTTGATGTCTCAAGTGCTTGACTCTGGCCTAGAGATACAGATGAGAAAAATTGAGGTTCAAAGATGGGAAATGACTTGACTAAGTTTACAGAGGTAGTACATTGTAGTACTCTGAATAGAACCTAGATCCTCTCATTACAAAGCAAGTATTATGCATTGTACCTCACTATCTCTATAAGATAGGGTAAAATTATTTTACTTAATTTAGAAAATAGTCATACCTTTCACTCTTATACCCTTCTCCCCCAAAATCTTCAAATCTCTATTAATAAGAGAATAGTAAATTAAAAGAACTCTGTGCTTCCACTTCACATTGACAAACATGATAAAAGACAGAAATAACCAATGTTGAAGAGGTCGTGGGAAATATAGGGTCACTAACAGTTAGTCATTAGAGCTGTGAATTGATCCAACAACTTTCAAAAACAGTTTGGAATGATGAGAGAATAGTCACTAGACTTCATACTCTTTGACCTGATTATAATGCTACTAGACAAATTCTAATTAAGTCAGTCAGAAAAAATGGTCACATATATACAGAAGTTTGGGGCTCTCTTCTCTTCCTCTATGGTCTCTCAATAATGATGTAAGTTCCATTATTATTATTAGAAAGATGAAGCAGTGAGGTGGCACAGTGGGTAGAGTATCAGGCCTGGAATCAGTAAGACCTGAGTTCAAATACAGCCTCTGACACTAACTAACTGTGACTCTGAGCAAGTCACTTAACCCTGTATGCCTAAGTTTCCTCTTCTGTATTATGAGCTGGAGAAGGAAATGGCAAACCACTTCAATATCTTTGCAAAAAAAACCCATCAAATGGAGTCATGAAGAGTCAAACATGACTGAAAGGACTGAGCAACAACAAATTAGGAAGATGATTCCAAGGTATACATATCCAACCACCAGCGTCTTCAGTGAGAACTTCAGTCTTGCATCTCCAATTATGTATTGAACATTTCAGACTGGATGTTCTGAGTTTGCATGTCTAAAACTGAAGTAATTTTCTTTCAACCCTAATCTCACTCCTTATTGAAATGTCCACATTTCTGTCAAAGGCACTAATGTCTTTTTAAAGACACCTTCCTTCACATTTTTTCTTTAATTCCATTGATATTCTTGACCTTTTGTTCTTCCAGATGAATTTTGTTATGATTTTTTTCTATATCTTGAAAATTATTTTTTGGTAGTTTGAGTGTTATGGCACTAAATAAGTAAATTAATTTAGGTAGAATTGTCATTTTATTATATTGGTTCAGCCTACCCATGAGCAACTAATATTTTTCCAGTTGTTCAAATCTTATTTTATTTTTGTGAAAAGTGCTTTCTAATTTTGTTCATATAATTCCTAGGTTTGTCTTGTAGACTTTTTAGTGCTTTATATTGCCTAAAATTATTTTAAGTGAAATTTCTCTTTGTATATCTTGCACTGAATTTTGTTGATAATATATAGACATATGGATGATTTGTGTGGGTTTATTTTTTATTGAAACTTTGTTAAAATTGTTAATTATTTTAAATAGTTTTTAGTTGATTCTCTAGAGTTCTCCAAGTATGCCCATCATATCATCTGCAAAGAATGATAGTTTTGTTTTCTTATTGCCTGTTCTATTTCCTTTAGTTTCTCTGTCTTTTCTAATTGCAGTAGTTAGTATTTCTAGTATAATATTAAATAATAGTGGTGATGACGGGGATCCTTTATGAACTCCTAATTTTATTACAAAAGCTTCTATTACAAATAGAAAGCCTCATTACAAATAATGCTTGCTGATGCTTTGACATTTTAAGGAAAGCTCCATTTCTTCCTGGCTTTCTAGAGTTTTAAATAGGAATGTGTGTTGTATTTTTTTTTTTCAGAAACCCTTTCTGCATCTATTAAATAATAATATGATTTCTGTTGATTTTGTTATTCATATGATCAGTTATGTTGATAGTTTTCCTAATATTGAACCAGCCCTGCATTACTGGTGTAATTCCCATCTGGTCTTAGTATATGATCTTTGTGATATATTGCTGTAATATAAATCTCCTTGCTAGTATTTTGTTTTAATTTTTGCATCAATATTTATTAGGGAATTGATCTATAGTTTACTTCTATGCTTTTCCTTTTCCTAGTTTTGATATCAGTACCATATTTCTGTCATAAAGGGAATTTCATAAAAATTCTTGTTCATCTATTTTTTTTTCAAATAGTTTATATGGTATTAAGATTCATTATTCCTTAAATGTTTGGTAGAATTCCCTTATGACTCTATTGGCTTTTGGGGATTTTTTCTTAGGGAGCTCAATGCTGGCTTGTTCAATTTCTTTTTTTAAAGATAAGGTTTTTTAAGTATTCCATTTCCTCTTCCACTAATCTGGGCAATTAATATTTTTATAACTATTCATCAATTTAACTAAGCTTATTTGATTTATTTGCGATTTGCTTTAATTTCTTCTTCATTTGTGGTGAACTCACCCTTTTCATTTTTTATACCGATAACTTGTTTTACTTCTTTCTTTTTTAAAAATCAAATTAACCAAAGATTTATCTTTTCCCCCCATAAAATCAACTTCTAGTTTAAGTTCAATGGATTTCTTACTTTCAATTTTATTAATCTCACTACTGATTTTTAGGATTATAAATTTAGTGTTTAATTGGGGATATTTAATTTGTTCTTTTTTCTAGTCATCATAGTAACTTTCTATGGGCAGGTGAAGCACCAATGCAATATTTGCAGCACCCACAATCATGATAAAGACTGTGACTATAAATAACTCATGACGTTCAATCACAAAATATACCAGTAGAGATGTTTCCTATTTCTTTTCTATCTAACCAAAAGTCTTCTAAACAATGTAAATCATATCCTGCTGAGCCAGGTGTTCCTATATACAGTGCTGGGACATCTTGACTCACAGTCCAATACTCAATATTTGGTATCTTATGTGTCTGCTGTTTTCTAATTTGCATATTTGGGGTCATCATTCTGGCTAGAGGCGTACTTTCTCCCAGTGGTCTATTATTCAAATTACATAAAGCAGTGAACAAATTATCTTTCCAATGTTAATACAAATTATTAGAACTTAACTTCCTTAACTGTTCTTTCAATAATCCATTCATTCTTTCAATTAACCCAGATTCTCATAGATAATATGGGATATGATATATCCATTCTATTTTGTTTAATATACAATATCTGACCCAGTACATTTTGAATCTGCATTGGGGTTCCATAATATAGACTTGTGAAATCTAGAGTTTCCTGGGTTGCCTTCTTATAAGGACAAGACACTATTGAATAGGTGTCAACACAAGTACATATAAATTTGCATCCTTTTTCTTGGGGTAGGGGACCAATATAATCTATTTGCCAGATTTGGGCTGGGACTTTTCCCCTTGCTATCTCCCCAGTTACTACCTGAGGAACAGTTCACTCCTTTTCCAATTGACATATATGACATTCCTCTGCTATCTGTTTTAACAATGAATGAGAGATACTAATACCTTGATATTGTACCCACCAATGTGTGGCCTGGGCCCCTAAATGGCCATCCATTTTCTGGACCCATTTTGCTAATACTGGATCATTACTTGTTGTCAAAGTAGGGACAATGTGTTCAGTAGCAATCTTCGCTAGTCGATCAGCATGAGCATTGTATTCATGTTCTGGCGTGGTGAGGGCCACATGGGCATCTACATGAAAAACTGACAAATCAGTAACCAAAGATACGTCCCATATATCTTCCCATAATTCTTTGCCCCAGACTTGTTTACCATGAATTTCCCAACTTTTATTTTTCCACATGGGCATCCATGTAGCTAATCCATTAGCTTCTGCCCATGAATCAGTGAATATATGACACTGTCCTCCTTGTTCTGTTTTGATGGCTTGATGTACTGCCATAGGTTCAGCATATTGACTACTTCTACCTATCCCAGTACTTTCCAAAGTTCTTCTAGTACATGGGCTATAGGCTACTGCTTTCCAGTGTCTTTTTTGGCCTGAATATTTTGCTGCCCCATCAGTAAACCATGCATGTTTTTTATCTTCTTCAGTTAGTCCATCATATCCATAATTTCATCTTACCAAGGTCTGTCTGTACCAACTGTTGCCTTGGTTCAAGGGATTTATCATGTCCCTCAGTATCGATGTTAGCTATAGATTCATGTAGGGCAGAAACTCCACTTTTGCCAGTTTTAGTTCTATTTTGAATACACCAATTCCATGCTGGCCTCTTTGGCATGTCCAATTCTATGAGAAGCTGGGGTACTCATTACCCAGGTCATAATTGGGATCCCAGGCCTTAATATCACTTCATGGCGCAGAGTCAGTTGTTCAATCTCTACCAACGCCCAATACACAGCTAATAACTGCTTTTCAAAAGGTGTATATTGCACTCCAGATGAAGGAAATTTCCTGCACCCAAATCCTAAGGGTACATTTCGGCTTTGTTGTTTCTGCCATAAGCTCCAGTTTGCTTAATCATCCAGTACAGTCACTTGTAATTCCACTGGACCATTCTGCATGGGCCACAAATCTAGAGCCAATTGTATAGCAGCTTTGGCTTCCTCAAAAGTTTTATTCTGCTCAAGTACCTAATCAAATTCTTATTCTTCCTGGTAACTTTATACAAGGGTTTCAAAATCTGTCCCAGGTGTGGAATGTGATGTCGCCAACATACAAATAATCCTACAAACTTTTAGGCCTCTTCTTATTGGTAGGAATAGGAAAATCCTGAATCTTTTGTTGGACTTGGGGCAGAATCTCTCACAGTCCCTTATTCCACTGTATTCCCCAAAATTTTACATTTTGAGCTGATCCTTGAATCTTTGCAGGGTTAATTTCCCACCCTTTGCTTTCATATGTTCAATCAAAAGTGTCAAACTCTTCTCTACTTCTTTTACAATTTTTCTCTGTATCATAATATCATCAATGCAGTGGGCAAGCTGTATACCAGATAGCTTTAATTCATCCAAATGTTTGGCCACAATCCCATGAAAAATAGTGGGACTATGCAGATATCCTTGCGGCAAGCAGATGAAAGTATATTGTCTGCCCTACCAAGTGAAAGAAAACTGGTTTCACTGTTTAGAGTCTATTGAGATGGTGAAGAAGGCATTATTGGCCAAATCAATCACTGCATACAAAGTCCCATCATATTTCTAAATCTTTTCTATTAAAGTGGCAGTATCTGGAACAGCAGCATACAAGGGAGGAGTCACCTTATTCAATTGTCTATAATACACTGTCATTCTCCATGTCCCATCTGATTTCATACTGCCCAAACAGGATTATTCCATCATGTGGTTGTAGGGACTAATACTCCTACTTCAACATATTCCTTTATAGTATTGGCAATTTCATCTTGCCCACCTAGCACACTATATTGCTTTGAAGTAATTGCTTCAGAAGGTTCAGGAAAAGTGATTGGGTCCATTTTTATTTTTCCCACTAAAACTGTATTAATTCCTATTTTCCTTACTGCAAATTGATATCTTCCTTCAGGTAAATTCAGAGTCATACCTTTCAATATATCTATTCCAATGATGTATTCGGGATTGGGTACAATGACCACAATATATTCTTTCTTAGTTTAACTTGTCTGGCTGATATTTCAGCCTGTGATAGTAATAGGAGATCCATGCTTGAACTTATCAGGGTTCCCATAAATGAGGGAGGCCTTCTCCCCAGTATCTAACAAGGCCCTGGATACAGTATTTGATCCATTTTTCCAATATATAATCAGATTGATATGGGTTCTGCAATCTTGTCTGTGTATTTCTTTAATCTGAGCAGGGGCTTGGCCAATTTCCTATTCTCCCTGAAGGTGTGATGAACTTGGACACAGTGGTTTAGGAGCATCTGTAGCCCTCTCCTCCCTATTCCTTCTGACATTAAGCCCCTTATCACAGTATATTTTACATAGTTCATTAGTTGGAATACCATCAATTTTTCTAAAATCAACCTCTACTCTCAGTAGAGCAGTAAACAATTCTTTTCTTGCCAGTCTATTCTGACTTTGAATTCTCTGGACATTTACTTTTCTCTCATGAGGAAATGTATCTTTTTCCCATTCTCCTAAGTCACTTAGCTGTGAAATCTTATCCAGCACCTCTGACAGAGGGTTCCCTATTTCACCAATTAGTAGAGTCAGAAGTAGGGGCTTATGAACAAGAGGAGCTGTCTTCACCATGATATTTCTATGAGGAACTGCTAAGGGGACATCATGATATGTATCTGAATTTCCAACCTTGATAGCAGTTTTCATTACTTCTTTCAACTTTCATATGCAGTCTCTAAGTGAATACCAGGGTCTGTCTCCACTAGGCCACATAGAATCAGCAGGATACATTCTATTGCATCCATCAGCAGCTAATAGATTTGTCATATTGTTACCTCCTGCCAAATGAAAATCTCTAAAAGCTTGATGGACAAAAGGATTCTGGCAAATACTTATAAATTTCAAGCAGCCCACTTTATCTTCCACTATCCCAACAGCTCCTTCATCACTGATTCTTACCATTCAAGACATTAAGGATTCTCCCATCCTTTGGGTGAATCTGCTCAAAATATCAGTAATCTATTGAGTGAAATTCTCAAGTATCTCCTTGAATACTGCTTGCCTTCCCTGACTCTCCTGCCTTCTTCTCGGTATGGGGTGACCTTATGTAATGGGAATGTAAATTTTAAAGATCTTCCCTGCCCCTAGGCTAAAGTGCACCTGGAGCCTGGGGTAGGAGGCTTGTTTTTCAGTAGATACTTTTTGATTGGCCAGTGGGTCCAAAAGGTTGTTACATTCTCTGAGCCAGGAGAAGGCTATATAAGCCCTGATGTAAGCCCTTTGTTTTGGGGCTCACTTTGAGAAGTGTTCTGTGATTTGATATGGATTCTGGGAAGCCATTATCCAGAGCCCCCCGGCTTTGAAAAACCCAGATGTTGAAACCCAGATGTTGATTGGGTATGGATGTAATGGTTGGACAGTTTGGAAAGCTGTCTACTTGATCTGTTTCTGTCTTGATAATTCTGCCTGTATACTTTGAAGTTCGGGGTGCTGACCTTTTTTGCCTGAATGAGGTAAACGACATATGTTTGACTGATTAAAGTAAGCTTGTTAACCTATTTTGAGTCACTTTCCTTTAACAAAGCAGATCTAAGAACCTGTGCTGGCAGCCACCCTGGGAAAGCTGGGGTGCTTGCTGCTACATCTTCTTCCTCCATAAAAGCTTCACCATGAAACAATGTGTCATTCTGTATTGTATTACTGTATTGTATCACCAATGCACTTTCTTGGGAGTTGTCATAGCAACTAGGCTCAGACTCTACCAAAGCTATATAAACTTTCCTCCTGTTACTTTTTTGCTTCTTTTTCTGAGCCAAATTTACAACAGCCCTCTCAGCTTCCAGAGTACTTTCCAGTACTTTCCAGTACTCTCTCCTTCCACCTCCTTCTCCAGGTTGCTCCTCTAAAGGAAGTCTCGAATTCTGGCCCTTAGCCAACTCTTGTAACAGCTTGTCTCTGCTTTTATATACAATACGGTAGTCTGTCAGCAAAACCAGCCTCTCCTACTCACTGCCTCCAGTTCTCTCAGGTTTTATTGGTATTCTTTGTAACCATGTTTCTTAATCTCTAGGTTCTCCCTGCTGCAATCTCTGCTTCCAGTTTTCACAGAGCCCTGTACTTTTAGACCACTCCCTTGGTAGGGAGGCATAACGGAAATCCTCCCATCCTGGGATAGCCCATTTCTTCTTCTAAATCCCTTCTGCCTCCAACTAGAGGTCTGCTATTTTGAGATCCCCTCCTTGCCACCAAATGTACCATCAATGCATATTTATAGCACCTACAGTCACAATGAAGACCATAACTATAAGTATCAAATGATGTTCAATCACAAAATATACCAGATTCTCCAGATAGAGGATAGAGCTAAGGCATTGATTTAGACATCAGAAAACTGAATCCCAAAATCAGTAAGACGATTCCATCATAGTACCAAAGATATTCAGAAGCCATAAGACTGAGAGCCATGCCATCTTTTAGCCTTCCCACAAACCAATACAAAATCAATATTTATTCACAAAGCTCTCTATCTCCTTAATGAGTGTCCTCTCTCATTAAGAGAGTCTGGCCAGCTCTGAACCAGCTTCTTGTGGGCTCTGCTTCCCTTCAGCAAAAATCCTCTCACCACAGGCTCCGTGTGACTCTACTTGGCCTATTAGGGGGCAGAGTTTATCTTCGCAGCAAGAGAGGTCTTCAAACTACCCCCCTAGGTCTATTAAGGGGCAGGGAAGATCTTCAAATTCCCATTCCCATTACAGCAGCCTCTTTTTTTTGTTGTTCTTAGCTCATTTTTTTTTCCAGACTATCTCTTGAGTTTTAACTTTACGTTAAAGTTGCTATCTACTCCTGGGAATGAGGGGTCATTGTAACAAGCTTCAGGTTTTTCATGCTGTTCTTTTCAGAGCTACTTCTAAGGGATTGTAAATTTTCAGTTCTTCCAACTTGGTTTGATCTTAGAGGTGTGATTTCTGTTCTTCTGGTCTGTGCTCTGTTCTGTGTAGTGACCAAATGTACTCTTTCTCACCAGAGAACTGCAACCCAGAACCACAAATGGGTAAAACACAAGAGTCCTGCTTCCAGTGCCAGCAAATGGTCCCGTGTAATCTCTTTCTGACCAGTTGCCCAACCTCATTGCCATCTGTGGGCTGTTGTTCCCAAGACCTGCTGGTTTGCTGATGAGGCCTGCACTGAACTGTTCTCCACTCTCACCCCAGCCGGACAGACTTTTCCTCCTGACCTTGTAAGTTGACTTGGGCTGGAAAATAGTTTTACCCCATCTTTTAGTTGTTTCTGTTGCTCCTGAATGTGTTTTGAGGTATTATTTTAGAGATGATGGGAGGAGAATTTGGGAGAGCTTAGGCAAGTCCTTGCATTTACTCTGTCATTTTGACTCTGCCCTACATATCCAATGTCTTTTCTCCACTAAGCTACCTCTTGTTCCCCATCACCTGCAGTGTAGATTATTGTTACATCCTCCTGAAAGAGTTCTCCCTATTTCAAGACTTGCCTTTCTCCAGTCCATCATACACACTACTGCCAATATAATTTTTCTTTAGCACAGATCTGACCACACAAATCCCCTACTTGACCTAAACCATTGGTTTCCTATTACCTCTATAATAATATATGAACACCCTTCCTAAGAGAGAATTTTAAAATTCTATACAACCTAGATCCAACTTATCTTTTCAGCTTCATTGAATATTATTTTCTTTTCCACATTCTGCCTAACTAGACTTCTCTATTTGTTGTCATTGTTCAGTCATTTCAGTCATGTCCAACTTTCATGACCCCATTTGGGGCTTTCTAGGCAAAAACGCTGGAGTGGTTTTTCATTTCCTTCTCCAACTCATTTTAAAGATGAGTAAACTGAAGTGAACAGGGTTAAGTGAGTTACCCAGTATCACACAGCTAGTAAATGTCTGAGGCCAGATTTGAGCTCATTTTTCTGACTTCAGGCCTAGCACTCTATCTACTGTATCACCTACCTGCACCCCAACCTTCTGTATGCTTCTTACTACAGGCATTCCATATCCTGTTTCTTTGCCTTTGCACTGGCAACTCCCCTCATGCATGAGATTTACTTACTCCTTACTTTCATCTCTCACTATCCACCTCTTTTTTTTTTAATAGAAAGATCAGACACTATCTTCTGCAAAAAGTTTTTCACAATTCCCTCAAGTTCCTATTGAACTTTCTCTCAAACTACCTTGTATTTAACTACTTTGTATATATGTATTTATTAACTTTATATTTATATTTTATACATACCTGTCTAATCGACTAAAATGTAAGATTGTTGTAAAGAGGGATTATTTCTTTCTTTGTACTACCAGGTCCTAGCACAGAGTAGGTGCTTAATAAATACTTCTTGATTGATTGATGGATTGCCTGATTGATTGCTGTGGGAACAAAATAATGGAAACAACATAGATGTCCGTTGATTGGAAAACAACTAAGTAAGTTTTGCTGTAGAAATATAATACAATTTATTTGTATCTTAAAAAATGAAAAATACATGGAATTTTGAGAAACATGACAAGACTTGTATGAGATTACATAGAGCAAACAAAGCAGAACCACAAGAACAATATAAAGTATAATGCAAAGAAAAACACTATTGAAAAACATCAAAACTCAGAAGAATGACATTGACTGTTACTGGTCACACAGAATAGATAATGAAACATTCTTCTCTCTTTTGGGTAGAGAGCTGTTCATCTTTGGGTGTAGAATGATGCACACCAACATGTATAAGTGTTCTATGTGTTACCTGTTTTCTCCTGTTTCTAGGCATAATTTTTAGAAAGGTGGGGCAGGGGAAGAAATATGCAATAATAAAATAATATTTTTAAATTGGCATCAAACATTTAAAAAAAACTTGAAATAAAGAGATCAGCAAAGAAGAGGTGGGCTAGATGATTTCTAAAGTCCATTCTAGCTCTCATATTAGGTTAATTCCCTCAAAGACCTTAGTTCTTTCCTGCTTGTTTAAATAGGATTCAATATTTGAAAAAGAAAATGTAATTCCGAAGAAGCCAAAGTCCTTTTAAATTAATTGCTATAACTATTGAAAAAATACTAATTAGCATTTATAACATAATAAGAAAAAAATCCAGTCCAATTAACAAGAAATTAACACACACACACATTAGCATTCCTGGGAAAACAGTCACTTCATTGTGTGTGTGTGTGTGTGTGTGTGTGTGTTTGTGATTTTTTTATGTGAGGGGACCGTTGGGAAACAGAAAGAGCCATAACAATGTTCAATCCAACCTGACCACCAAACATCAGATTCTTGTTTTACTTCAATGGATTACATGAGTTCATTGAGGTGGGTGCTCCCTCCAGTGGTAGATGTCAAGAAAGTGACCATCCTGATATTCAGAAAATGGCTATACTGATTTTGAGAATAGAAGAAAGAGTGAAATCTAGAGATCTGGAGAAATATTGTGGTATAATGGATAGAGTGTTGGACTTAAATTCAGGTAGCCTGGCTTAAATCCCACCTTGGATGCATACTAGCTGTGGGTCCATTGGCAAGTCACTAAAATTTTTCAAAGTTCAGTTTTCTTATTCATAAAATGGGGACAATAATGCACATAGGACCTAATTGTCTCACAGTGTTTTGAATCCAAGGAAAAATATAAATACTTGCATGATACAGGGCAAAATGTGTAACCAATCTATATTCAGTGGATCATCTCTAATATTTCTATGACATTGTTAACTTTCTCACTTTAAAATGAAGCAGTTATACTCAATAGCATTGGAAGTCCTGTCTAACGCTATTGGATCTATGATTCTATGTAAATGCTTAAAAAACTCACAAGTTTTATATGTATACTATATATATGTGTGTATATAAACATATACACATACATATGATGTGTAAAACAATGTAACTATGTATATACGTTTATATATATGCAAATATGTTATATATATATATATATATATATATATACATATATATCACTCCAGAGCCATTATTTTTTCCATTCTATTGCAAATCTTTACTTTTGGTTCTGAAATAAGATGGCAGAAGAAATGTCAGTGGACCCTCTCAGTACAAAGCAGCATGCCAATTACTCTGACTTCGTGGGAAAGCAGTTTCTATTTACATCTTACTCACATCGCAATAAGTTTATTACTATTGCACTTACACTGTTATTGGGCACTTCCTGATTACTTCTTAAATAACTTATGCTTCCACTTATGACATGTAGATCCTTGTTTATTCTTTGGAACTGGCTCTTAATTGTATGATCAAGATCTTACTTTGTCTCAGAATAAAACTGAGCTTCTTAGCACTCCTAAGAAAGACTCTGCAGCCAGAGAACCTGGGATAAAATCTTATCTCTGTTACTACCTATATGACTTAGGACAAGTCATTTACTTAACACTTTGGTTTTCAGGTTCTTCATGTATAAAATGACAGAAGTGGATTAGATGGCGTTTAAGGTTGATTCCAGTTATTGCTGTATGGTCCAACTAATCTCTAACCCCGAAGAGCAGAAGATGAGGAGTTAAATAAGAATATGCTTCCCCATTTTTTTAAACCCCTAAGTTAATTCCCTTTTTCTTTAAGGCTTACTAAGTTGGTAGATCAGAGAAATACTGCAGACATAATGCCTAGAAATTTCCACATTTTTTTTCTCTTTTTTTCTTTTCTTCCTCTTTTTTCCAGAAGGAAGACCTCACTGACTTCTATATAGAATTTGGCACTATTGGCCATTCCCTTCCTCTTTCTTTCCCTAGGCTTCAGAGACACCACACTCTTAGTTCTCTTCCTACTTCAATAAGTACTATTTACTTTCATACCACAAGGTTGACTTCTTTGGATTCATTATACTCTCTTCTGGTTGAATTCAAATAACAGAGGGAGTGTTTGACTTGGCATAAAATCAAGATTCAAATCCTGCCTTAGATAGTTGCAGGCTGTGACCCTGGACAATATACTTAATCTGTCTTGGCTTCAGTTTCCTAATCAGAAAAAGGGGGGTTTTGACTAAATGATGTTGCCTTCTTACTTGTCTGCACCCAGATTTCACCTCAAATCCTTCTTGACTCCAAGCTTGGTGCTCTTTCCACTGTGTCATATAGTTGCTTCTCTGGCTTTTCTTGTTAATGGATCTGAATGGATCTTTAAATCCCTGGACGCAAAGTACCTCCTTGCCTCACCTATCTACTTTTACTGGCATCCTGAAGTCAGAGACAACCAAGGGCATACTGGAGTCAGTACCTGTTCTTGAGAGCTGGTTGTTAAATTTTCAGTGTAAGCATTTACACCTTGGAAATTGGCAAACACTATAAACCGTGTTTCCCCAATAATAAGACACTGTCTTATTAATTTTTTGGACAGAAAAACACCAGAGGGCTTATTTTCAGGGGAGGGCTTATTTTAATGAACATTGACAGCAATTTTAATAAACAGGTAAATGTGAACAAAAAAAATGTACCTTTATTCAATAAGCAAATCACTGGGGAAGAACAGGATGACGCGCTCACTGCTGCAGCTCTGATTGGATGCAGCTCGAAGCGCGGCATGCGTTTCACGGGGGGGGGGGGGGGGGTGATAAATCCAACCTCAAAATAAACAAGAAAGAAGTTAAGGATGTGAATAGAATTTTAGAGGAGGGTGGGTATGATAGATCTCTGGAGAAAACTGAATGGGGCTAAAAAGGAATATACCTTCTTCTCAGCGGTACAAGGCACATACACAAAAATCAACCATGTACTAGAACATAAAAACCTCACAATTCAGTGCAGAAAGGGAGAAATATTAAAAGCATCATTCTCAGATCATGAAGTAATAAAAATCATATGCAATAAAGGGCCATGGAAAGAAAGACTAAAAACTAATTGGAAACTAAACAATTTAATCCTAAAAAATTAGTGGGTCAAACAAGAAATCATAGAAACAATCAGTAACTTCATTCAAGAGAATGACAATAATGAGACAACATACCAAAATTTGTGGGATGCAGCAAAGGCAGTTCTTAGGGGAAGTTTTATATCCCTGAGTGCATACATGAATAAATTAGAAAAAAGGGAGGTCAATGAATTGGGCATGCAATTGAAAAAGAGAGAAAAAGAACAAATTGAAAATCCCCAATTAAATCCTAAATTAGAAATACTGAAAAACAAAGGAGAGATTAATAAAATTGAAATTAAGAAAACTATTGAATTAATAAATAAAACTAAGAGCTGGTTTTATTAAAAAAAAATCTATAGACTCTTAGCCAATATGCTAAAAACAAAAAAAAAGAACAACAAAACCAAATGATGAGTGTCAAAAATGAAAAGGAAAATTTTTTAAAAACCTCCAATGAAGAGGAAATTAAAACAATAATTAGGAATTATTTTGACAAATTATATACACATAAATTTGACAATCTTAGTGAAATGGATGAATATTTACAAAAATATAAGCTGCCCAGATTAACTGAAGAGGAAGTAAATTACTTAACCCCATCTCAGAAGAAGAAATTGAACAATCCATCATTGAACTCCCTAGGAAAAAATCTCCAGGACCAGACAGATTTACTAGGGAATTCTATCAAACATTTAAAGAACAATTGATTCCAATACTCTACAAACTCTTTGGGAAAATTACTGAAGAAAAAGTCCACCAAATTCTTTTTATGACACAAATATGGTACTGATACCTGAATCAGGAAGAGATAAAATGTAAAAAGAAAATTATAAACCAATTTCCATCATGAATATAGATGCAAAGATTTTAAATAAAATGAGAGAAAAAAGACTACAGCAACATATCACAAGAATAATACACTTTGAACAGGTAGGATCTATTCCAGGAATGCAAGGATGGTTTAATATCAGGAAAACCATCATTATAATTGATCATATCAACAATAAAACTAGCAGAAACCACATGATTATCTCAATAGACACAGAAAAGATTTTTGACAAAGTACAACATCCATTCCTATTAAAAACACTAGAAAGTATAGGAATAAGTGGAGCTTTCTTTAAAATAATAAATAGCATCTATTTAAAGCCATCAGCAAGTATTATATGTAATGGAGATAAGCTAGAAGCATTTCCAATAAGATCAGGGGTGAAACAAGGGTGACAACTTTCACCCCTCTTATTCAGTCTGGTACTAGAAATGTTAGCAGTAGCAATTAGAGAAGCAAAAGAAATCAAAGGAATCAAATTAGATAAAGAAGAGACCAAGTTATCAATCTTTGCAGATGATATGATATACTTAGAGAATCCTAAAGAATCAAGTAAAAAACTACTTGAGACAATAAATAAATTTGGCAAAGTAGCAGGATATGAAATAAACCCACATAAATCCTCGGCATTCCTGCATATTTCTAATGAAATCCAAAAACAAGAGATAGAAAGAGAAATCCCATTTAAAGTTACTGTAGACATTATAAAATATTTGGGAATCTACCTGCCAAGACAAACCCAGGACCTGTATGAACACAACTAAAAAACACTTCTCATACAAATAAAGTCAGATGTAACTAATTGGAAAAACATCAATTGCTCATGGCTGGGTCGAGCTAATGTAATATAAAAATGACAATTTTACCTAAATTAAATTACATGTTTAGTGCCATACCAATCAATTTACCAAAAAATTACTTTATAGACCTAGGAAAAATAGTAACAGAATTCATTTGGAAGAACAAAAAGTCCAGAATATCAAGGGTATTAATGAAAAGAAATGCTAGGGAAGGTGACCTAGCTATACCAGATTTTAATCTGTGTTATAAAGCAGCAGTCATCAAAACTACTTGGTACTGGCTGAGGAATAGAGCAGTGGATCAATGGAATAGATTGGGTACACGAGACTCAGGAGTCAATGACTATAATAATCTACTCTTTGATAAACCCAAAGATCCCAGTTTTGGGGATAAGAACTCATTATGTGACAAAAACTGCTGGGAAAACTGGAATATAGTATGGCAGAAACAGGGCATAGACCATTATCTAACACCGTATACCAAAAATTAAGTCTAAATGGGTGAATAGTCTAGGTATAAAGGATGATACTGTAAGCAATCTGGGAAAGCAAGGAACAGTTCCATCAGATTTATGGAGAGGGGAAGAGTTCATGACCAAACAAGAATTAGAGAGCATTATAATATGCAAAATGGATAACTTTGATTACATGAAACTGAAAAGCTTCTGTACAAACAAAGCCAGTATAAACAAGATTAAGAGGGAAGTGGGAAATTGGGAAAGAATGTTTACAACCAATATCTCCGATAAAGCCTCATTTCTAAAATATACAGAGAACTGAGTCAAATCTATAAGAATACAATTCATTCCCCAATTGATAAAAGATCAAAGGATATGAACAGACAGTTTTCAGAGGAAGCAATTAAAGATATCCATAAGCATATGAAAAAATGCTCTAAATCACTATTGATTAGAGAAATGAAAATCAAAACAGCTCTGAGGTACCACATCTCACCAGTCAGATTGGCTAAGATGACAAAACAGGAAAATGATAAATGCTGGAGAGGATGTGGAAAAATTGGAACACTAATACATTGCTGGTGGAGTTGTGAACTGATCCAACCATTCTTGAGAGCAATCTGGAACTATGCCCAAAGTTTATCCTTTGACCCAGCAATATCATTCTAGGGTTGTATCCCAAAGAGATCACAGAAGCAGGAGGAAGACCCATATGTACAAAAATATTTATAGCAGCTCTTTTTGTGGTGGCAAAAAATTGGAAATTAAGGGGATGATCATCAATTGGGGAATGGCTAAACAAGTTATGGTATAAGAATGTAATGAAATATTATTGTGCCATAAGAAACAAAGAGCAGATGGACTTCATATCTACCTAGAGAGGCTTATATGAACTGATACTGAGTGAGAAGATCAGAACCAGGAAAAAATTGTACACAATTACAGATACAATGTATGTGTGATGACCAACTTTGATAGACTGGACTCTACTCAGAAATGCAGAGCTATAAGTAAACTCCAGAAGACTCATGATGGAGAGATATGTCTACATTCAGAGAAAGAACCAGAAAGAATAGAGTTTGAATGCAAATTGAAGCAAATTACCTGCTCTCTTTCTTTTTCTTGTTTGCTTTACTTTCCTCTTTCCCATTGTTCATTCTATCCCATACAATCCTTCTTTATAACCTGACCAATGTCTAATGTGAAAGTATATACAAATCCTGTACCTGATTGTACGATGCCATGGAAGGGCGGGGGGAGTCAGGGAGGGAAGAAAATTTGTAACACAAAGAACTGGGGAACTGAATTTTATAAAGTCAAAGTAAATGAACAAATCAATAAAGACAAAAAAAAGTTAAAAAAAAAGAAAAAAATTATAATGATTTGTATTTTTCTGAGGAGAGGTCCTACTAATGGCATTGTATATCCTATATGTAAACATTCAGTAACCAATGAATCAAAAAAACGCTGGAAATTCACTATGATACAGAAACAATTATCATTTTTTGTAATGCTTTATTAACTTCTAGTTTACATCATTCATTTCTGCAACATTTTGAGTTACAGACTTTATTCCCATTTGTCCTCCTACCCACCATCCCAAAATAGCAATCCCACTGGATATCCCCTCCTCCAATCTGCTCTCTCCCATATCTTCTCCCATACCCCCTCTGACTTTCCAGTAGGTCACCGTGGATCTCTATGCCCCAGTGCCTGTATATCTTATTTCCCAGGTACATGTTAAGTAATATTGATAATAGTGTGTATATACATTAAACATTTTATTTTAAAGCCTTGAATTCCAGATTCATTCCCTTCTTCCCTTGTCACCCACCCTTACTGGGAAGATAAGCAGTTCAGTATAGGTTGTACATGTGTAGATATGTAAAACATTTCCATAGGGGATATAATGTGAAAGACTGACTATATTTCCCTCCCTCCTATCCCACCTCCTACTTGTTCTTTTCTCTACTTTAATCCTGTCCTTTTTCAAAAGTGGGTGCTTCCAAGTTCCCTCCCCCCCCAGCCTGCCCTCCCTTCCATCATCCCCCCTCTCATCCCCTTCCCCCCTGCTCTCCTGTAGGGTGAGATACCCTATTTAGTGTATATGTCATTCCCTCCCTAAGCCAAATTCAATGAGAATAAGGTTGACCCATTCCCTTTTGCCTTCCTGTTCTTCCCCTCCATTGTGACCATTTTCCCTTGCCACTTCTATATGAGATAGTTTGCCCCATTCTCTTCTCATTATATTCCTCTCTCACTTCTTAATTTCACCTTTTAAGTATCATCCCTTCCTATTAAATTGGTCCTGTGCCCTCTATCTATGTATTCCTGTACATATATATATATATATATATATATATATATATATATATATATATATACACAATTCACATATGTATTCATATGCCCATATACCCTGCTATATAGACATATATATGAATATACACACACACACACATTTCTATTCCCTTCAACTATTCTCATACTGAGAAAAGTCTCATAAGTTACAATTATCACTTTGCCATGTAGGGATACAAATAGTTCAACTTTGATAAGTTCCTTATGGTTTCTTTTCCCTGTTTACCTTCTCATGCTTCTCTTGCTTCTTGTATCTGAATGTCAAATTTTCTATTCAACTCTGGTTTTTTCATTAAGAATGCTTGAAAGTCCTCTATTCCACTGAATGACCATATTTTCCCCTGAAACATGATACTCATTTTTGCTGGGGAAGTGAGTCTTGGTTTTAATCCCAGCTCCTTTGACCTCCAGAATATCATATTCCAAGCCCTTTGATCCCTCAGTGTAGGAGCTGCCAGATGCTGGGTTATCCTGATTGTGTTTCCACAATATTCAAATTGTTTCTTCCTGGCTGCTTGTAATATTTTCTCCTTGATCTGGGAATTCTGGAACCTGGCTATAATATGCCTAGGAGTTTTCTTTTGGGGATCTTTTTTTAGGAGGTGATCAGTGGATTCTTTCAACCTCTATTTTGCCTTCTGGTTCTAAAACATCAGGGCAATTTTCCTTGAGAATTTCTTGGAGGATGATTTCTAGGTAGTCCAATTTGGCTTTTCAGGTAGTCCAATAATTTTTAAATTATCTCTCCTGGATCTATTTTCCAGGTCAGTGGTTTTTCCCATGAGCTATTTCACATTGCCTTCTATTCTTTCTTTTGTTTGGATCTGTTTAATAGCATCTTGATTTCTCTTAATGGCACTAGCTTCCCTTTTGTCCATTCTAAATCTGAGGGAATGATTCTCCTCAGTGAGCTTTTGAGATTCTTTTTCCATCTGGCAAATTCAGCTTTTTAAGGGATTCCTCTCCTCATTGCCTTTTTGAGCCTCTTTTGTCATTTGAGTTAGTCTGTTTTTTAAGGTGTGATTTTTCTTGCATCATTCTCATTTCTCTTCTCAATTTTTCCTTTACTTCTCTTATCTGCTTCTTAAGGTCCTCTATGTCCTGTAACAAGCTCGTATTTTCCTTTGAAGCTTTTGGTACAGGAGTTCTGACTTCACTGTCTTCCTCCTGTTCCATGCTTTGATCCTTTTTGTCCCCAAAATAGGAGTCTAATGTTGGATTCTTCTGTTTGTTTTACTTTCTTTGCCTGGTCATGTTGCCCCTCAGTCACTTGACCCCTAGCCTTTTTGCCACAGTAGGACTCTGCCACCAGACAGAGGAGCTTTGTCCCAAATGCTGGGGTTTTCTCAGCTGCCAAAGGTATTAGTTGGGTGCTCTCTCTGAAGCTTCCACATGCTCTGGCAAGCTGGTCTCATACCCCAGGACCTCCACCCTAGACCGCAATCCAGATCCAAGCAGGTTAAAGCAAGAGTGATTACCCCTCAGACTGGTTGCTTGGTCCCTCTACAATCTGCATTCCAGGAGCTGAAGCTGCCTTGTGGTGGCAGTGGCTGCATGGCCATGGCACCTCAGTAGCTTCTTGCCCTGGGGGCAAAGGCCAGACCACACTCCCAAAGTCCACACTGCACTGAACTCTCACTTTGTCCTTAGCATCTATGGTTTGATAATTATGGAAACCACCACAACTGCTGGTAATTTGAAATCCCTCCACCTGGCCGCTAGTCAGGCCCACCCTGAGGCTAAAACCTCCTGCTCGAGCTAGGGGCTAGGCTCAACTCCCAGAACTCTGTGCTGGCCACTTCCTGCTAGCCTGTCGGGCTGTTCTCAGTGGGAGGTTAGCTACTCTGTGTCATTTTGTGGGTTCTGTAGCTCCAAAGTTTGGTCAGAGTCACCTTTTACATGAATTGGAGGAGGTAGGAGCCAGAGCCCTGAGGAACTCCTGTTTCTACTCCTCCATCTTGACTCCACCCCTCAAAACAATTATCATTAATGCCTAGTGTAGATGATGTGATCTTTGGAAGACAACCAAGACTTGATCTTGAAAATGCATACATAGCTTTTTTGATAATATGCAATGCCAGAAAAGCTATATTTAAAAAAAAAAGTTGATTCCTGGCACCCCAAAAAACTACCATAGTAATTTTCATATAGATTTCATCCTATACTAACAGATTGGGTCATTAAAAATTTTATTATATATCCTATATCTGCTTCATAAGGAGTTCAGATGTTAATTCCACTACTACTTCTTATAGTGTTGAGCACTTGGTTATGGATGTTGTTGTTATCTATGCCATCTATTTACATGTCCTTAAAATTTTTTACCCTCATAAAGGTAACCCTCATAAAGATTCTGCATAGGTGGGAAAGTAATTATATAGTTTGAAACTATTTTAATGATAGTCTTTTAACAAAATTTACCATTACATTAATAATAGGATAAATGAGGCCTTTCTAGTAAGATCAGCAGTAAAGGAAGAATGTCCATTTTCACTACTACTATTTGATATAGCGCTAAAATGATAGCTAGAGCAATAAGGTAAAGAAAATAGAGGGAATTAGCATAGGTGAAGAGGAAACAAAATAATCACTTTTTTACAGGTCGCATAATGGATTACATAGAGAATCCTGGGGAACCAGCTAAAATTTTTATTCAAACAAAAAATTAAATAAAGTTACAGGATATAAAATAAAACCACATAAATTACTAGCATTCCTACATGCTACCATCAAAAACCAGGAAGGAGGGGTAGAAAGATAAATTCCCTTTAAAATATCTACAGTAATGTATAAAAAACTTGAGATGTATAAAATACTTGCTACATGGAGCAACTATATGGATATAATGTATGGATATGGATAGAATATATGGAACTATATGAATACTCAGTCTATGTGGCAACAAAGACAGAGCTAAATAATTGGAGAAATATTAATTTCTCAGTCATAAGCTGGACCAATATAATAAAAATAGCAATTCTACATAAACTAATTTACTTCACAAGGGAACAGAAAAACTGGTCACAGTTCCAAAGCAAAGAGGAGCACAAGGGCTTGTGACTGCAGGAAACTAGAGGCCATTCCTGGATAAAGACCAGAACATAGACCAGAAGAGCAGTGACCATACCTCTCCCAGGAACACACCACTTTTGAAGCATTAAAAAAGTATGCAGCCCCCCAGAACTAGCTCTAAAAACAACAGCATGCAAAAGCCTGAAGCTTGGGACAATGCCTCCCCACACCAAGGTGAACAGAGCCCAACTTTAACATAAAGTTCAAAGGCAAGATGTAGGCTGGGAAAATAAGCAAACAATAACAACAAAAGAGAATTTGACCATAAAAACTACTACAGTGGCAGGGAAGATCAAGACACAAACTCAAAAGAAGACAACAATGTGAAAACACCTGCAAGCAAAGCTTCAAAGAAAAATGCTAAGTGGACCCAAGAGTTCTTGAGAGAATTAAAAAGATAAGAGTGGTGGGAAAATTGGGAAAAGAAACAAGAGTAATGCAGGAAAGTTATTAAAAGAGAATTAACCACTTGGCCAAAGAAGCACCAAAAAAAAAAAAGCTGAAAGTCTCAGACAAAGCAAAAGCAAAATAGACTTAATTAAGAGATAATCAGGAAAATTACATTATGCTAAAAGGTACCATATACAATGAAGTACTATAAAATTTTTTTACAGAAAATTTCTCTGATAAAGGTCTAATGTCTCAAATATATACTGAAAAATCAGGTGAGTCATTTATTCCAGCCCAGAAGTGTAGGGGGATAGAAATATAGATTGCAGACTTTGTGGGCTGTCTGGGTGCACAGTATAGTGGAAGCAGCATGGGCGTTAGAGGTACCAATAACAGTGGTGTCATCAGGAGTATCTGGCACATAGTGCAGAGGGACAGTAAAGGGACTGAGCACCAGGTCATAAGGAGGTTCCCCCTACACTACACTGGGTACAGGATCAGGTGCCATTTGTGAACTCCATCACTCATTGCCTGTTCTGGGGTTCAGTTCCAGGGCAGAGAAGAACAATTTCAGTTTGGAGGGAACAGGAGCCCTCTCTACCTGGGTAAGAAACAGAATGCAGATCAGGAAAACAATGGCCAAAACTCTCCCTGGATCACACCACATTAGAGGCACCAAAACTTAAAGGCCCCTAGACCAAGCTGTGAAAGCAGTAAAATATAAAAATCAGAAGATTAGTCACTCCCAGAGGTGAACAAATTTCATCTATGGTTGGTTGTCCTTTGTTCTAGCAGAGGACCAAAAGGCTGTCATTAATTTGGAGTCGAGGTACAATGTGTCTGTGACTGTTTAGACCAATATGAGCTTAGAAGACTACCACAAGTCAGGCAAAAACAATCCACACAAACATTTGTAGCAGAAATACCACTAAATTTGTGCATGTCCCGTTTCTTTTGAGTTACTGTGCTTCTCTCACAGAGCACAGCACCTTCTCTGATGAGGGCATGCCATGCTGGATGGTTCCTTGCCAGTGTTTCCCATGTCACAAATCAATTCCAAAGTTCTTCAGAGAGATCTTGTGAATATTTCTGACCACCATGTGAGCACTTGCCTTGTGTGAATTCTCTGTAAATTAGTCTTTTAGACAATGTACATTTGGCATTAGATCAATGTAGCCAGCCCATTGGAATTACACTCTCTTCAGTAGAGTTTAAATGTCTGGCAGTTTAGCTCAAGAAAGGACCTCACTATCCAGTACTTTATCTTGCCAGGTGATCTTCAGAATCTTCCAAAGATGATTCAAATGGAAGAGATTCAATTTCCTGGAATGGCACTGGTATACTGTCCAGACTTCACAGACATACAACAATGAGGTCACCACAACAACTCTCTAGACCTTCAGTTTGATAGGTATTCTAATATCTCTTCTCTCCCACACTTTCTTTTGGAGCTCACCAAACACTGAGCTAGCCTTAGCAGTGCATGCATCAACCTTATCATCACGTGTCATGCATCATCTATGTAGACATCCCTGGAAAGTATACTGCCAAGGTAAATGCACTTATCTACTTTTCTCCATTTGCAGTAACCAGTGACTCCACATATGGATGGTGTGGTCCTGGTTGGTGGAGAACAGAGTTTTCTTGGACTTGATTCTTAGGCCAAAATTAACACAAAGAGCAGAGAGTCAATTCATACTTTGTTGTATCTCAGAGGCTGCATTGAGTGTACAAACATCTGTGAACAAAAAATCATGCACCAACTCTCCCTCCCCTTGAGTCTTAGCTTGTAGCTTTTTCAAGTTAAATAATATATTGTCAATGTGGTAGCTGACCTTAATGCTGTTTTCATCCTTGTTGAAGGAGCCTGATAATATCAATGAAAACCTCATGCTAAAAACCATGGGAGCAAGCACACAGCTCTGCTTCACTTCATTGTTGACTGGTAAAACTTGAGGGCATCATCCATTATCCAGAACTTGTATGAGCATGCTGTCATGAAACTGACATATGAAACTGATAAGCTTCTCACAGCAACCAGATTTTGCCATAATTTTCCACAAGCTCTCATGACTAACACTATCAAAGGCCTTGGTCTGACCAATAAACATTGTGTACAGATTTCTCTTCTGCTCCTGGCATTTCTCCTGGAGTTTTTGGTCAGCAAACACCATATCACCTGTTCCTTGACCCTTTCTGAAGCCAACCTGTCTCTCAGGTAGATGACCATCTTCTGATGGAAGCAGCACAATACAGTGGAAAGAACCTTATATTTGGAGTCAGAAGGCCATGTTTCAAAGCCTAGATATACTAACTGTGAGTTTTTAAAAAGTTATTTACCTTCACTGCCCCTCAGATTTTCATCTATAAAATGATATGACTGGATTAGATAACATCTGCGATTCCTTCTAGCCCTTGAGCTACAATTTCTTTATGTCTTCTCTTTCATTTCTGGTGCAAATTCCAAAATCATATGATACTTTTCTTCCTATATTTTCTTTACTTGCTGGTTATTGGAGAGAGATTGCACATATAGGGTACCAACAATTATGTTGATTGTAGATGGTGAAAAAATCATGTGGTTCTTATCAGCCTTCACCCTCCTCAACTCCAGAAGTTGGAGAGAGTCACATGGTACTAAGCCTATTGAGATTTGCACAATTTTCATGGGTAACCGTTGGCAAAAATGTTATAATCTGGTGGCCAACCTTCCAATGGAGAGAGCCTCTCCACATTTAGCTAGGTTGGCTCTCCCAAAGCCAACACAGTGTGTCATGTGGGTCATTCCCAGTGTCTTTCCACCTTTACAGAACCTGCTAGAGCTTATGTTTTACTGGTGCACACTTATAAAACCAGTCTCAACTCCATCCATTGTCAATGCAAAGCCAAAATGAAGCATTATAGTTAAACTTTTGTAAGGAAATAACCAATCAATAGATAAGAATCTATCAAGTGCCTATTTTATTCTAGGTCATGCTGAATACTGAGGATACAAAGACAAAAACATGAAACGTAAAGGGAAAGGAGGGGCTTGCCAGTGAACCTAGTTTGTAAGAGCACACTCAGTGTTCTTATCTGATTCACTCCCCAGATGGATTTTGGAGAATTTCAGCCATTCTTTAACTAGTTCTGGTCCACTATCCACACTTTGCAAACTTTATGATAGTGGTGGTGATGAGATGATGATGATGATAACGATGACCCTTTTTTGATTGGCTGTGGAGCCCAAATTGGAATACATTAAAAAAATCACTAAACTGTTGAAATTTGTTTCAATCTTGCTCTTTTCCTCTTTGGAAGCTTTTGAGAACAGTCAGTGCTATAAGCTTCTGGTTGGGAAGAGATCAAAGGCTATCTTTACTGAATGCATCTTTTTTATTTGCCTCTTTGCATTTGTATTTCATTACTTTTACATGGAGTATAAGAAACAGCTATGTCACTGTGAGCTTTGAAAGGTCAAATGCTGATCTATAACAATTTAATGAGTAGGAGAGTGTCATGGACAAATCTGTGCTTGAAGAAAATCACTTTGGCAGTTGTGTGGAGAATGGATTGAAGGGCAAAGAGAATTGAAGTAGGAAGACCAATTAGGAGACTATCACAATAGCCCAATCAAGGGGTGATGAAGGCCTGATGATGGCTGCAAGAGTAGAGATAAGGGGTCAAATGTAAGAGATATTGTGGAGTTAGAAATAGCAAGATTTGACCATTGAACAATAATTAATACTGGTCATTAAGTTATTCTTCTGTTCTATAAAAAGTCCTGCTCTAAAGCTTCAATAGAGTATAAAAGTCATTTGGAATTCTCAAAGGTTATACTAGCAGAACCCAAGGTTTTGCAGGTGAAAACATGCTGGAAAAGCTTTGCAAATACATCCATAGGAGCAAACTGTGTCTGCCATTCAAGGATCAACCTAAGTACCCCATAGACATTCCTCTAAATGATGAATTCTTTAAGCTATGATTTTTTTAAGCAATAGTAGTGATGAAGTCAGACTTGTGAGAGCTGATTCAGTTTTGAAAGAATTCAATCAGGCCTTCTCTTCAGCCAAAGAGAGCTTTATTAATGCAAAAGCATGCAGGCCATTTCAGCTTCAGCAAGGAGCTGAAAGGAGCTTTCCGTGACTGCAAGAAAGCTTGAGACCTCAGACTATGGTCCCATCTGGGGTGCCATAAATGAAGAGGAGGAAAAAGGTGTTTCTGGGACCCCAATGACCAGAGTCCCTTGATGGGCAGTCTGGAATGAATTCACAGGCTCACGTGTTCTGAGTCAAGTTGGTAAAAGTTTATTATTACACTTTACAACAGGCAGGAGGTCTTAGGGAACCTGCAACCTTAAAGGGGTAGAATTAGTTTTTATAGAATAATCCATAGTATAACCTGCAGCAATTATGCTAACTAGGCGAGTAAGGGTGGGATTAGGGAGGAGTTAAGGAGTGATCAGTGCTTAAAGCAACATGCACTTTTAATATCAACTGCCCAGATGTATTGCCCATAATTCACTGGGAAATAGCCCAAAGGGGGGCTGCATGGAGGTGTGGTTTTAGGCTTGAAACTTCACTAAGTCATCTAGTGGTTCGGGCTGACTGAGAAGTGCCCGAATGTCCTGTTTGACAAGATGGATATTGGGAGTATACATATGACCCAACCTAAGGAGGGATCCAGGATGTGTATAATGGGCTAAGGAGTTACTCATAGATAGCCCAGTGAAGGATTCATAGGTACAGTTGGTTGTTATACTAAGGGGAGATAAACAGTTCATGAATGGTTGCTAGGTAGAGTACTAGCAGGGGTAAGGGGCAGAGATAATGCTCTGAGGCTGGGGAGATTTGAGGCTAGGAAGAAATGTGATTTTGCAAACTGATGTGATTTTATAAACTGGGGTTCAAGCACAGGCATCCAAGCACCCAATCAGTAGTTCAAGCAATGTCTGCTACTACTAAAAATAAGGCAAAACAATTTATTCTCTACATAGATTGTAGTTACTAATCTAGCATCTAACAGTAACTACAATTTGCTTCTCACTCCTCACTTAATGACTCATTTGAGAAATTTTTCATAAGAAAGAATGCTTTAAAATTGTAAAGCTCATTCACATTACCTAAATCCATCATGCTCCAGGAAGCTCATTATTAGAAAAACCTCATCATTCTGCAAAATCCTATCAGTCTTGGTCTCATCACTACCCAAAGGGACCTCTGATTGGAGGGCGAATCCATGAACTCCAAAACCTCCATTTAAGGAAGGAGCTCAGGCTGCACTACTCTGGGACTTCTCTGCCTTCTCCACTGCTTGCTATCCTCTCCCATTATTTTTATAATGAACTGAAATATTTAGCATCATAACTTTTACATTTTAGATTGTGTTGCACATTGTTGGGTTCTTAAGTGAATTATCCTTTAAATTTTTTTAGATAAACAATATGACTGGCATCATTATAAAGGCAGAGAGTAGACAAGACTCAGTGAATTTATTTTCTTGTTTTCTCTCACTAGGTCTCCATCGCCTAAACAAAGGAGATAATTTATCACTTTTTCAAGTCAAGTTAGATCAGTAAGTATTTATTAAGTGCCTAATTACTATGTGCCAGGAAAGTGCTAAGTGCTAGGGTGAAAAGGAAGGCAAAGAAACAGTCCCTGCTTTCAAGGAATTCACAGCCATTGAGATATTGGATATAATCTTAGGGGGAAGGAACTAGTATTAAAGAGCATTAGAAAAGGCTTTTTTTCCCTGAAGGTTATATTTTAGCTGCATGACAACAGTCCTTTATTATCCAATTGACTTTGATTCTGGAAATGACATTTCCTTTATCTTCATTTTTCCCTTCCTTTAATCATGTCTTGGAGGGAAAGAAATATGATGAAGTAAGGTGGGGAGAGAATAAGGTGGTGTTTTTTTTTAATAAAGGAAAAAATTTCTTCTTTGGGAAGACTTGCATTTTTTTTTACATAAAAAAATTCATGTGGGTGAAGATGTTTAATAGAGAATTAGAATGTGACCCTGGGGCTTTGAAGAGACAGGGGTCAGTAGTACAAATGTAGAATTGTCTGTAATGAGGAAATAATTGAAGTTCTTGGAACAAATGATATCAACATGTAGAGGAGAAAAGTATCAACTGTGTGAAGCCCACTACTCAAAATACAAATGTTCAAGTTGGGTTGAAAGCAGAAAAGTTTTCTCAGGAGGACAATAAGACACTGTGCTGAGATCCTGCTGTACAAGGTACCAAGGAACCCATAACCCAGGAAAGGCAGGGGAGATTTATGCTTGAAAACCACAAAAGTCAGGTTCAAGGAAGGTATGGAAAAAAGAATGGAAATCTTTCCCAGGACATAGAAGCAGGATGTTTTGCAGGAACAGTTGACCGCCAGTTTTGGAGAAGGGGGCACAGTTCAGCAAGGTCAGCTAGCAAAAACCAGCAAAGGCATCTCGGAGTCAACAAAACTTTGGCTCACTACAGGTTCCTGATTGGCTCCTTTCAGCAAACAGATTTATTCTGTGTCCAATGCATCTTCCTGGTAAGGTAACTCATAGAAAACAGACACATTCATCTCAGGGGCACTTCCACAAAAGCAACCAAGGGCAAAACTTATGTTATGAAGGGAGGAGGAGAAATAGAAGACACAGAGAAGACAAAAGTGGTTATAGAGGTAGGAGAACTAGCATGATGGAGGTCAGCTGCTACCTCCAGGAAGATAAGAAAAGAGAAAGGAATAAGAAGAGGTCATTAATGACCTTTGAGAGAAAAAGTTCGGTAAAATAGTAGGGAGAAAAACAAATTGCAGGGTTTGAGTAGTGAGTGGATAGTGAGGCAGTAGACACAATAAAAGCTATTTGCTATTCAAGAAGTTAAGCTGTTAAAGAGATGACAACTAGGATTTTAGCTTAAGGGTATGGTACAGCAGAAGAATTTATTTGTAATGTGCTGGAGACCTAAAAATGTGTGTATTCAAGGAGTTGCCCATCTCCCTCTGGGTCGAATATGCTTCCATTGGGAGCAGCTACTGGTGGCTACTTATTCTGCCCTTACCTTTTGTTGGAGATTTCTAACTATTCACAACCAGAAAATATAAACTACACTGGAGTTATATGGGAAAAAGAAAGAGGAATGGAAAGTGAGTAGGGGGCCTCTCCAAACCCAAGAAGGTTTGGTGGAAGGTAGAAGGCAAGCCACTTTGGTGGGTGAAGAGAGCAAAGCATGGATGGGAAAAATAAGGCAAATGGCTATGGGCTCATTATGAGCCAACTTGAATAAGAAAAAGTGATAAATTGCTTCAGTCAACTTTGATTAAGAAAAAGAGATCCCTTTAATTGGTACAAGAAAAAAAGATATTGCCACACATACCCAAAGAGAGTCTTTGTATGAAGGATGAAGCTGTGGGGATCAGATGTAAAATAACAGAAAGTTCACTCTGGAATAATTTGATACCCTGGAAGGGGGAAAGAGTCAAGTCAAGTTTACAGTCATTTGAGTGCCTACTATATGGCGGGCACTTTACCAAGAACTGGGGATATGAAGAAAAGCAGAAACAGTCCCTGCTCACAGTCTTTCGTCTCAAAAGTCTAATGGGCCCTATTATTATGATCCAACTGCTTAAAAGCTGGTACTTAGAGTAAAGGTAATTTAGGACTATCTAGCTGAGGAAAGTCAATCATCACAGTGCAATGAAGTAGAACTCAGAGCAGCGTTGGTGACCATAAGGACCCTGGACAGCTACTAGAAATGTTGGAGCAAAGCTATAAAGCAGTGAATATGCTGACAGGAGATCATAATGGCTAAAAGAAACAAATATTTCTCATTGTTGGGAGCACACCTAGGGTAGAACTTTGCATCATAGGCTCTTAACATTTGTTGTGGGGAGAATGGCAAAGCAAGAGAGGACAATGAACAACATAAATCTTTCTGGTGTCTGATGTGAATCTTTAAGTCTCCCTTATAGTATAAGTAAAACTCATGTGTTCTGAAATTTGTGGATTTGTATGATAAGTTGGCAGATACTCTTGATGGACTGCCACATAAGGAACTTCTCACACAATGAACAAGATTGGGCCATTCACATGGGAAGAGGGCCCCTGACTAAAAAGGTAGTTTTCCTATTTCAACTGATATGCTCATAGAGGGGCTCAGAATAAAATCACATTGTATCAAGAAAGTATTAAAGAATTTTTTCTACAAGTCCACAACAGTATAAAAATAAATTCTTAATTATCTGACAAGATTATTGAGCCTTAGTCATTGGATTATAGCAACTGAAACCACACAAAAATGTTTTGCAAGTGAGAAAATTGGTCATTTCTCTTGGGCCTATAAACATAAAACCTGCAGGCCATTCAGGAGTCTGAGGAGTGGGAAAAGGGAATTTATTGTCTTCTACCTACATCATTAACAATGTCATTAGAGCTACTGGACCATTCAGGGACAAAACATCCAACCAGGAGCAGAGACAGACAAAAGGAAAAAAATAATACAGGTAGTTATTCAAGGGAAGAAGCAGTTTAAAACTTCATAGTAACTAGCAAAACGGGAGCTGACTATTGACAAAATAATAAAAGTTTAAAAATAATTCATATATGTATACATAAATATATATATATATATATATATATTGCTTTAAGGTTTGCAAAGTCATTTACAGTATTAGGTGCTATTACTATACCCATTTTGCAGTTAAGAAAACTAAGACTGACAAAGGTTAAGTGATTACATTAGGGTCACACAGCTGGTAAAGTGTCTGAAGCAGGATTCAAATTCAGGTTTTCCTGATTCCAAGTCAAGTATTATATCTACTATGCTGCCTAGCTACCTCTAGTAATAAAAGGAAAAGATACTGGGTGCCTAGCTGAGTGGTTGTATCAGCAATGCCATATTCACAATGCCTATAGAGATTACAAATATGCTGATATAATTATCCATCACAAAATAGGTCAGGTTTGCCATTTGGGGAAATAAACTAGAAAATTTATTAAGATACCAAAAGACTGAGTCCCAAAACCAGAAAGTGAAAGCCATCAGAGTAGTTATGACATTGGCACAGGTAGATAAAGTAGAAAGCACCCACATTCTCAAGCCTTTAAAACAGAACAGGCTACCTCAGGCAAAGGTCCTCCTCTCCCCACTCACAGCAACCACCCAGCGTCCTGGAAGAGCGCTCCCAGCAGCTCCGGCCCCTGGCAGTCCTCAGCAGGAGTCCTAACTCAAAAAAAAAAAAAAAAGGCAACCGCCGCCAACTGCCAACCGCAGGACTGTTAGCTCGGCTTTTCACTTTCTCTTGCTCTGCTATGTCAGCACGTCCATGGGGCTTGGGAGATCTTTAAATCCCATAACCCTTACAGTGGTCCAAACAGCAGAGATCTTATATCTAAGTGAAGCTGTGTGATTACTCTCCAAAGAGAGAAAGGACTTCTAGGCCATTCAGTACCAGGAGTTTTGTGTTACCCTTTGCACATTGATCTTATTCTATATGTGCCCCATTTCTTTTTTGTTGTTGTTGTTAATTTATTTTAAATGTAAATACTAAAACTTACACAATAAGAGAAGAAAAAGAAAAATTTTATAAACTTAAATGTAAAATAAGAAAAGAAAAAAAAGCATTTCCATGTGCACAGCAGAATGTAAGAGGATTCAAAATATATAGCAATAAATTTCCATTTCAAGAAAGCCTGTGTAATAAATACTATGCATTATGTTCAGAGCTGTCCATCTTTTCTTTGCTTCCTTGTAAGTTTTCTTTTTTCTTTTTTTCTCTTGTTTTTTCCTGTGCACTTTTTAATTTTGTTCTTCCCCCCTTCCTCCTTCTTCAAGAAGATTACAATTAGTCAAGAATATACACACATATACCACATACATAAATATATATATACACTTATACACACAAAGATACATACACACATATACCCATATATATACATATGCTTATACATACACATACTTAGATATATATAATCATACTCATATATAAACATACACATTCATATGCCTTTATGTAAAACCATAGCATTCTTATTTATTTTGATTAATTATTTTCTTACGGCAAACCTTGGATGTATGAGGCTGTGAGCAAATCTAGATGGGAAACATATACAATTGTCTAGATTAGAACTCCACCCCCAGGGTCCCCAGTGCAGAGAGACAGTGCTGTATAGTGAAGAGTGGACTTGCCATCCACCTGGAGAACCAGGAGGACCTGAGTTCCAATCTAGTTTCTGTTAATTACCAACTGTGTGAACCTAGGTATGTGATTTAATCTCTCTGAGATTATATTATCTTTATACATTATGTCAAGTACATATATATATATATGTGTGTGTGTGTGTGTATATATATATATATATATGTGTGTGTGTGTGTGTATATATATATATATATATATATATATATATATACATTTCTGATATATTATCCTTTTGTACATTTAGAGTTTGACACCAACCGTTTAACCCCGGGTAAGTGCTTCCCCCCCTCTTGTCTCAGCTCTTATATTTTTGTTGTTGTGCTGTTTCACTCATGTCTGATGCTCCATAACCCCATTTGGGGTTTTCTTGACAAGGATACTGGAGTGCTTTGCCATTTCCTTCTCCAGCTCATTTTACAGATGAGGAAACTGAGGTAAACAGGGTTAAGTGACTTGCCCAGAGTCACACAGTGTCTGGGTTTGAATTTGAACTCAGGTTTTCCTGAATTCAGGGCCAGTGCTCTAGCCATTGTGCACAATGTTCACAGAATGAAGGCTGATAGAATTTGATGGATGGTAGGATCTCAAATCTGACCCCTATTTAAAAAATATTTATTCATTTATGTATTTTTAGTTTGCAACATTCATTTCCACAAGATTTTGAGTTACAATTTTTTATCCCCATCTTTCCCCTAACCCCCACCCCAAAATAGCAAGCCTACTAGATACCTCTTCCCCTGATCTGTTCTCTCTTATATCCTCCCCCATCTTTCTCCCCCTAACTTTCTTTGACCCTATCACTTTTCAAAAATGTTTGTTTCTAACTACCCTCTCCCCGAATCTGCCCTCCCCTCTATCATACCCTCTCTTATTCCCTACCCCCTATTTTCCTGTAGGGTAAGATACCCAACTGAGTGTATATGTTATTCCCTCCTTAAGCCAAATTCAATGGGAATAAGGTTGTCCCATTCCCTTTCACCTTCCTGCTCTTCCCCTGCATTGTAACAGTTTTCTCTTGCCTCTTTTATTTATTTATTTTAAAATTTTTTAATTTTGCTTCTTGGAGGGAGGAAGGCAAGGGTAATTGGGGTTGAGTGACTTGCCCAAGGTCACTTGGTTAGTAATTGTTAAGTGTCTGAGGCCAGATTTGAACTCAGGTCCTCCTAACTCCAGGGCCGGTGCTCTATTCACCACCTAGCCACCTCTCTTGCCTCTTTTATATGAAATAATTTACCTTAATCTATCTTCCCCTTT